>NC_072486.1:29299558-29615000 GCF_027574615.1 Eptesicus fuscus
TTAATGCATAATTGAATAAATTACTGAATTTACATCAGGTGATGTGTGTTTTCAAAGTATTTTGCATAAATTAAATATTAATTTAGTACTTAAATGTTTCAAGCATTTAGAATAATATCAGTTATATAATTTGTTGTGGTTACATTCAAGCTCAATATTTGAGGCACTAGAACAGGTGAAATTTGAGGTAACCAATGGTCTGTTCGGAAGAGGCTGATTTTCATTACCAGCATATTTTATAAGTAAAGTTGGGAAGAACTTTCAGTGAAAAGGGGGAGACATGGTACATTGAGTAAGTGTGTTCTTCGCTTTGCTCTTGCTACCTTAATATGGTTCCACTATTTTCGTGGATTAACATAACATGTAACAATTGCATATCTAGAGGAAGATTTATAACATTACATAACAGTCTTTTCAAAGTGTTAATGGAAAATACGAATAAAGTTAATAAGATTTTGGAAGTCCATGGTGCTTCTCATATATTTCAAGTGAATAATAGCATTATAAATGTTTTAATTTTTAGCTTATAGTTGAAGCAGATTCCAAATTGGTGTTTATCTCAAATTCTCATTTAACCTTTAATATTATGTTTCTTTTGGTGGTCACGGAGGGGAAACATCCTTGGGGGAGAGAAAAATATGGACAATGATTTTTTCTGTTCTTCACTCTGCTTCTTGCAGAACAGATCAATGAATAAGAAGGCTCAGAAGGGAAAGCAGAAGCTCATTCCTGGCTAACCATCATCTCTTTTATGTAAGCCGGAAACACCACCCTTGCTTCCCACTGCTAAGTCAAATAAAACTCGGAGTGGCATCTCTGTAATTGTGAAAATTCAGTTTCAGTGATCATCCTAAATTGCATATGAGGATCTACTAGTGTTAGTATTCTACAAGATTAACAGAAAAAGGCGAATGAATATTTACTCCTGGAAACGGTGTCAGAGTTAGCTATTTGTTGTGGATATCATAATATTTAAAAAGTCCTACCTTTAAAGTTTTAGCATTTGATGTTCTAGCCAAGAAGTTTACCCATGATTTATTAGCCAGTTCTCTTTGCTTATGTGTGGCTTGTATCTGAAATGAGAAAGATAGTTAAGAGTTCCAGTTTCTATGAAAGAATACCAAAGGGATTGAAATCCCTTCTTTTGAAGGAACACCTAGTTTTTGCCAAGGTAAATTTTAAAGTTTAACTAGCAAAAGGATTAATCATGAAGTTAACAACTTAAAAATAAAAGTCTTAAAATGAAAAAAAAATCCTTCTTTCATTGTGTCTAGGGTTTGAACTGCTTTCTCCAAAATGTAGTATAAGTCTTGTTATAAACATACAAAATATAAAAATAACAACAATTGCCCTGGCCAGTGTGGCTCAGTTGGTTGGGCATCGTCCTGCGAGGTTGCTGCTTCGGTTCCCAGTCAGGGCATGCGCTTGGGTTGCAGGCTGGATCCAGAAGGGATCAGACAGGAGGCATCTGATCGATGGTACACTTTCAGATAGATGTTTCTCTCTTCTCCCTTCCTCTCTCTCTAAAAATCAATAAACTACTCTTTAAAAAAAAAAACCACCACCATCAATTCACAGCAAGATTGATTGTTTTACATGATTATCACTTGTGAATGTGGATAATAATCCAGAACAAAATATATGAATGACCCAACAACCAGTTCACAGGAGAAAAAGGTTCCTGCTGCCACTGATAATAGTTCATCAAAGATTATATTGTAAATATTAGCTCTAATCTTCACCTGCAGCAAGACAAGCAATTCCGTGAGAGTGCTGAGCTGTGGTGATGCAGCCTAGGGAGGTGACTGCTCACAAACTGGGAAAACTGTCCTCAACATGCCACCCACTAACTATACAGTCAGAGGACATGTGCCCCTGCTTGGTGTAAAATACACTAAGTTTCAATCATGAACCTAAGGGTATTTAATTAAATAACTGCTAAAAAAATATAAGTGGGGTCAGAGCCATGAGAACAAATCAACAATAACCAACGCATCAACCATAGCTAGTCTACAGAGCAGACATTCTGTCACTCCACAGAACTAATGAGGCAGCAGATCTTCCAATAGGGCGACCCCACTTATGAGCGAATAAACAGGGTAACATGGCAGCATCCACACAATAAAAATTTTTAACCAACAAAATTTTCAAGCAAGGAGGTGTCTCAAACAGCAGAATTCATAGGTGGACGCAGAGTTCCACTAGGTTGAAGCTATAAATGTGAGTAGTTTATGTGAAGGGAGCAGGCAATAGAAAACACTCTGAAAATCACCTTAGAGGGCTTTAAATATTTAATGGTAGTCATACAGGATGGCCAGGTGTAAAGTGGACATCTACATCATTTTTGCGTTCTGTGGACAAGTTAATTTAAACAGCCACTTAACCTCTTTGCTCAAAAGCTTCTGATGTGTCCGTTTCCCACCTGTGTAAAGCTTTAGGAGAATGGCTCATATTTTTCTGATTAGGTGAAGTCAGAGACCCGCCTATCTCTGGACTCACACAACGCTCAGAGTGCTTAGGCACTGAAGGGAGATATGCCTGCGGCTGGCACACCAGTAAGGGCTTATCACAGAGTGAGGGGTGAGGGCCCATGTTCTCAGTGAGGCTATATTTGTAGTCACAAAGATACACTGTTGTCAGAATTTGCTAAATGTATACACTCAAGTAGCCAACAATTCTTGGAATTCTGTTTGACATTTCAAAACAGAGAAGTGTCTTTACCTTTTGAAAGGCAAGCCTATAGAAATCAAATTATAATGCCTAAGATAGCATTGAGTATAGGAATTGAATATCTTAAGCTCTTAGCTCCATGGTGTCTTTTAAAAACTGTACAAACACAGTGAAAGTAACAATGAGAGAAAACTACAAATAACTTTAAGTACTGAAACATTCACAAGTAAGGCAAATATATCCTTGGAGGACTTCAGCTAGTTTATACAATGAAATTATCTTGTGCCTCAATGGTATCTGTGGCTTACTTTTGCATATACTTTTTGTTCATCTTGCACATCCTGGCGTGCTTGGATTTCAAACATCTCACATTGCAGGGAAGCAACCATCTTTCCAACATTTTCTGAAGCTGTTATAATAGCTTGCAAAACACGTCTATCTGTAGTGACTGGTTTTAACTTTTCTAATTTTATTTCTTCATAAATTTCATTCCATATTTCTCCAATCTGTTATAACAAAGTTTAAGTTTAAAAAAAGTCAAATTAACAAAAAATAAAACATACAATTTTAGGTAATACTTTATTTTGATCGCTGTTCCAAAGTTAACACATACTGAACCAGCTTTTCCTAACTTACACCTTAGGCATGAGTTAAGTGCACTGGAAATGATTTGGAGCACCAGTTACATTTGAGTATCTATCCTACCTAATAATAGACAAATATGCAAATTGACCGTACCTTCGCTATGCCCACGATTGGCCAGGAGGCACGGGGGGGGGGGTGGGACTCGGGGTGGCCGGGGTAGCTGATTGGGCCGGTGGGACGCTGAGCTGCGTCGCCAGCAGCAGCACGAGCTCAGCGTCTGCGCCATGGCTGTGCTGCAGCACAGAAGGGGCCTCTGGGGCAGCGAGCTGATGTCCTGCCGCGTGGACCATCAAAAGCGGGGGAGCTGAGTGCCTGTCCGCTCAGGCACCAGGCCTTTCAGAAGCCTCCGGCGCCTGGTGTACCAGCGGACAGGCACCCAGCTCCCCTGTGATCGAAAGCGAAAGCGTGTAGGGTACCCTACACGTGCATGATTCAATCATGCACTGGGCCTCTAGTAATATATATAAAGAGACAATATGCAAGTTAGGCCAGGATGCAGTAACGGGTCACGACCAGACAGGAGGAGTTTGCCCACGCATGTGAGGAGTTTGCCCACGCATGTGAGACCCAGTGCGGAGATGGAGACAGAAACGGGGGGCCTGCCTGAGCCGGTGCGGCGGCTCAGGCGGCCCTGGAGCAGACACAGGCAGGAGGGCCGGGAGACGCTTCGAGTCAGGAGTCAGGCGTGGGTCCCCCGGGGCTCTGGTCCGGCCTGACTCCCAGGGCGGCTGGCACTGCGCGAGTCCGGTATGGGTCCCTGCCCCCCCACAGGGTGCCTCCTCGCACGATTTCAATCACATGCTGGGCCTCTAGTTCAGAAATAATTATCAAATGTTTTTCAAGCATACGGTATTCATGGATGAGGCTCCATTACCTAGGTCTAGTTCATTGCCATCATCCCTGCCCTCTGGTTATACTCACTCTTTTCACAGCTGCAGAAACTGCTGCTTTAGTCTCATCCTCTTGAACTACTGATGTTCTCCTTCCTAAAGCTTTATACTGAAGGATGAATCATGCTGAACTTACAGGTAAATGACCATGGAATTCCTGGGACCCTAGAACCTAGCTACCCTAAGAAACAGGGCCCTGGCCCTCGCCTTCTTGCTAAAGTGGAACTGAATCTCAAGTTCTTAACTCTTATGTTTCTATCAAACTGAGAGTTCCATTGCATATTCTGGGGTTGTTGGAAATTAATGCGCTTGAGTACGTTTAAATTTAAAGAAAAATTTATGTATCCAGGATAGAGATAAAATTCAATCACCTTTTCATTTGAAAATAGAGGTTTATTCATTTATGACATTCAAACACAGAATACTAGTATTAGTAGAAGAAATGTTTACTTGAAAAGACTCCCCTGAAACTTCAAAAGCATTTACTTACCAAAAATATAACCAGCAAGGTAAGCAACCTACTATCCTTGAACTGAAATTTGATATCACATAAAGTAATGATAAAGAATACTTTAATAAGTATTAATAATTTATTTTAATAAGCAATAACTCATTTAACTCTAGCTCCTAATGATCTATAAAGAGAAGAAATTATATTTTACACATTCTATTAGGCTTCTGAATAGCTCTATCTCAGTAACAACCATCTTCTTTTATAAACTCACTAGAGGCCCGGTGCACAAAATTCAGGCACCAGTAGGGTCCCCAGGCCTGGCCGGTGATCAGGGCCAATTGGGGCCTTCCGGCTGCTGGCCAGGGCCTTCCTTCCCCTGGCTGCCAGATGCCCGCCAGGGCCTTCCTTTGTTCCACACCATCCCCTGGTGGTCAGTGCATGTACGTCATAGCGGGCGGTCGAATTCCCGGTAGATCGAACACCCGAGGGGACAATTTGCCTGCTAGCTTTTTATTATATAGGATAGTGGATGAAATCTTATCCCACAGAAAATACAGAATCAATTTTTGTTATGTTTTTTGAATAGTATCAGATGCAAAATGGAAAATGAAAACTGCACAGTTTGGGTGACTGCTCACAATTACGAACAGATATTTTATTTCCCAATTGACGTTTTAATAATAAGGTTAAGAAGGTACTCACTTTAAAATCAAGATATCTATGTATGATACAAAGGGTCACAAAATCTTCAGTAGATAGGCCAGGTAAATTTTCAAAATCTAAACGAAGTTTATATAGAGAGAATTACTTTAACAGAGCATGTGATCCCAACACACACACACACACACACACACACACACACACACACACACACACACACACACACACAATTAAAACAATGCAAACAGTAACTTTTGAGTTCATCTTGACTTATGAAAAAGTTACTTCTGTGAGCTTCTGACTTCTTATTGCCAGGCCACCCTTATGTAGTCATTAAAGAGGAATAGTTTCTGTGCTTTGGTCAGACTATGGTAATTTCCTTTCAGAACCCAAGGAGTGAGGACTTTTTCCTTAGACAGAAGCAGGGTTTTAAAAAAACAAACCCTCAGGTGATTCAGAATTCTTGTGTTTATCCTAGTTATCTAGACTAGTGGTCAGCAAACTGCAGCTCTCAAGCCACATGTGGCTCTTTGGCCCCTTGAGTGTGGCTCTTCCACAAAATGCCAAGTGCGGGTGCACATGTACAGTGCGATTGAAACTTCGTGGCCCATGTGCAGAAGTCGAATTTCGGCCTGGGCAAGTCTATTTTGAAGAAGTGGCATTAGAACACTCAAGGGGCCAAAGAGCCGCATGTGGCTCGCGAGCCGCAGTTTGCCGACCACTGATCTAGACTAAATGCCTTTAATTTGATTGATCAGGGTGTAGCCTGGACATTGGGAAAACAATGGAACATGCATTTATCTGTATAAAGGAACTTTTGTTCATCATGTTTGAAAAATGGGCTCCAAAGCAAAAGCAATATACAAACTTAGCAAAACAGAAAGGCTCTTATGAATCTGACGAGTAGCTTCTTACCTAGTTTGCCCAACACAGCATAAATTTTTGCTCTAATGTTTTCTGCAACATCCATAACTGCAATAGTCGGGCAGTTAGCAGGCATTGGCATGATTTTTTGCTCTGCTTGAAAACTAGTAAATAGAGGTTTCCTTGTATCTAATCAATAGATGTGAAAACATAGAGGGGACAGATAAAAACAGTAGTAAATTAATACTTAATTTTGAGATTTTAGTCCAGACATCATAAAATGTTTAAAAACATTATAACACAGTAAAATAGTGCTTTTACATGGTTACTCTTTTTTAAAAAACATATATATTTTTATTGATTTCAGAGAGGAAGGGAGAGGTAGAGAGAGATAGAAGCATCAACGATGAGAGAACCATTGATCCACTGCCTCCTGCATGCCCCACACTGGGGATCGAGCCTACAACCCAGGCACGTGCCAGGACCTGGAATCAAACAGTATGGTTCACAGATTGATGCTCAACCACTGAGCTACACTGACTGGGCATGGTTACTCTTTTGAAAGCATCAGTAATCAGTGATTTCTTCCCCATTCTGTGGCAAAACTTATAACTTTCATTTTTATTATTTACGTAAGATATAAACATTTCACAAAATTGCTTTTTAAAAGTGAAATTCTTGCCCTGGCCAGGTGGCTCAGCTGTCTGGAGCATCATCCTGTACACCAAAAGGTTGCAAATTCAATTCCTGGTCAGAGCACATTCCTAGGTTGCAGGTTTGATCCCCAATTGGGGCATGTACAAGAGGCAACCAATTGATGTTTCTCTCTCACATCGATGTTTCTCTCCCTTCCTTTCTCTCTAAAAATCAATAAAAAACATATCCTCGGGTGAAGATTCAAAAAATAAAAAGTGATGCCCTATCTGGTTTGGCTCAGTGGATAGAGCATCGACCTGCGGACTCAAGGGTACCAGGTTCGATTCTGGTCAAGGGCATGTACCTTGGTTGCGGGCACATATCCAGTAGGGAGTGTGCAGGCGGCAGCTGATCAATGCTTCTCTCTCATCGATGTTTCTAACTCTCTATCCCTCTCCCTTCCTCTCTGTAAAAAAATCAATAAAATATATATATTTTTAAATAAAAAATAAAACAATAAAAAGTGAAACTTATGTAATTTTTCTAATTTTGAAATCCAGATTTTGAACAATGTCAATTTAACAATGATGTAATCTCCTTTGCTTTTGGTTTCTATATATGTATTATGATATACAACTATTTTATGATATTATAGATTAAAACTCAAAAATAATAAAATCAGATTGAAGATAGAAATCATCAGAAGTTAAAGAGAGCCCTAGCAGGTTTGGCTCAGTGGATAGAGCATCAGCCCCTGGACTGAAGGGTACCGGGTTCAATTCCAGTAAAGGGCACGGACCTCAGTTGCAGGGTTCATTGGTAATTGATGTGTCTCTCACATTGATGTTTTTCTCTCTCTGTCTCTCCCCCTCCTTCCATTCTCTCTCTCTAATATATGTGTGTGTGTACACACACACACACACACACACACACACATATATGTATATATGTGTATATGTGTATATATATATATCCTCAGGTGAGGATTAACAAAAAAACACACAAGTATTTTCATTTAAAAATAAATAATACTAACAGTTTAGATGAAATCTTAATAAGAATATTCAGAGATTTAGAAAATGTAATATAGCATTGTAGAATAGATAAATGAACTATAAATTCTAATACTGTAAACTTCATTGACTTAGGATCTAGTAACTAAAATTTATGAAACTTTTCATTTATTTTTATTTAAAATAGTAAGTTTCTTCACAAAAAAGTAAATTATATAAATATGAAGCAACAACAATTACAAAATACTATAAAAATTGTTTTTGAGCACTCTATTTACATCCCACTTTTTATTGGTAAATGAAATATTACTGAACCTATTTGTAAAAGCAGGTAACCCAAAGAAACTTCTTTAGGAAGTAGTTAATTTTTTTCAAGTTAAAGTAGATTATAAAATAGCATTTCCTGAAAATTTTCTATAAAAATATAAATCTACTATTACTATACTTATAAAATCATTCAGAATTTATTACGGCAAAATGTGCAAACACCTGTGAAAAGAACTTTAAACAAAGGGATGAAAGTCTTAATACGTTCCTAGTATCTTATTTTTTCTTTTTTTAAAATTAAATTTACTGGGCTAACATTACATAAGTTAATAACATTATATAAGTAACTAATAGCATTATATAAGCTTCAAGTTTACAATTCTATAATTTAACATCATTTGCATCTTGCGTGGTGTGCTCACCACCCAAAGTCTAGTCTCCTTCTGTCACCATGTATTTGACCCCCTTTATTCTCTTTATCTTCCCTGACCCCTCTTCCCTCTGGTAACTACCATATTGTTAGCTGTGTCTATTACTTTCCTAATTTTTATAAGATATTTAAAAAATGAATCTAGTTGCTTGTATTAACGATTATAAATACACTCACCAACAATCATCCCGCGTTTATCACGTAGTACTCCTAGTTCTCTTTCTTCCATTCTCCACAATTTAATCAAAAGGCTGGCAGCTGTTTGATCCTTCTTCCCTCGCCAAGCATTGACGTGAACCGGGGTTTTGGGATTATCACAAAATTCAACCATTATTGCAAGTATTAGGCTACAGAATTTTTTTTGGTCCAACTTTTGCAAGGGAACAGAAAAAGAAAAAGTTGCAATAAATATTAAAAACTATTACCTTAAAAAAGGAGAAACATTTGTATTAATCAGTGCTTCTTCTAATTGATTGCCTTATGGAATTGAAACTCTACTTAAGTATGATCTGTGCTAATTTCCTGTTAAAACAGAAGCCAATTGTAATGAATACATTTTTAAACATTAGGAATTAAAAAGAAGAAAAAGATTAAATGTAATTCTAATGTTGTTACAAACATACATCATGACCTAAAATGAAACTGACTGATTGACGAGGAAAAAGGGAGAGCGCAAAAATAAGTAAAGATGTTTATTTTAGGTGGAGCCAGGTCAACGGTGCTGTATATAAGTCACTGGAACAATAGGATCTTTCCAACTTACATGCTTTAAGGTATGTAAAGACTCATAACAGCTATAACCTCATTGTTACTAAGAAAAGGAGTGATGATAATTGCAAGTGGTAGTCACATATGAAAATAATTCAAAATGAGGTGTAATTTTGTATTTTGAACATCAGCATCCATAAAAGAGTAAAGAATTTAAGGAAAATTATCAAGCATATTTCCTTTGTTTTGTGAGAACTAGTTTGCAGCAAAGCAAAATGTAGGCAGAGAAAAGTGATCCACAGCAATGGCCTCCACACAGTGATCGTTTCCGTGTGAAATATATTTTACTGATGAACTCTTATAGTGTGCCGCTGATAGACTAGCAAAGGAAACGTAACCTGTTGTTCCAATTATAGTAATCATTTCCTCTTCTATTACATGAAGGATAATAACATTTAACTACTTTAGAGAGTTATTATGATAAGTCATATGAGACTGCCTGTCACATAGTAAACTCTCAATAATATTTAACCAGTACTAGCAATTATTATTACACACTGAATAAATATTTTAGCTGATTACATTAAGCAGAACTCTCAATACAATGAATTTTTTATTTCTGTACTTCGCTTTTAGGAGAAGGGCTGAGGTTAATATAAAAACTTCATTAAAAATGTTTGTAGTTGTAATTTAACTTGACTGGTTCAAACTACATTAAGTACCACATTAAGCACAAATGAGTAATTATATTCATAATAATGGAAAACATGTGCACAGTTTCAGAAACATCTAACTAATGTTATAATAACACTGTGTGTATATATGAATATAAAGTGTATATACATATGCATGTGCACGTGTAATGCCTGCGTACACATATCACTCATCCTCCTCCCAACAGTGCATAATGTAAGTACTGCTGTTATCTCTGTTTTGAGGAAGTTGTTATCAGAGATGTTAAGTGACTTATCCAAGTTACGCAGCCAACAAGTATTGGCTTCCAGCCTATGCTCACAGTCACTGTACTATATGACCTCTCCTACCGGCCTTTGTACCTTTCCATCAAAGAAACCCTAACGGCAAAGGAGAGTGAACACAAGTGAGAAATGTCTTTGAAGTCTTACATATAATTTTAAATATTAATATAAAACTTAAGTATTTAATCTATGGATACATATTTAATATAACTCCTCACTTCCAAATCTTTAGGAAAAAACAAGATTCCAGGGAGATGAGCCAAATTAATTTTGGGAGGTTGAGAATCCCCTGACACAGCACCACGTGCCTCTGAGCATACTTGAACTGTATTCAGAGCAATGTGGTAAATGGTACATTGTTTAGGACTGCATTATACACATACTAGAGGCCCAGTGCATGAATTCATGCACGGGTGGGATTCCTAGGCCTGGGGCCGCTGGAGGTTGGCTGGCAAGGGGGAGGGGCTGCGGGAGGTTGGCTGTGGGAGCACAGTGATCACCAGGGGGCAGCTCCTGCATTGAGCATCTGCCCCCTGGTGCTCAGTGCGTGTCACAGTGACTGTTTGGTCATTCTGTTCTTCGGATGCTTAGGCTTTTATATATATAGATATTCTTCTCTATATGTTCAATTTTCTGAACATCTTAAGGGTTTCTGGTTATGATTCATTCCTGTTTATCAAGGTGGTTATTTTAATAATTATTATTTATTTTTGTTTGTAATGTTTTATAGCTAATGAATTTGCTCTCTTATCTCTAGTGTCAACTAATTTTCTTTCTTTTATTATTTTTTTTTAACCCTCACCCAAGGATATTTTTTCCATTGATTTTTAGAAAAAATGAAAGGGAGGGAGGATGGGTAGAGAAAGGGAGAGAAACATCAATGTGAGAGAGACACATCGATTGGTTGCCCCCTCCTCCCCCATCCCCTTCAACACTCCCCCATTAGGACTGGAGAACCTGCAACCAAGGTATGTGCCCTTGACTGGGAATTGAACCTATAACCCTTTTATCTGCAGGCCAACACTCCAACAAACAAGCCAAACCAGCCAGGGCTAATTTTCTTTTATTTATCATTTTTCCTAGTTGAGTTTTTAATATATATCCTATCTAATAAAGAGGAAATATGCAAATTGACCATCACACCATAACAAGCTGCTGCGCCCACAGCGGAGGCAGGGATTCCGTAACACAAGATGGCTGTGCCCACAGCAGAGGTGGGGATCCCATAACACAAGATGGCTGCACCCACAGTGGAGGCTGAGTTCCCATAACAAGCCTTAATGAGCAATCAGCAGGGACCTGAGGCTGTGCCCCCCCGCCCCCACCTGGTGGGGCTTGATGGGGGACCTTAGGCTGAGCCCCCTGGCCCGGTCCAGAGGACCTCAGGTTGAGCCCCCTGCTCCAGCACCAGGCCGGGGGAACTGAGGCTGTGCCCCCAACCTGGCAGGGCTTGACGGGGGTGGGGCCAGCCGGGTCTGGATCTTACGCGATTTCAAGGCGCACGTGGGTGGGCGGGGACTTGACTCTGGTTCCCATGGTGTGCCCCGGACTCTGACGGGAGGAAGGTTTTCATATACATTTTACTAATTTTCTTTCATCTCTAACACTTCTATTATAGAGAAAGGGCAAATAGCAATATTAAAATATTTCCTCTAATTCCCTTTTAAGTGCATGAATTTTGTGCACTGGGTCACTATTATGTGTGTGTGTGTGTGTGTCTGTGTGTGTGTGTGTGTACATATATGTATATATACACACATATTTAAAATTGATTTAAAAAAATAAAATTGATTTGAGGAAGGGAGAGGGAGAGAGAGAAACATCAATGATGAGAGAGAATCATTTATTTGATTTGCCTCCTGCATGCCCCCTACTGAGGATCCAGCCCATAACCCTGGCATGTGCCATAACTGGGAATTGAACTATGACCTCTTGGTTCATGGGTCAACATTCAACCACTGAGCCACACCAGCTGGACAAAAAATACTTTTCAATTACAATTTACATTCAACTCTTTTTCTTTCAGAGAGATGAAAGAACACAAATAATGTTAACATCTTTGCTAAATCAAAATAGTTTGTTTTTCTGTTAATAAAATCAGGCATGGTGGCAATCAACAGTGAGATAGCTAAAACTCTGTGAGGATATCTCCCAAAGTTTTATTAAAACAAAAATCATACTTTTCCCCCTCACATCATCTTGACTATAAATTCACTCATAACTGAGGCCAGTGGGGGGTTACTTTGAGGATAAATGAGGGTCCTTGCCATTCTTCACAGCTGCTAAGTGGCAATCTCTTTCCTGGAAGGTTGCTCACTCCTGCTCATTCTGTAAAATGCTCCATGACACACTAGCTTCTTCACATTCCCTACACATTATACACCGTTCTTTAAAAATGCTGATCTTCACTCCTTTCTCTAATTGGCCCTTAACTTTTTATACTAAGAGATGAAGCTAGAAGTTATTAAACAATTACAGGTTTTGATAGTCTAGCACTTCATATACTGTTTCTTTAAAGATTGCTGGGGAAAATAGCACATAAAACAAATTCTATGTTATCATGGGTTTGGGAACACTGTCCTAAATAAACTGATTTCTTCACTGGAGTGATTTTCAGAGCCTTTAATATGTAAATGAATATTATAAATCTCCAAAAGGGATTTTGCTTAAAACAAACACTTAAATATTTTTGGGGAACATTTAATTACAAAATAATGTTTTGTGGTACTCAGTTTGGGAAGGGTTAATAAAGATATATTTTTTGTTTTGTTTTACAACTGTTATAATCATACTTACTGCCAATAAATCCAAAAGGAGAAAAATGCCTTCCTTTTCAAGAAAGTAATCCTCTAGGGGATAACAAGCCAAGATGCAGCACCTGAAATAAAAAAGGAAGTTATTCACTGAACAAGGATTTATTGTTTAACTCAATTTGTCCATTTATTGCTATAAAATTTTTTCAAAGTATTTTTCTTCATTTCCTAAAATCAAGTAATTTTTTCACTTAAAAATGTAACTTTGAAAAGACTTTGCCAGTATAGTTTAATTTCAACTATTTTAAAACCAAGATCAATTATTTTTCATAACTGCCTACTAGCTTTTCTGTAGATGCAATATGCTCCTTTGCTTTCATGGATATTAATTATTCTTAAAGGTCTCCTCTGGTATGATTGTTTCTCTAGCAACTCTTTCTTTAAAACTTATCCATTTATTATCTCTTTCACAGTGTTGGTATGTCTCATCTAATTTTTTAAAAAGTATATTTTTCTTGATTTCAGAGAGGAAGGGAGAGGGAAAGAGAGATGGAAGCATCAATGATGAGAGAGAATCATTGATTGGCTGCCTCCTTCGCACCCCCTACTGGGGATCTAGCCCACAACCCCAGGCATATGCCCTGACCAGGAATCAAACCTTGAACTACTTGGTGCTCAACCACTGAGCCACACTGACCAGGCTCTTTCTTCTTTTTAATGTAGGCATTTATCATGGTAAACTTCCCTCTTAGTACTGCTTTTTCTGTACTACATAAGTTTTGGTATGTTGTGTGTTCATTTTAGTTTGTCTTGAGAAATTTTCTAATTTCCTTCTTGTTTTTGTCTTTGATCCAATGATTATTTCAAGAGTTTGATGTTCAATTTGAATTCATTTATAAGTTTTCCTCATTTCCTTTTGTTACTGATTTCTAGTTTTATTTCATTGTGATCAGAAAATATATTTGGAATGATTTCTGTCTTCTTAAATTTATTAAGTCTTGTTTTTGTAATCTGGCATGTGATCTATTCTAGAGAATACTGCATGTGTGCTTATTAAAAAAACTCTGGCCCTAACCAGTTTGGCTCAGTGGATAGAATAATACTAATAGATGCTAGTGTTTTCCCAGACCAGGCTAAAATGGAATGGGTTCAAATCACAAAAATAAGAATTTAAGTTTAGATACAACAATTGAGTGACAGACAAAGATTACCTTCTAAAGGACACTGGTAAGTGTGTTTTTGGGACTATTAAAAAAAAAAGGCATTGAGAGAGTTATCTTTCTGGTGTGATTTTGAGGAAAGAAAATTGGCACACATGGCTATAGAGGTAACTTTCTTGTACTGTGATTCCATCTAACTTGGGTACAGTAATACTCACCAAATGCTGTCCAATGTACTAAAAAGAAGTACAGTGTAGCCTAATCCACTCTGAAACTTCTTGGGGTCTGTTTTTATTACATGAAGAATTATATCCACTCCTTCAGTTCCAAAAATTTCCTAAGAGATTTATTTAAAATTATTTCTTGAAATAAATAAATAATCCCTTTCTTTCCTATTTCATCCTGTCTCCTAAAACTTTTTCTATCAGATAAATACAACATTGTTAGGAAAATAGTACTTTTATTTTTTTCTTTGTTTCTGAATGTGTACTTACCTGTTCTCAGGAATTTAGGACAAACTATTGTAAAGCTAATCATTTTAAGAGTGGGCATCAATCAATAGTCCAGCTTAATGTTCCTTTATGCTTTGTTTTTTTCACTTTCTCTCTTTTTGAGAAAAATAAACCATAAGGCCTATCGCATGATTTTCTTTCACAATATAAAGAATGTAGTCAATCATCATATCAGATGAATACTAGATAGCAACAAGTAATTTAAGAGTCTAAAATTCTATCATGGAAAATTTTCTAACACTCCCAAAAGAGAAACAAATATATAAATGTTAGTTAAAACGTTAATAATTTATATGACATTATCAGTTAATATTTATCCCCTACCAATTACCTTCCTCATTGCCTTGCTATTCAGTTCTAGTTCCCAATAAGCAAGACTGAGTATTTTTCCAGAAATACAGGAACAGAGTAGCAATATAAGGAGATGTTGCATCAAACCTTGGAGCTAAGGATGCATTTGCTGTTCCTGTTCTCTCTCTCTAAAATCCCTCTATTGAAACCTTCATACATTTTTTATTTTTATTTTTGTATTTTTATTGATTTCAGAGACTGGAAGGGAGATGGAGAGAGAGATAGAAACATCAATTATGAGAGATAATAATTTTTTGGCTGCCTCCTGCAAACTTCCTACTGGGGATTGAGCCTGCAACCTGGGCATGTGCCCTGACCGGGAATCGAGCCTGTGACTGCCTGGTTCATAGGTCGATGCTCAACCACTGAACCACACCAGCCGGGCTATACATATTTTTAGTTTCATCTTTCCAATTCTGTCTCTTGTTTTTTAAGTTTTCAATTTCTGAGACTCAGAGTTTGCTATGGAGTTAAAAAAAAATAAAAGGGAATTAGCTCTTTTCCCAACTTTTAGTTTTATATTTGAACCTGATTCAAACCCCAAACAGCATTTATACTGGTACAACTCACTTAGGAAAACTGTTTACCAGTTTCTTAAAAACATACACTTACTTTATGATCCATCAACTGCACTATTATATATTTACCAAAGAGTCATGAAAGCATTATGTCCACAAAAGACTAGTACAATAATGTTCACTGATGCTTCATATATAATAGTCCCAAATGGAAACAACCAAAGTGTTTTTTAATAGGGGAATGGAGAAGCAAATTTTTGGTATATTTGTATAATCAAATATTATTCAGCAATATAATTAGCAATACTGATCATGCAATAACATGGATCTATTTCAGAAATATGATGGCTGGATGACAGGAACCAGATATAAAAAGAGTAAATACTATGATTCCATCATTATAAAATTAAAGAATAGGCAAAACTAAGGGGATAGAAATCAGAATAGTGGTTTCCTGGAGGCAAGTGGGAGTATGGTTGCTAAGGAACATGAATGAATTTTATAGGGAGGTAACAATATTCTATATTTTAATGGGAGTTTTGGTTAAATAAATTTGTCAAAATCTATTGAACTATATACTTAGGATCTATACACTTTACTGTAAATAATTGTACTATAATTATAAAAAATAGTAAATTAAATCTCTATAAGATTAAAGAACACCAACATTTATGGGCACTTAATAAGAAAAAGCTCATAGCGTTAGGTCAGTGGTCAGCAAACTCATTAGTCAACAGAGCCAAATATCAACAGTACAACAATAGAAATTTCTTTTGAGAGCAGAAAACCGACTTCTGCGCATGGGCCACGAAGTTTCAATCTCACTGTACGCGCGCGTCCGCATGTGCTATTTTGTGGAAGAGCCACAATCAAGGGGCCAAAGAGCCACATGTGGCTCGAGAGCTGCAGTTTGCCAACCACTGCGTTAGGTTATTGGAAGATCTAAACAAAACTTTTATTCACAGGCATACATACCTTCCTGGAATTATCATTTTCACAAAGAGCAGATAAAATAAGTAATATATCAGATTGAATTTCCAAAAGAATGGCCTCTTCCTTGTCATTAATCTTGCTTATTGTATATTTAAATATCCCTGATATAAAAAATTAAAGAATGCAAAGTTACTGGACAGTATATTTTTATTTTAATCAATTAATGCTTTGAAATCCTTTCTTATAAAATCTCAGCTAGAGAAATCATTTTAGAAGGAGCTATTTTCATTTCATAGTTGTCTAAAAGATGTAGACAGGTAATAGTGGATTCATTGATCTCTCAATAAATCAGTAGCCCCATCTATATAGAATTTCTAGTATAGAATTAATGGAGTGTCATTAAGACACCCTAACAACCTAATATTTTGCTTGGTAAACAAAACCATTTAAAAATATGCAGTGTCATGAGGTAGAATTGAGTGCCTTTGCAAATATATGACCAAATATGCCTGATAATTGCTTGCCTCATCTCTTCTTCTCATGGCTAATAGGGTCAATTTTAAGCAAAGGTGGAAGACCTCAGTAAGTATTTCTGTTTTTGTTACTTCTTTCTGCATCCTCTCCTTATGTCTATGTGAAGGAGTCTTCAACAACTTTAGGTAGCAGTATTCTCATGTCCTTTAAAACCTCTCCTTTGCTTCTAATAAAAATTTAAAAAGACTTGAAAATAGCCACTTACTCTGATGCAATGATATTCACAATAATATTTTGCCTCAAAAAAATTTTTTTTTCTTAAAGCTCTAAGAGAGAAACAAAAGTCATTTTTTCCTCTGTTAAAGGGGTTACTGGCATCAGCGGATGGTGTGGAGCCATGTTTGAAAGTAGGACCATGGAACTCACAGCCTATCTCCAGAGTTGGCTCTGAATGAAGGATTCTTGGTCCTGTGAGGATGCATTACTGGTGAGGGATCATCCCATAGGGAGACTAGTGAGCGTGCTGGAGGCCCAGTGCTGGAGGCAGGCCATGGACAGAGCGGCCTATATGCCTTTATCAGCAGCATCTTCTAGAAATCCACGCCTGCTGCCCATAGATCTGCTTTTCCTTTCTAGGTTATCTCATTCTCCTTCCTACCCAGGTGCAGGCATGTCACTTTCCCTGTTGTCTGAACCACATGTTATATTAACACTGAATTACTTCGTTCATATTTCAGTATCCTTTAACTCCCTGCCTTTACCCTCTGTTTGTTCTATTCTAAATCATCTGATATATTTCTTGCTGATTCTACTTCCTAAAACAGCATTATACACATAACTTCCATAGTGGCTTCTCATGCCTAAAGAGGATGGAGTTCAAACTCTACTATCTCCTATTCAAAACTCTTTCTAGCTTGGCCCCTGGTAGAGTTTTATAGCTGAGAAAAACTCTTTAAACTTGTCTTCATAAAACTCCGACTCTACTTAAGCTACTTCTGAACACACCATCATGCATATTTTAACACTATGTCTCTGCTCAAATTTTTTACTTTCTTGAAACTAGCCTTATGCCCCAATTCAATATAGGTTCCTATTAACATTGCCCAGCCCTCAGAAGAGATGAAAGGATTAAGAAGTACAAATTGTGGTGAAGGCCTCAGGTGGGGACTGGGGACAAGCTAGAAGAGGTCAATGGGGAAGAAAAGAGGGACATATGTAATACTTTCAACAATAAAGATTTTTTAAAAAGGAAGAACAAATTGGCAGTTGTAAATAGTTATTGGGATGTCAAGTATAGCATAGGGAATATATTCAATAATACTATAATAACTATGTATGGGGACAGGTGGGTACTGGAAATATCAGGGGGAACACTTTGTGAAGTATGATTGTTGAACCGCTTTGCTGTACACCTGAAACCAATACAGACTGAAAGGGCAAGTAATGGATTGGGAGAAAATACTTTTAAATTATATATCTGATTCAAGGTTAATATCCAGAATATATAAAACTCCTAAAACTCAACAACAAAATAAACAACTGATTTTAAAATTGGCAAAGAACTAACTAGACATTTCTCCAAAGAAGATATACAAATGGTAACAATCTCATGAAAAGATGCTCAACATCAGTAATCATTAGGGAAATGCAAATCAAAACCACAATGAGACACTACCTCACACACATTAGGATGGCAACTATAAAACAAGTATTGGAAAGGATGTGGAAAAACTGGAAAACTTGTGCACTGTTGGTGGGAATGTATAATGGTGCAGCCACTATAGAAAATAGCATTGCAATTCTTTTAAAAAATTAAAAATATAATTTCCATACGATCCAGTAATTCTACTTCTGGGTAAAAATCCAAAATATACATTTATCATTCCTCTTTTAAAATGACTTCAAAAGGCTTGGCCAGAAAATGATAATCTAAGAAGAATGAAATATAACAATGGCCCATTTCAAAAATAAAGATAATCCTAAATTAAATGTTATTTGAACTGAGAAAACAAATGTTTAAAGCATGAGTAATCATGATGTTTCAGTAAAGAAACCGATTTACAGCAACAATATGAAACAAAAAAATCAAGAAAACGTTCGGGAGTTTCTCAGCTATAAAAGCAAAATAAATTTGTAGGAAAACATTTTATACAAAACCTCTAATTTGTAAATATTCTATTTCTATCAGTAACAAGCATGTTCTGTTTACCTATGAGTTGCTGAATCGTCCCCTTTTCACAAAGATCCTGATTCACAGTCTCATCCTCAAGATGGACCATAGCTCTCAGGAGTCTTAAAGTGTAACGCAAGTGGGCAAACTTGTTGCCGCGGCCGCCTGTGCCGTGAAAACTGTTACCGTGACTGAAGAAGCATTCTGTGGAGAAATACTAATGATTTACTTTACATCAAGAAATGTAAAACGTGAAACTTTCCAAATAAATCCAACAACATATCAGACATCTATCTATAAGTTCAAACAGATGCTAAAAATTTTGTTATACTTGTTTTTATAGAAATAAATATTATAAAAAAGAAATTTGGAGGGGTGAAGGAAGAGAGACTGACTAAATGACAGGGAAATCACCTGTGGCAGTACTGTCCCTAGGTGTGATTCCTAATCACACCATCTACATACAACCACTACAGACATTCTGGTATCTTTCTATTTTTTTCCTGTGTATCAAATATAACTATTAAATGTTTATATCCTGATTTTTTTTTACATTTTCTCCATAATTTTCTATTTCATTATGATTTTGGTCAACATAATTTTTAAAAGGTCTAATTGAGTGACAATAAGTTTATTTTAAAATTTCCCTATTGTTTTATATCTAAATTGTTACCAGTTTTTCCTCATTAAAATGCTCTGCTGATAAAAAATAAAAATTAAAAAAATATTATGCCTTCCCTCTCCTCCTCCTATTCCCAGAATAGGAATCAGTGCTTTAAACTTTTCTTTAAATGTATTATATTGTATCTTTTGTAACTTGCTTCTGTTACTCAACATTGTTTTAGAAATTATTCAAAGTGTCAAAAGTAGATCTAGATTATTAATTTTAATTGCTTTTAGCATTCATTTTATAAATAAATCACAGTTTTTCAATTCACTAGTACAAACTGCTAAAATGAATATTCTGGTTCATGTCCTCTTACTCCCACTGAGAAGAGTTTTGTCATGTAGAGTATACCTACAATGAATTTTACTGAAGCCTCCAAATTGTTCCCCGAAGTGGTTATATAGATATAATGTATAAGACTAATAGATTCTTCCCAATCTGTTAAATGTGAAGTGGTAATTCATTATTATATTAATTTGCCTTTCTCTGATTACCAATGGGGTTAAGTGTCTTTTAGCGTTGTTTTTTTTTTTTTAATTTGACATTTTCTCTGTCACCTGGCAGTCTCTATTCTTTATCTATTTTTCCACTGAGTTATTTTCTTTTTGATATGAAGGAGTTCTTTATGAACCTGGACTCTAACTCTTTATTAGTCACAGGGGTGGCAAATGTCTTCTCTCATTTGTAGATTGCTCCCCTGATTTGTCATAGACATTTTACGTGTCAGTCTTCTCCTGTATAGTTTAATCTCTTCTGGTTTTCCACAGTCTTTTCTACTCTGTTATCATAAAGGTATTTTCCAATGTTTTCTCCTAATATTTTCACAGTTTAACTTCTCATACTTAGGGCTTTAATTCATTTTGTAGTTGATTTTTTTTTTAACATGGTGAAAGGATCTAATTTTTATTTTGCCCCATTGAGGGCTAACTGCCCCAGCATCATCCTTCCCTCTATGATTGGCAGTATCATTTCTAATAAAGCCAACCTCCTGTATATTCCATTCCATTGGTCTATTCCTGGTCTAGTACGACACATTTTTAATTACTATAGTTTTATGGTAGGTCTTGATAAATAGCAAGGCAAGTCCTCCTTTCTTCTTTATAACATGCATTCTTCAAAAGGTTCTTTTAGAAGTAGCTTTATGTTTAAAGCTATCAACCAAGTTCAGGATACTCTTCTGATTATTGTGCGTTGGTTAAAAGTGTGGGTTCTGGAGCTGGACTGCCTGCATTAAATCTTGGCTCTGCCACTTACTGTGTGGCCAGGAACAGGTTATTTATTTCCTCTTATTCATGTCTACACATCTGCTAAGCTGGAATGATACTAGTAGCTAGGAGTCCTACATTTGCTGGGAGGACTAAATGAATTAATACTTGTAAGTGCGTAAGGCCTGCAACACAGTAGGTACCAATGACTGTTAGCTGCCAGTCTTCCTCTTGTGAGGCAGCATTTCCTCTCTTGCCTTACATTCTTTTGTAAACATAAATAAGTCATACTGATATAGTCTTCTGTAAACTATAGAAGAGTTGAATTATTTTATTTAATAAGACTAAATTCAGTAACTTAGCATATTAAAATCTAGAGAACAAAAAAATAAGCTATAGGGGAGAAACCAAGATGGCGGCATAGGTGAAACACCTAACCTGCAGCCGGGCACAACAATTTCAAAGGCACAACTAGAGGTCAGAACGGACATCGTCCAGAACCACAGGAGAGCTGGCGGACTGAAATGCCCACAGCTGGGGGGAAGGAGAAGGCCACGGGGACAATCGGGGGAGCCGTAAAAGCCTGAGGTATGGAGAAACTGGCGGAGACACGAGCACGCGCGCCTGCGGGGAGGATGGAGCCGGAGAGGAAGGGGCGGCTGACGGCCTGGCCGGCGTTCACTGGCAGGAAGGAGATAAAGGCTCCGGAGTGCGCTAAGCGCCAGCTCCGACTGCACTGAGCGCCAGTTCCGGGCGAAACCCTGGGAAGCCAGGTGCAGGCTGGGGGAATGAATCTGGGCTGTGGGGCGCAGGCACAGAGGAGCGGGGGAAGGCAGAGCTCCAGAGGCGCGCACGGGAAGGGGCGCAAAGGACGGACTGTTGCCTGCGCCACTGAACTGCCCTAGCGGGAAGGAGACATAAGCTCAGGACCGTGCTGAACCCCAGTTCTGACTGCACTGAACCCCAGTTCCGGGCGAAACCCTGGGAAGCCAGGCGCACGCTGGGGGAATGAATTTGGGCTGTGGTGGCGGAGGCACAGAGAAGCGGCGGCTCCAGACGCGCGCACTGGAAGGTGCGCAGAGGACGGACTTTTGCCTGCGCCACTGGGTGGCCCTGCTGGGAAGGAGACAGGGACGCCAGACTGCGCTGAGACCCAGTTCCAACTGCACTGAAACCCAGTTCCAGGCGAGAATCTGGGAGTCCAGATTCATTAGGGGAGGGACTGGACTGTTTGGCAGTGGGCGAAACTCCAGGGCGCGTTTCTCTCAGAGGTGTTTGCAAGGAATACAGAGGGACACAGACACAGGAGCCTCATAGGGCGGGGCTGACAGGAAGCCAAGGTTGTAGGCTCCACCCTGTAGCTCCGCCCCAGCCAAGCTGAGCAGAAGCTTTTTCCTGCTGAGTGCCTCAGGTAGTGGCTGACCCACACTGCATTGGAGACCCAGAAACGAGGGCATCTAGTGGTTGGTGGGAGATGACACCAGATTTCAATCACTTGCATAAGGGAGGCATTCTAGAGGCAGACTCAGTGAGCGCCAAGGCATTGCTGCATCAAGACCCGGCCCACAAACATGTCTCCTGCACAGCAACTCTTCCTATATGGACAAAGAGGGTCCTCACGGCCAATTGGCCTGGAGGACAATTCCTCCCAGTGACACCAACAACAATCAAGACTTAACTGTACAAAGGAGGACCAAGATGGAGACATAGGGCGGCAGCCTGATCGTTGCCTACCACAACAATATTGAGACTACGACGGGAGAGCTGAGCAGACACCAGCCAGAAAGACCGGGGGGCTGGCTGAGCAGATGCTCTACAACTAGAATAAAAGAGAGGGGTACGCAGGATGATGCTGATGCCGGTGACCCAAAGTCCACACTTTAAGAACTATGGCTCAGGCGACACAATGGTGGCCAGGAACGTGCTCGGCGCAGTTCCCCCGGCGGTCTCCGGCTGAGGGGACGGCTCCACTCGCTGCCGAGCACGGACAGACGAGCCCCTGGGAGACATGGGGTGGGAGACTCCGTGCTTGCTGACCTCCGAGTCCTTCAAGAATCTCAATGCCCCGAAGTGGCCAGGTGTGCACGCTCAGCGACTGGCCACCGTTGCAGACCCAAGGGCCGACGCAGCGACACCGGACCAGCCCACCGCCGGGCACCGGGCACACCGGAGCCTTGCCGAGCCCGCCGCCCAACGAGTTCTGAGGCAGCCGCCCTGGAGCTCTGAGAAAATGACCGAAGGAATTGCTGAGAGGGAATTGACCAACAGGAATTGGGATCAAGAAGACGAAACCCCGCTGAGACCCGAGTCCAGGCGAGCCTGCGAGCCTCTGGGCTCAGATGTGGTCACACGCCTCTGGGTCTAGGTGAGGCCTCACGCCCCTGGGTTTGGGTGAGGCCACGCGCCCCTGGGTCCAGGTGAAGCTGGATTCCGGGTTCGGGTGAGGCCATGTGCCCCTGGGTCCGGGCGAATCTGAACCCTGGGTCCGGGTGAGGCCGTGGGCCCCTGGATCCGGGTAAGGCTGGGTCCCAAGTACGGGTGAGGCCGTGAGCCCCTGGATCCGGGTGAGACCACGCGACCAGGGGTCTGAGAGAGGTAACGCGCCCCTGGGTCCGGGGGGCTTCGTGCACCTAGGTCCAGGTGAGGCCACGTGCCCCTGGGTCTGAGAGAGGCCACGCACCCCTGGGTCCGGGCGAGACCATGTGTCCCTGGATCCGGGTGGGGCCTCGTGCACCTAGGCCCGGGTGGGGCCGCGTGCCCCTGGGTCTGGGGGAGGCCAGGCGTCCCTGGGTCCGGGTGAGACCGTGTGTCCCTGGATCCGGGTGAGGCCTCGTGCGCCTAGGCCCGGGTGAGGCCACGTGCCCCTGGGTCTGGGGGAGGCCAGGCATCCCTGGGTCCGGGTGAGACCGTGTGTCCCTGGATCCGGGTGAGGCCTCGTGCGCCTAGGCCCGGGTGAGGCCACGTGCCCCTGGGTCTGGGGGAGGCCAGGCGTCCCTGGGTCCAGGTGAGACCGTGTGTCCCTGGATCCGGGTGAGACCTCGTGCACCTAGGCATGGGTGAGGTCACGTGCCCCGGGGTCTGAGAGGCCAAGCGTCCCTGGGTCCGGGTGAGACCATGTGTCCCTGGATCCGGGTGAGGCCGCGTGCACCTAGACCCGGGTGAGCCCAAGTGGCCCTGGGTCTGGGAGAGGCCAAGCGTCCCTGGGTCCGGGTGCGACCATGTGTCCCTGGAGCCGGATGAGGCCTCGTGCACCTAGGCCCGGGTGAGGCCATGTGCCCCTGGGTCTGGGAGAGGCCAAGCGTCCCTGGGTCCGGGTGAGACCATGTGTCCCTGGATCCGGGTGAGGCCTCGTGCACCTAGGCCCGGGTGAGCCCAAGTGGCCCTGGGTCTGGAAGAGGCCAAGCGTCCCTGGGTCCGGGTGAGACCATGGGTCCCTGGATCCGGGTGAGGCCTCGTGCACCTAGGCCCGGGTGAGCCCAAGTGGCCCTGGGTCTGGGAGAGGCCAAGCGTCCCTGGGTCCGGGTGAGACCATGTGTCCCAGGATCCGGGTGAGGCCTCGTGCACCTAGGCCCGGGTGAGCCCAAGTGGCCCTGGGTCTGGGAGAGGCCAAGCGTCCCTCGGTCCGGGTGAGACCATGTGTCCCTGGATCCGGATGAGGCCTCGTGCACCTAGGCCCGGGTGAGCCCAAGTGGCCCTGGGTCTGGGAGAGGCCAAGCATCCCTGGGTCCGGGTGAGACCATGTGTCCCTGGATCCGGGTGAGGCCGCGTGCACCTAGGCCCGGGTGAGCCCAAGTGGCCCTGGGTCTGGGAGAGGCCAAGCGTCCCTGGGTCCGGGTGCGACCATGTGTCCCTGGATCCGGATGAGGCCTCGTGCACCTAGGCCCGGGTGAGCCCAAGTGGCCCTGGGTCTGGGAGAGGCCAAGCGTCCCTGGGTCCGGGTGCGACCATGTGTCCCTGGAGCCGGATGAGGCCTCGTGCACCTAGGCCCGGGTGAGGCCATGTGCCCCTGGGTCTGGGAGAGGCCAAGCGTCCCTGGGTCCGGGTGAGACCATGTGTCCCTGGATCCGGGTGAGGCCTCGTGCACCTAGGCCCGGGTGAGCCCAAGTGGCCCTGGGTCTGGAAGAGGCCAAGCGTCCCTGGGTCCGGGTGAGACCATGGGTCCCTGGATCCGGGTGAGGCCTCGTGCACCTAGGCCCGGGTGAGCCCAAGTGGCCCTGGGTCTGGGAGAGGCCAAGCGTCCCTGGGTCCGGGTGAGACCATGTGTCCCAGGATCCGGGTGAGGCCTCGTGCACCTAGGCCCGGGTGAGCCCAAGTGGCACTGGGTCTGGGAGAGGCCAAGCGTACCTCGGTCCGGGTGAGACCATGTGTCCCTGGATCCGGATGAGGCCTCGTGCACCTAGGCCCGGGTGAGCCCAAGTGGCCCTGGGTCTGGGAGAGGCCAAGCATCCCTGGGTCCGGGTGAGACCATGTGTCCCTGGATCCGGGTGAGGCCGCGTGCACCTAGGCCCGGGTGAGCCCAAGTGGCCCTGGGTCTGGGAGAGGCCAAGCGTCCCTGGGTCCGGGTGCGACCATGTGACCCTGGATCCGGATGAGGCCTCGTGCACCTAGGCCCGGGTGAGCCCAAGTGGCCCTGGGTCTGGGAGAGGCCAAGCGTCCCTGGGTCCGGGTGCGACCATGTGTCCCTGGATCCGGGTGAGGCCTCGTGCACCTAGGCCCGGGTGAGCCCAAGTGGCCCTGGGTCTGGGAGAGGCCAAGCGTCCCTGGGTCCGGGTGCGACCATGTGTCCCTGGATCCGGGTGAGGCCTCGTACACCTAGGCCCGGGTGAGCCCATGTGGCCCTGGGTCTGGGAGAGGCCAAGCGTCCCTCGGTCCGGGTGAGACCATGTGTCCCTGGATCCGGGTGAGGCCTCGTGCACCTAGGCCTGGGTGAGCCCAAGTGGCCCTGGGTCTGGGAGAGGCCAAGCGTCCCTGGGTCTGGGTGAGACCATGTGTCCCAGGATCCGGGTGAGGCCTCGTGCACCTAGGCCCGGGTGAGCCCAAGTGGCTCTGGGTCTGGGAGAGGCCAAGCGTCCCTGGGTCTGGGTGAGACCATGTGTCCCTGGATCCGGGTGAGGCCTCGTGCACCTAGGCCCGGGTGAGCCCAAGTGGCCCTGGGTCTGGGAGAGGCCAAGCATCCCTGGGTCCGGGTGAGAACATGTGTCCCTGGATCCGGGTGAGGCCGCGTGCACCTAGGCCCGGGTGAGCCCAAGTGGCCCTGGGTCTGGGAGAGGCCAAGCGTCCCTGGGTCCGGGTGCGACCATGTGTCCCTGGATCCGGATGAGGCCTCGTGCACCTAGGCCCGGGTGAGCCCAAGTGGCCCTGGGTCTGGGAGAGGCCAAGCGTCCCTGGGTCCGGGTGAGACCATGTGTCCCTGGATCCGGGTGAGGCCTCGTGCACCTAGGCCCGGGGGAGCCCAAGTGGCCCTGGGTCTGGGAGAGGCCAAGCGTCCCTGGGTCCGGGTGCGACCATGTGTCCCTGGATCCAGGTGAGGCCTCGTACACCTAGGCCCGGGTGAGCCCAAGTGGCCCTGGGTCTGGGAGAGGCCAAGCGTCCCTGGGTCCGGGTGCGACCATGTGTCCCTGGATCCGGATGATGCCTCGTGCACCTAGGCCCGGGTGAGGCCACGTGCCCCTGGGTCTGGGAGAGGCCAAGCGTCCCTGGGTACGGGTGAAGCCAGATCCTGGGTCCGGGTGAGGCCGTGCGCCCCTGGATCCATCCGGGTGAGGCTGGGTCCCAGGCCCGGGTGAGACCACGCGCCCCTTGGGTAGGGGTGAGGCCACGTGCCCCTTAGTCCGGGTGACGCCGTGCCCCTGGGTTCGGCCGAGACCAAACCAGAGGGAGTCGGACCTCCATTACCACCATTTGTCCACCATCCAGAGCTGAGGGGTCAGTGCTGACATGTACACATAAGGAACTACTGGACATTGAAATTGGGTCTCAAAAGAACTGTTGGTCCAGGGGGAAGCTCGCTACAGATTGATTCATTTGCCTGTCAGCATAACTATTATTGCTCGTCTCACATTCAGTTCTTATTAGTATATATCTAGTGACATATGATCTCGCTCATCTAGGGGAAATGATGAACAACATAGACTGAGGAACAAGAACAGAACCAGAAGCAAGGAGGCATCGATCGGACTATCGGGCCTCAGAGGGAGAATAGGGGAGGGTAGGGGAAGGGTGGGGGGAGGGGGAGAGTTCAACCAAAGGACCTGTATGCATGCATATAAGCCTATCCAACGGTTAAGTTCAACAGGGGATTGGGGCATGCGTGGGGAGAGGGGTGGGATGGGAATGGGGGGATGAGGACAAATATGTGACACCTTAATCAATAAAGAAATTTAAAAAAAAAAAAAAAAAAAAAAAAAAAAAAAGAAAACATGGACCAAAAAAAAAAAAAAAAAAATAAGCTATAATTTTTTCCCTCTCTCATGGATAAATGAGTGACATTACTGATCTAATGAAAATGCTCCATACAAAATTATTTAGAGCAAAATTACTTCCAGAAAAGAATATAGTATCTTCCTTATAATTGTTTTCAAAATGAATGTATGTCTTATTTCCTTTTAAGATTATGAGAATTGAAGTAAAATATTCAACAAATTGGGGCCCTGCTAATTTGGTAGACCACATATGGAATCATTACATCTGACTAGAGATCTGGATTTTAAGCTCCAGGAAGGTAGAGGTTTTACTTATTTAAAGCAAAAATGTATCTTTAGCAGCTAAAATGGTATCTGGTACCCAGTAGGCATTCAATAAATATTTGTTAAATGAATAATTAAAATATTGCATGACTTAGCATAGTTGTTGGACAGGCCTAATAATAAAAATCTTTAAATCAGATTATAATATAATTTCTTTTACTGAAAGTTGTACATCAACTATAATTATGACATTTATTAATGTCTAATTTTAAATGAAATCTTTTCTTAAAACATGTAAATACATTAAAACCACAGGAAGAGATTGATATTTTTATTTCTTTTTGTATAATTTTATAACTTTTTCTATGCATATTTTGAGAGTTCAGTTGAAATATATAGATTAAAATTTTGACAGGAATATTTTTTGTTTTGTTTTGTTAACGCTTACCCAAGGATATTTTTCCATTGCTTTTTAGAGAGAGTGGAAGGGAGGGGAAAAGACAGCGCGAGAGAGAAACATCGATTGGTTGGAGTGGGAATTGAGCATACAACTGACATACATAATCGAAGCCTGGACCCTTCAGTCTGAGGGTCGATGTTCTATCCATTGAGCCAAACCGGCTAGGGCTTGACAGGAATGGTTATGGGCCACTCACCTTCACTTTCACACCATTCTAGAAATGCCAGGATCCGAGCATTTCCCTGGCACAACATATACTCTTCTATTAATAAAGGAGCCACTGATGACAAAGTGGCAAGTGCATGCAGTTGTAATTCTTCATACTGTGCTGCAGACCACTCGATTATTTTGTGCTTCTCAGGCTTTTTTACATAGGTAAACAAAGCCAAAACAACTTTGCCATCAATTAATAGCTATGAGAAAGGGCAAAAAGTACTTTATTAGACATATAATTAAAACAATTTTATTTATTTAATCTAAGAAAGTTAAATAAAAGATTTCCTCTTTGATGATTTATTGATAATCATTTCAAAATATTTCCTTCCTAAAGATCTCAACCTATGATAATTACCCCAAAAATAAAAATGAAAAACCCCAAACCAAACTCAACAATACAACAGTTGGCTCTGATCTCCAACTCGATTCCCACTCCAACCAATCGATGTTTCTCTCTCTCACTGTCTTTTCCCCTCCCTTCCACTCTTTACATCTATCATTTTAATAGTTATATAATATTTCACTATAATAAACCATATTTTATTGAATATTTTCTATCTGGCACTTCAGAAAACACATGTAAGTTATATATAGCACACATATATATGTATCTGTATACATATATATTTGATATAATAAAGTTACAACTATAAAGATATTTTTTCTTTTTCTGAGCATTTTTTAGTATATATATTCCTCAAAGTGGCATTACCGAGAAAATTCTGAGCTCTTTTAATCATCATAATAATCCCCTGAGGTAGGTGTTACACCCAATTTGAAGTAGAGATATGTGGGATTTAGAGAAACTAGACCTACTAGTATTCAAGATCACATAGCTAGAAAGTGACAGCACTGGATTCCATCTGACTGGAGCCTTACCCACTATGCAAACCACCTTTATATTATCATTCAAGATGCTGACAGAATGAATTCCCAGTTCTTTTTCATGGTAACCCCCTGGAGATTGAATGAGTTTTAGGACTAAAATGAAATTTCCCTTAACGTGGGAAATAACTAAACTAATGGGATTGTAAGTAGTACATTTTTTTTTTTCTGCCCCTTTACAGTTTATGAAGCCTTCATCTTAATCTCATGAATCAATCTCTTGTAAGCAGGGCAGGAGTTTTATAATCTTCCTTTTACAGAAGGAGGGACTGAGCCTCAGAAAGTGTAGGTGATTTTGCCAAGACCACATAGCTAGTAGGTGATAAAACAGAAGTAAAATTCAGTCCCAGTGTTCTTCAAATTACATCATGCTGTTATGCAGGTTATAAAGTATTAAGACAAATTCATGGATAATAAGAAACAACGTAAAAACATTAGGTTGGTATGGAGAAGGGCAGGTTAAAAAGGGTTTGAGACTGGCAGCAGATGTTAGCATTCCTCCAGCAGAACCAACACTTGTTGCTATGGTCAGAGATAGTCTTTTGCTAGATGGGCCTATGTGGATCTTCTTTCGTTTTATGTTCTCTTATTGAGGAGATCTAAACATGTAAATAAATCTCTAAGTTCCTCCTGTTTTTCTTTGGTTTATGTGGTCTATATTTAGGTAAGTTCACTGTTTATTTACTGATAATCAAAGCAAATTTTGAAAAGGTGAAACTCTAGCCAATAAGAGTTTGTTACTTTCTATGGTAAACATTTTGGTCGATAAAAGATTTTTAGCCATGACTTTTAAAAAGTTATACTACAAGGTGAGTCAACTTTGAATATTTGTTTTAATTATGCTTTACCTGTACTGTAGTTAAATCTTTACATAAGATCACAAGTATATTGAACAGCAATTTCTTCAACTCAAAATCTTCATAGGAATTAGAAAGCTTAAGACCTTTTACCAAAGGATTTTCACTTTTAACTGTGCAGGGGGGAAAACAGAAGCAGTAAAATAAAAGCTAAAATGATATAGTAGATTCATCAAGATAATTGTAGGTTGAAAGTTTTATGGTTTTTACCTTCATTAAAGGTTGCAAATAGTATCAAATCCCTGGTAAAGCCACATTCCTAATATAGATACATAAAACAGAGTGGAAAGTAAGTTACAGATGCCCATATTTATCTAATATTCAAGTATCTTTATTAGATTCCCCTTATCATTTATTTGATCGAGCCTGCAACCTGGGCATGTGCCCTGTCCAGGAATCCAATCATGACCTCCTGGTTCATAGGTCGACACTCAACCACTGAGCCATGCTGGCCAGGCAAAAGTAGTTCTTTTCAATAGTTTTTCTTCTTACAAACAACCCTGCTCCCACCCTAGCCCCAACCACTGTCGTTACGTCAAAGGTTTAGGCAAAAGATAACAAAACAGTTCCTACTTACCATGAAAAGCCCTGAAGAATGACCAGAATTGCAAACATTTCACTGTGAGGGGGGAACTCACTCCTGACAGAGATATCCCAATTGGACTTTGTATGTCAGGTAGAGTTTCTAAGGGCAAACCCTGGACTTTTGAGCTTGCAGTTTTACATATCTACCATTTAGAATCAAGATGGTTTTTTTAAAAATGTGAAGATGTTATTCCTTTGACTCACATTCAGAAAATTCACATGAATGTTTGCAAGGATGCTAATGAGAACTTACTCACTGGCCAAGGCTTCCAGAGAAACATGTATGTCCACATACACATTGCAGCCTTGACGAGGAAGCTATGTAGGCCTGCTTCCCCTTTTGCACAGTATGAATTCTATGACTGTTCTCTTATTTGGGATCACTTGATGCCCATTAACTTGGGGTTGTAGCCTTCACTGCCAAATTTCCTTTAAGTACAACTTAGAAAGTATGTGGCTGATATGTGAATATTGTCGGCAAAGATCTCTACGCTAGGATGTCAATCATCCAGTGACTTTTACATTATAAAATATGGGGAAGCTAAGCTTCTGATGTAGCTGAGTAGCTCCTAAAAGACACCCTCTTGCAGGTAACAATTATAAATTCTAATAAAATATAAAAACAATTATCTGTGACCAAAACCAAACAGATATTGGAGGGGAGTTAGGACTTTGAGGAAGTGGCACTGCCTGAGTTTTTCCTTAAAAAAAAAAAAAAGGCTTTGAAAATAAGCCCAGCCTCTAGTCTGCACCTTGTGGGAACGCTAAATCTCAGGGTAAATTTGCAATCTTAGTGGCTTGAAGAACCAGAGGAAAGGAGCAACCACAGGGCAACCCCTGCCACTGGAAAGTGAAGGGATAAATCCCATAAAGAAGAGAGCCAGTCCTAGCTGGTTTGGCTCAGTGGATACAGCACCCACCTGTGGACTTGAAGGGTCCCAGGTTTGATTCCAGTCAAGGGCACATGCCCGGGTGGCAGGCTCAATCCTCAGTAGGGGGCGTGCAGGAGGCAGCCAATCAGTGATTCTCTCTCATCATTGTTTCTCTCTCCCTCTCTCGCTTCCTCTCTGAAATCAATAAAAATACATATAAAAAAAGAAGAGAGCCAGGGGAAGGGAACCCCATATTCTGTACATAAAATTCCCCAATCTCTGGCTGATGCCTGAACCATGTAAGGGCAGGGCATATTCAAGCATTTCATGTGAGACTAAAAGAAATGAACTGAGATTGGAGCTGCCATCTACTGTTGGGATGAGTTTAGCCAAACTAAATGCCTATTAATACAAAACAAACAAACAAAACAAAACACTTTTCAGAAGAATACACAGATGCTCATAATGAATGGAAAGACAGCAACTCTCAGCCAAGAAATATAAATTATAGAAAGGAACCAAAAGGAAATTTTAAAACTGAAAAAGATAACATCTTAAATAAAAATGTATTGGATGGGATTAACAGCAGAATGGAGATGACAGGAAAAAAACTAAGTGAATTTAAATACATAGAACAATACAAATTACCCCATCTGAGGGAGAGAAAAATAATTGGAAAAAGTGAACAGAGCCTCACAAACCTGTGGGACAATATAAAAAAGTGGACCATGTAATCAGAATTCCAAAAGAAGAAGAAAGAATGGGGTTGAACGCACTTGAAAAATAAATGGCCAAAAATTCTTTAAATTTAGTTTAAGACCGAAATTGACATATTCAGGAAGTTTTATGAACCTCAAGTAGGACAAATACAAAGAAAACCATATCTTGGTTTATCAGAGAAAAACTTCTGTAAACCAAAGACAGAGTGAAAATCTTGAAAAACAGCCAGAAAACAGAGGGGAACAATTTGAAATAAGGAATACTTCTTATCAGAAACAATGGAGGCCCAAGGGCAGTGGAATAATACCTTTAAAGTGCTAAAAAAGAAAAACTTTAACCTAGAGTTCTAAATTCTATGAACATAGATTTCAAGAATTAAGGTGAATTAAAGACATTTTCCGATAAAAATAATACACAAAACAAAACTAAGAGAATATGTTGCCAGCAGCCAGCATTACAAGAAATAGTACAGAAAGTTGTTCAGGTAAAAGAGAAATAATAGCAGCTAAAAACTCATGTCATCAGGAAGGAAAGAAACACATTATACATGGTAAATATGTGAGTAAATTATACAATACGAACACCTCAAGTTCCCAAAGGCAATGGGAAGAAGAACTGGCCGAGTGTGACTATACTGGTGACCAGTCTGACATTACCACAGAACTTGGCATTACAACAAAGTACATAAATATTATGACACAGTTTACTGCTCCCACCCCACGCTCCCACCCCCATCCACAATCTAAATTAATATAATTTACTCATACTTACAATCATTGGTGCTTCAGGATTTTGAGATATAATTGTAGTGATCACTAATATATCGTTTCTAAGCTGACGATCATAATCACTAAAACCTCTTGTAAACAGATGTTTAAAAACTTCCTTTAAAGTTCTGGAAAGTAAAATCATACTTTTAAAACCATAGTCTTATGGAAATATTACTTATGTGTCTATCAACAAAATCTCCTTTTTATATTATATTATTCATTGCAAAGCATTTCTAATCTTTCCTATATTTCCAAATCTGCCTCTAATACTAAGTTCCAAAGTATTTCTGATGAACGAAACAGAAGCTGCCCAGAGGGATCTGGGTCATTGAGGTGAGCACAGATGCCTCTGGCTGCATATGCTTTCATCATTAAAGTACAATTAACTTCTGAAAATAAATTTAAATAAAAATAATTTATGTTACAGTCTTGACATTAGATAGAAACAAAATTAGTGGAGAATGAAGTGTTCATATTTAATAATATACAAACCAGTAGTGAGAATCCATCAATCCAATCTATGCATGGTGATCAAAGTGACTGCTCTAAAATTAAGAGTCAATTATATCATTTTCCTTTTTAAACATACTTAAAGGCTTTTCTTTGTTCTTAGGATAAAGTCCTACCTTCTTACCAAGGCTTATCAGGCCTTTCATGTTACGGTCCCTGATAACATTGTTAGCTTCACCTCTCACTATTCTACGTTGAACTTTCTGCTCTCATCCATATTGAATTTCTTTCAGATTTTTTTAATTTGCTAAATTCTATTTTCACTTCTGTTCTCTTGTCTAGGATGCTCTCTGCATGCAGAACTCTCCTGTGTTGCCAATTTGTATTCATTATTCAGATACCAGGTTAGGGTTCATGAGGAAGCATTTAGTAACTCTCCGAGTCTGGGTCAGGTTCCCTGTACAATGCGCAGCTGTTGCTTGCTTCCTAGGACCCACTTGCCCTTCTTGTGACAACAGTGCCCTCATTTTTATTTAGGCTTCCGTCTTTCCTCACTTTTGGTCTTGTGAGCAGCCTTCAGCCTCCTTTTAGCCAAAGAGCATTCTTTCTCTTTGTCACTAGTAATTCACTCTGGAATGCGCATTGGGCCCACAGGGACTCAATTTGAAGACTTTTCTCTGTGCTTTCCGAAGTGCGCACTCTCTCTCCTGCCTGGTTTGGGGTTATGATGCTGTGAGCCTAGACTTCCCAGGTCTCCCAGGTAGAGCTTGTGAATAAAGCCAGCACAGTGGAAGACAGGGCAGAGAGATGAAGAAGGCCCAAGTCCTGCTATTTGCCCAACTTTGAATATAGCTGCACATGAAACCAGTTTTACCCTTGACTTTGTAGTTACAATAGCTCATAAATTTCTTACAATTGCTTCAATCAGCTGGGTTGAATGTTCAGTCACTTGCAAACAAAAATGTACTGGTTCACCCTCTCCTGGAAAACACCTTACAGTGTCTTCCATAGCATTTAGTAGGCTCGCAATAAGTTGCTATTTAATTGTCGGTCTCTCCTAACATAACAAATTCCATGAAAGCAGAGACCATGTCTGTATTGTTTTCAATTGTCTTTCTATGGCCTACTACAGAACTTGGCACAGAGCAAACAATAATTACTTAATAAATAAATGAATGAGTAACTCACAGGCTTGCTCTTATTTTTGCTAATGTTTATTCAGTAATTAGAAGACAATAAGTATTCAAAAATACATTTATTGAATGAACAAATGAAATAGTTCTTTTAAATGTCTAATTTTACTTTATACATATTCAAAGACATAATTTAGTTTTGTTAACAAGCTACTTTAAATTCCTTCCACATAGGAAAAAAAAAAAAGCTTGCTATGTGCAGATGCATTTATACAACGGCACAGAAGAGATGTCCTGAAACATGGCCATTACATGAATCAAAGCCCAATGAAACACAAATTCAAACAAAAATGTTAGTTATGTCACAAGGTTAAAAAACATTCCTAGCTAACCACATATACTTACAGCAAACACTCCAAGTTACTAAGTTGTTTTATGATTTCTTCTTTTGACGATTTTTCTAGTAAGTTCCAAAGTATTTCTGATGAACGAAACAGAAGCTGCCCAGAGGGATCTGGGTCGTTGAGGTGAGCACAGATGCCTCTGGCTGCATATGCTTTCATCATTAAAGTACAATTAACTTCTGAAAATAAATAAAAATAATTTATGTTACAGTCTTGACATTAGATAGAAACAAAATTAGTGGAGAATGAAGTGTTCATATTTAATAATATACAAACCAGAAGTTGAGAGATGTTGCAGAGCTTTAAGGACCCAAAGTTTCTCAACAAGTTGATTTTCAAGCAAGTCCAATGACTGAACCATTGTTTTTGCCAATCCTCCGACTTCAGCCATTTGAATCTTATATGTTGAGCTAGCTTGCTGGTAACCTAAAAACAATTAGTTAATAAATATGTGCAGTTATTTCACATAGTATCATCTACATTAAGACAAAGAAATGAGTAATTTATCAATAAACAACAACAACAACAAAATGTTTAAAAAGTGTATGGCATATTAAAATGGTTAGCAGAGGGATAGGCAAACTTTTTCTATAAAGGGCCAGTAATTTTAGACCTTATGTGGGTCATAAGGTTTCTGTTGCAAATACTCAACTCTGCTACCATACCATGAAAACAGGCATAAACAACATAAAAATAAGTGGGCATGGCTGTGTTCCAATAAAACTTTATTTAGAGTGGGCCCTTTTGGCCTGTGGTCCATAGCTTGCTGATCCCACAAATTTGGGGGCATATCTTAAATTCTGAAAAGGAACAATATTTTTTATTTGTCAGTAGATAGGTCTTTCCATAAAGAAAAATGTCATGATTACAGACACTGAATGTTTTCACTGTTCAAGTCAATGAATTACTTCAGTGCTTTCAAGAACCAGCAATTATGTGATGTTGGCAATGAAATAAGAGGTAAAATGTAATGCAGTTCTGATAGATGCTAGTGAATATAATGTTAGGGAAGTTTGATTCTTGGTGATGTGTCCCATAAGAATTTCCTTCGTCCTTAGCTTTCATGAGAAATACTACCTCTCCTTTTGACATAATTGCACAGGTGCCTGCCCAACTACATGTGATGAGATTAAATGAACATCAGTGCATTTTTGCTCACCTGAGATGCAGCTATTTTCTCTCTCAGTGATATAACACACCTACTTCCCTTACTTCTTGACTTTTGAGACCAACTAGATTTCTTGCCATAGTTCTGAGATGTCTCTCAGTTTGTCTTATCTTTCTGAATTTGAGGCCTGACCCTGTTCAAGACCGTCCCTTCCTGTGATGGGTTTGGCATTTAAAAAGTACGAAGAGGAAAACAAAAACTGCCTGTAATTTCACCATCCAGAGATAACAATATTAACACTTCGGTATATTTTCTGCTGACACTTTAATGTATGCATATTACTTTAGCAATATACTATATTATGCAGAATTGTATATTCTACTGCAGCCACTAAACATTTTATAGTAAGTTTTTCCCCTTGTCACAAATCATGATTTTTACTTGCATAATAGTCTGGTAGGTACAGACCAAAATGTATACTTTATATCTACTATATCTTTTTCTATTGAGTTTACAAATCTATAAAAAGACATAGTAATATTAAAGCCTTGATTCCTATCTCCTGGGCTAGGTCTCTTACAATTGCTCTACTGAGGACTTTTCAGCTGTGACCGCAGACGTCCAGCTGTGCCCATCACTTAAAATCAACTGTGAAACCGTTAGCGAGAGCATGGTCTATGGCTCCTAACATTCAGAGTCTGATCAAAGTAAGGTCAAGCTCACTTCTTGGCACCTTCACTCCTGTCATATCTCATACACTTCCCTTTCTATCTGAAAGAAGAGTGCTTCTATTTTACCAAGCTTAACCTAAACTTTTGCTCTTAATTCCATCCTCTCACGCTTTCTTTGGGAATTTCACCCTCCCAGCTCCCACTTACTAGCTTCTTGTTCCTCTGCTATAAACTTCACTTTTAGACAAATTGAAAACAACATATTTTTCTTTGATCTTGCTACCAGTTAGGCTGTTCGCCATCATCCTTCTTCTTCTGATCTTAAAATATAAGTCTGCATTCACTCCCATTGCCTCCACTTTCAGAATGCTCTTTAATCCTGTACTTGCTCTGACCACTTTACCGTATGGTAATAATCTGACAAAGATTAACCACAACTTTCCAGATACCACATTACCTTGGCCTTTTCATTCCTCGATTACAGAGGCCTCTGCAGTATTGGCCACTGAGACCATTTCTTCCTTCATCAAACATTCATTCATTGGCACTCAAGACATGCCTATCTTTGGATTTTCTTCCTCTCTTTAAACCTCCTTTCACTGCCAATTTCTTGGAATTATTTTTTTTCCAAAGCTCAGTAGGGACACTCTCCATGATGTTATTCTTGTTCCCTTGCTTTTGGCCAACTCAATCATTCTGATGGCTTCAATTTTCATCTCTATTTGGATAAAATCCAAACCTGTATTTCTGGTCTCTTCTTTTAGTATCTAATGTCTACTATCTACCAAATATTTCCACTTGTCTATCTCATCAATAGTGCAAATATGGCATTTAAAAATATTTTTATTCATTTCTTTACTTCAGATGTCTTCCCATTTTCCCCTAGTTATAGAAGTAATCTTTGTTTTCTACCACGGCATCTTATTTCCACTTATCTTAAGAAACATGTAACTTAAAAAATATAATTTATATCTTCTCTCCCTTCCTAGATTGATTATAAATTATAGAAACTATGAAGGAGGTCCTAAATGACATGGTATCCTCCACAGTGCCAGTGCTTCTTACTTATCATCACCCAATTCTACTGCGGTGTGATTCACACAATTAGAAAAGAATAAATAATATTAGCAACACTATTAATTAACATTAACTAATAATAATAAACTAATTTGGGTATGACTTTAAAAATTACATCATAAATATTTAGCATCAGAATTAAAAATATCATGCAAATCTAAAAATTTAAAAAATGTATAAAATTTTTAATTTAAAATGACCAAAGAGCTTGAGACTACCAAAAAAATTTTTGTTTTTGATATAATGCATTTATGATCCCATTCTCTTCCCAAGTTCAAAGAGAAATGGGACAGGATATTCTATTTTATAAAGACATTAGAGGCCTGGTGCACGAAATTTGTGCACTCAGGGGGTCCCTCAGCCCATTCTGAACCCTCTCATAGTCTGGGAGCCTTTAGGGGTGTCCGACTAACAGTCAGTCAGACATCGTTAGGGCTGCCGCAGAGGCAGGAGTGGCTTCCGCCAACACCGCTGCACTCACCAGCCATGAGCCTGGCTTCTGGCTGAGCAGTACTCCCCTTGTGGGAGCGCACTGACCACCAGGGAGCAGCTCCTGTGTTGAGCATCTGCCTCCTAGTGGTCAGTGTGCATCATAGTGACTGGTCATTCCACCATTCGGTTGATTTGCATATTAGCCTTTTATTATATAGGACTAGAGGCCTGGTGCACAAAATTCATGCATGGGAGGGGGGGGGTGTCCCTGAGCTCAGCCTGCACCCTCTCCAATCTGGGATCCCTCTCACAATCCAGTACTGATGGCTCCCAACTGCTCGCCTGCCTGCCTGCCTGATTGCCCCTAACTGCTTCTGCCTGCCAACCTGATCACCCCCTAACTACTCCCCTGCCAGACTGATTGATGCCTATCTGCTCCCCTGCCAGCCCGATTGCCCCTAACTGCCCTCCCCTGCCAGCCTGGTCCCCCCCAACTGCCTTCCCCTGTCGACCCGGTCACCCCTAACTGCCCTACCCTGCCAGCCTCATTGCCCCTAACTGCTCTCCCATGCTGATCTGGTGCCCCCCCCAACTGCCCTCCTCTGCAGTCCTGGGTCCCCCCAAACTGCCCTCCCCTGCAGGCCTGGTCACCCCTAACTGCCCTCTCCTACAGGCCTGGTCCTCCCCTGCCGGCCTGGGTCCCCCCCCACTGCCCTCCCTTGCAGGCCTGGTCCCTCCCAACTGCCCTCCCCTGCTGGCCTGATCGCCCACAACTGCCCTCCCTTGCAGGCCTGGGTCCCCCCCAACTGTCCTTCCCTGCAGGCCCCGTTGCCCCCAACTTCCCTCCTGTGCCGGCCTGGTCACCCCTAACTGCCCTCCCCTGCAGGCCATCTTGTGGTGGCCATCTTGTGTCCACATGGGGACAGTCATCTTTGACCACATGGGGGCAGCCATCTTGGGTTGGAGTGATGGTCAATTTGCATATTACTCTTTTATTAGCTAGGATGTTATTACTGAAAGACCATTGAAAACTTCACCTGTAATACGCTTCTTTGGTGGTTCTGCATGATAAAAGTCAACAATACACTTACAAATTTGTATCCTCAATTCAGAACTTGGTATTTTCATTAAGTCACCTGCCAGAAAGATAAATGAATACTATTTAATAACACTGTCATAGTTTATTTGCAAATTTAAGCATAAGGTGTTAGTAATATGATTTTTAAAAATATCCTCATCAGAAAATCAATACAGTATTGTTTATAATAGCCAGGACTTGGAAACAGCCCAAGTGCTCATGAGTAAATGAGTGGATAAAAAAGCCATGGTACATTTACACAATGGAATACTACTCAGTCAGAAAAAAGAACGAAATCTTACCATTTGCAACAGCATGGGTGGACCTGGAGAATAATATGCTAAGTGAAATAAGCCAGAGAAAGATAAGTACCATATGATTTCATTTATATGTGGAATCTAATGAGCAATATAAAGAGAGCTCATTTTAAACTGAGTTCATATTGCCCTTAAGTGCGACAGGAGTGTGTTCTGTAGGTGGGCAATCATCCATCAAAGAGCAAATTGACACAGTAAGAAATGGGCCTTGTATTTATCATACAAATGTATGCCAACACTCTTGGAGGCAACATTTAAAAATAATAAGGGCAATAGCGGCATTTTTAAAATGTTATCAACCAAACCTACACTTTTTATCTGTTATACCATGTCTTCTTTCGGGTTGGCTTTCTATTGTAAATTTCACCATTCAAGTTGCCCATTAGTTTTCAGACCTGCTCCTTAAGGTCACCTTTTCTAACTCCTCGTGTGTATCCTAATTTCTTTGATATTTCACCTACTCTAGACCATAATTTCCCCCAAAATATCGATGATTAGGAACTATAAAACATATTTTGACCTAAAAGTGTTAGTGTCTATGTTAAAAATTAAAAATGGTTTTTACTTATTCCAGTTGAGTCTCTCTCATCTTTCAGTATGGAATATAATACTGGGAACATAACAGTTCAGTAAATACTTATTTTTCATTTGCTGGGCCAATTCTGTACCTTTTGGTTCCCTTATATAAACAAGGACCTAAATTAATAAGTATAAATTTAATGTAGGAATTGTTTTGGGAACATGTTGTCATCTACTCAAGGGCTGAATCAAGGAGCTAGTGTTTGACTGATTTCATTTCCCAGGAAATTATTTTCTTTCTTTAGAAAATCAAGCAATAACCACAAAGCAAAGCCTGCTGTTTTATGTTTTTCATATTTTGAATAGAAAACACAGGTACCTTCACGTTTATGTATATTACGCTAAAGTTCTTAATGTTCCACCATTTTATTATTAGGTTGTTTACTGAACAATTTGGCTTTCAATGATTCTAGTAATTATTAGAGTTCAAAGTTGAAAACATTTTTGGGATTACTGAGAGGGACACATACTTCTAATTTACAAAAAAAGTTAACAAATATTTAATCGCACTAAATAACATCAAGACAAGTAAGTACACAGAAGTATCTGCCAGTCCTTATATTTAAGGAACACAGAGTCTTGTTGGTATCATAAAAGATTTGAGGAAAAAAACAATACAAAAATTATCACTAAGCACACTATGATTAATTTTCAACCAGAAAACAAGAGCCTAGATTTGGAGAAGGACTCTTAGTCAAATTTAGTGCAAGAGACATTTCTTTCTTATCAATCAGGCCTGATATATTATAATCCTCTATCTTAAAAAGAATCTTAACTTACCCAGAAGTGCGATTGACTTAGCAGTATCTTCAGCATATGTTATTTCATCTGATACTTTCTTTTTCAAAAATGGCAAGCTTCAATAAGAATAAAGAATGTACAAGTTATGTTTCATAAAGTCCTTAATTGAAGCAACATTTGGACAGTAGGGAAAATTTTATTTTCTAAAAAAATAAAATGAGAATAATATTCTATTCTTTAGCCCTGGGGAACTGATGACTGTCAAAAACATTTTTTGTGTTTCTAACTAACTGAACAATAATAAATAAAATAAAGTAGGCTTATAAAAGTGAAGAGAGGTAGACACAAGGTGAGGGTTAAGAAAGCCATCTTGCAATACTGCATCAATAAAACACTTAAAAATCCTCTTTCTCTCTGAAGGCAAAAAAATAAGGGATTATAGGTGTACTTCCATCAAAATTAGGAATACATTGGATAATCTGATACAAATCACAGATTCAGGCTTACCTGTATCTTAAAAGCTGTTCAAGGGCTTTTTCTGAAATTTCTGAAACTAGTTAATAGATCAATGGTCTATTTGTTCTCAAAAGGCAATGACCTTTCCCTTATTAACTGGATCAGTTACTGTCCACAAAATAACAGATATATTAAAGTTAACAAATATCTTTAACAATAAAAGGGTAATATGCTAATTAGACCGGACATCTTCCAGATGTCATTCCAGACGTCCTTCCTGACAAAGCCAGGCCTGGAGGGAAGCCAGCCTGGGTCTCGGGTGCCTGTGGGAGGCCCAAGGGAAGCCAGCTCGGGTCCTGGGTACCTGCCAGCACCCGGAGGAGGGAAGCCCGGGTCCCAGGTGCCAGAGGGAAGCCGGTGCCGGCAGCCAGGGGAAGGAAGGCCTATTCTTGCACAAATTTTTGTGCATCGGGCCTCTAGTTAATTATATTTGGATCACATTTCACAATTACTATAACCAAAGTTATTTTAAAAAAATGTATTCAGAAATAATAAAATATAAGGCAGTAGAACCTAGGTCATTTGTCTAAATGTCAAATGAGATATAAAAGTTCTTAAACACAAAGGAAAAACTATGTTGGCATTTTATGAGTTTAAAATTTGAAGCTCCTATACTATTTATTTAAAATATAATATGTATATTATATTTTATATGTCCTATATATAGGACTATTAATTAATGCTTTTTAAGAAAAGTTAACCAAATGGTTGAAAAACAGCATTTAGAAATATCACATGTGGAGATTTATATATATACACCAGTTGGAATTGAAAGATATTTCAAGGGCAAACTATGAAAAGGACAATTTTATAAATGCCACAGAAGTTTCTTTCAAGTGTTTGTTAAAATTTGAAACAAATAACATATTAAACTCTAAAAATTAGTTATACTTGTTCTTCAAACTTTTTCCTGTGCTACCAAAGGAAACAACCTAAAAGATAAAGCATCAGAAGAGTTTTCCACCAAAAAGGGTATGAAAAAAGATAAGCATTATAGTTCTGATGCAATAAGAAAAGCATACTACTCACAGGCCCAAACTGAAAGGCTGTATTTTACTTTCAATGTTTTTATCTCCCCAAAATATCTTGAAAAGTGAATCAGGTGAGGATGAGGTGTGGAGAAATGCAGGACAAAAGCAGAAATTAGGAAAGTAGGGGGGGGGGGATAAAATAATGAGAACAATTATGAAAGATGAGGGAAATAAAGAGTGTAAATAAAAAGATTTATCATACTACATATTGAAACACTTAGTCACAGCTCTCATAGAGAACAAGTCCTTGATGGAGCTCTGTAGGGGCACTGATGCTGAAAGTCATACTTAGGAACCTGGTTTGCTAGGACTTGCACAGCTTCAAAATTTGAAAACATTTTATACATATGATCTCACATCAATATCATAATTGCCAATTTGTATATTAAAGTTCCTTGAAAGCACCAGAGTGATTCTTTAGGTCTTTATTTTTCATGGTCTCTATGAAAAAGGAAGGCATGATAAAGGCATTCAATAAATTATTTTTGATTATTTTGTTCAGATATCAAAAAATTAAATGTAATTATAAAAATTTAAATATTATTGCTGCTAAATCTAAAAATGTGAGTTAAAACCTACTAGGTATACAGTCTCACTAATATCATATTTATATATTAAAAGAAACACAGTATTTATTTTAAAAAATATACATATTTTATTGATTTTTTAAAGAGAGGAAGAGATAGTTAGAAACATCGATCAGCTGCCTCTTGCACACCCCCTACTGGGGATGTGCCCGAAACCAAGGTATATGCCCTTGACCGGAATCGAACCTGGGACCCTTGAGTCTGCAGGCCGATGCTCTATCCACTGAGCCAAACCAGTTTCGGCAAGAAACACAGTATTTAAAAAGCTAAATTGGTGGAGAAATTTCAAAGGTTAAATTATCAGGAAGGTTTATTTCTACTTTAAGAAATCTCCTCTACTATATTTTATTGAAAACTAAAAACAGATATTTTAATGTGTATCTTGATTAGCCACTATGTGGCAGAAAGGAAGCAGAAAATATTCCTGTTTCCCTGAAACGGTTGGAGAAACAACAGCACAGAGGATTGCGTAGATTACTTTTATAATTCTGACTTCTAATTACACTAAAAACATGTATCAAAAATAACTGTTGACATTTTATTCTTTATTCAAATTTGGAAAATCAATTAAACATGAATCAGAACCTAATACATCTTTGAAAGTCAAATTTTCTAAAGAGAGAAGAAAACTAGGCTAAAACTATTAAGCATTGTCTATAAATTGTCTCAAGGATTCTCTAAAGATATTACCATTTGTTGGTTTCATCTCAGATTTATCATTACGATGAGAGCAAGTTATTAGAAAAATTTTTTAAAATATATTTGCAGTTTAATCTCATGTAGCAAGTGATCTTAGATTACAATAAAATTGACTACCTTTGAAATACCAACTGCTGGTAAGTGACCAAGTGAAGTTTTCTGAGTTCTGCATCACTTTGCTACACCATAATACATAGTATCTTTTATAATGCAAAATAAAACATAATAAAATGCTGCACAATAATATAATATAAAGTTGAAGAAAAACAACTTACCCACATAATTTTATGATATTATATGCAGGTTCTAGAAAAGGAGGCTTGTTTTCAATTTTTTCTGCACACAGATTCAGAATTTTAAATATCTGTTTCAAATCCCTTAGGGGCTTTAATATTTTTAGTTAAGAAATAAAATTAAGATTCATATATTTATATTTATTAACATGTTCTTTATAAAATTTGTGCCAAGAAAATCTATAGAATTCCTATAATGTTAAATATGGTTGACATTTTAAAAAATATGTTTTTATTGATATTTTTCTTTTTTTTGAGAGAGGGAAAGAGAGATAGCAACATTGATGAGAGAGAAACATTCTTTGACTGGCTGCCTCCTGCATGCCCCAAACTGGGGATCAAGCTCCCAACCCGAGCATGTGCCCTGACTGGGAATCTAACCATGATCTCTTGGTTCCTACGTCAATGTTCAACCACTCAGCAACACTGGCTGGGCGACACTATTTTAATTATACTAATTTGAAAGACTAAAGTTAGAACCATATTTTTAAAGAAATATTATTTAATTTTTGTCTCAGTGACCTTTTACTCAAAATATTTTTTCTCCTCTCACGACACCTTTAGAATTTGATTACCAACTACTACACTACCGATTCAGGTGAAAAAAATTAACTTAATGGCTCCATCATATCCTTCATATCCACCCACTCACAGTAAACATTAACTGCTCCAGAATAAGAAACCCAAACCTACCTTACTTTTCTGCATCACTTTATTAATATTACTGAGATGCATTCTCTTGTTTTTAAGGTTTAAATTGGTTGAGATATTATTTCATTTAAAACTAGTATGAAAGCAAAATGTACTATCTATAGATCTTCACGTAAAAGCACTTTTTATATTACCCCAACTGGTACATAAATAAATCTCATAGATTTTGTAGCAAGATGACTACAGAAAGTGAGAGTATCTTGTGGCAAAATTATTATATATATGCAAAGATTAAAACAACAACAGCTACCCAACAACAAATTCAGTTCTTAAGCATGAGTTTTGAGACACACAAGTTTCCACATATTCTGTTCAGGGTGGTATATGTAGTGAGGATACTATCTCATGTTTATATAACGTTTTGCAGATTATCAAGCACTTGCATGTTTTCTCATCTAGTCTTCCTAACAACTTTCATGAGGTGCTATTATGCCTATAGTTTGATAAGCTCATTAACAGTAGACGTACTCAAGTAAATTGGTAGAAATAAGACTGACGTGGCCCTCCTAACCGTATCCACTGTCTCTTTGTGTCTTTAGAACTGCCATCATCTATGCCAGTGGTTGGCAAACTCATTAGTCAACAGAGCCAAATAGCAACAGTACAACAATTGAAATTTCTTTTGAGAGCCAAATTTTTTAAACTTAGAGTATATAGGTAGGTAGATTGTTATTAACTTAATTAGGGTACTCCTAAGCTGGCCTTTGCTAAAAATTCAAGGGGCCAAAGAGCCGCATGTGGCTCGTGAGCTGCAGTTTGCCGACCACTGATCTATGCAAAGTTAACTGCATTGTACTGTTTTCAATTTTACATTTTCTGATAAGTGAAAAATATAATTTTGTAAAAAACACAAAATGTTAGCTATTTTCTGTGGCAGACAGAATGGCCTGTCCAAAGATGTCCACATCCTAATGCCCAGAACTTGTGAAGTTACCTTACGTGGCAAAGGGACTTTTCAGTGATTAAGTTAAAAATCTTGAGATGAGAAAGTTATCCTAAATTATCCAGATAGACCAATGTAACCACAGGGTCCTTATAAGGGAAAGAGAGAGGCAGCGGAGAATCAGAGAAGGAAATGCAATGACAGAAGCAGAGGCGAGAGTGATGATACTTTGAGGAAGGGGCCAGGAGCTGAGGAATGCAGGCCACCTCTAGAAGCCAGAGAGGCAAGGAAGTGAGTTGTCCTCCGAGCCTTCAAAAGGAACCAGCCTTGCTACACCTAACCTTTAGCTCAGTGAGGCAGATTTTGAACTTCTGACCTCCAGAAGCATAAGAGAAAATGTTATGTTGTTTTAAGGTACCCTGTGGTAACTTATATTAGCAATAGGAAATAAATACATTTTCTAATAAAAAATTTCCCATTTCAGGATAAATGAAATAAGCATACATATATAAGTAAAGGATACGAATCCATTCTGATAATACTGCACCAATGTCTTGACAGATTTAAGTTGTTCTTCTAAATCATCCTAAAACAAATGATCTATTTTAGTTCTTTTATGCTATTAAAATTGTTGATATAATTTTTTATTAATATAAAAAGAAAGTAAACATTAAAATTATCAAGGAATTATCCATTAAAATGATAATTCAATTACTGTATTATAATATAAGGACAATAAAATGTTTCCTGAAACATGAAGGTGAAAATAAACTACCATTTAAATTTGATTAGGAAATTGAAAATTAAAACTAGATTACTATAAGAGCAGTAATTGTTTCCAGAAATAATATTAACAACATCAGAAGCATGTTGAGCATTTTTTCTGTGCCAAGCACCATTTAGGAACCATACATGCATGCCAATCTTCAAATCAACCCAATTAGGAAAATACTATTATTATTCCTGTTTTCCAGAATAAAAACCTCAAGCTGAAACACTAAGCAATTTGTCCAAAATCAGACAGATAATAAGTGGTGGTGTTAGGAGTCAAATTTGGCAACCTGACTCCAGAAATTGTAACTTTAACCTCTAAAATATGCCCAGTGTACTGGTACAAACCAAATAGCTTCAGCCAATTAAAACAAAACAAAACCCTATACAGTGATATCTCTTCATGACTGAATCACTTCTGTCCTTTTAATCTTTAAATTGTTCATAAGAGGCTGTGACATTTTTTATACCACCCCCCCTTTTTGTCTATAAATAACAACTAGTAGGAGCTATATGTAACTGAATTTTCTTTTTTATAAAAATGCACATATATTTACAATTAAAAATGACTTCCACAACAAACATAGCCAGCAAAAGATAAATTCTTATGGAGTCATTTTTATTGTATTTTTTCTTCCATATAAAAATCCAGAGACTAAAAAAAATGTTAAAACAGTGATTAAATTTTGGTGCCTACTAATCACAGGACATTGTTTCGTTTGATCGGCTCTACCACGGTCACTTTCCAATTACTAAGAGCATGCAATCTTCATCTTGTAGTAATTTCATAGTGTGTGCTGGCTTTCAGGCAGTCAGTCAGTTCTTGGGTAATGTCAGGAGAGTGTGGTGTGTGAGCATATATGCATATGTATTTATTATCTTTTTTCCCAATGCTTCAGCTCTCAATTTTGAGTTTTACCTAAAATAATTTCATTTCCATTACATTCTATATAATATTTCTCTCAAAATAAACTACCTATGAGTATTATGAGTATGTATCTCTAACCTGATTTCATATCAGAAAAACTTAAGTAGTACATCATGATACGCTTTTTCTGTCCTTGCTCCCCACATCGTACGTGGTAACAAGCAAATACAGAGGCTGGATGAGTCTTTCTCTACTCTTATGATTCCTTCTGTTTATATTTACCATGGATTTGTCCATTCCACAAAACCAAATGTAGTCACCTCCTCCATCTTCCTTCCCAGGTTAAATATATTCATACTAAATTTAAACAGTCCTTGAATATTTGAAATGGTTTCAAGAGGAAAGAAATGATATTTATGTTGGGGGGAACACATGTTACCTTTCAGGGGAATCACAGTTTATAAATGATAGAGCAGAAAAATTTTCTCTCAAAGCTTACTTGAGCAGTCTCTTCAAGGAGTGTGATGATACTATTTAGGTCCATAGGCTTTAAAGCACCCTAAAAAATACAACTCTTATTATTCTATATCATGAGAATCAAGAAGTTACATCAAACATACTATTTTCATATTTTTATCCCTTGGCAACTTAAAAATATCCTATGACAAAGAGACAGTGAGGAAAGAATGAGTAGCAGATGAGACCTTTTAAGAGTAAAAAAAAAAAATCTTGGGAGTTAAAAACACACAAACCTCTTGAATTTTAGTATCATGTTATAATCTTAATGTCTAAATTTCACTAGTTCCAAGAGGCCCAAAAGAGCATCTGGAATAATAGCACTTCCACACTTTTCTTCATCATACATATTACACATCTCATGCATACACAATTCACTGAGTTTGCCTACACAGATACACACAAGACTAACTTCTAATCTAGAGGGAGGAGATCGCCTTTCTGAGCTAGGTATTCCCTCTCAGGTGGTCCCAGCATTCTTACGGTCATCCACATGGGAAAACAGAAACCTCCAAGTTCTACAGCTTTTACACCTTAAATATTTCTTGAGCCCATTTCCTCTTACTGATTATTTGGTTCTCATCTCTCACTCAATTACTTTCTTGCTGTTCTCCCTGCCTCCATTACTCTTGTACTTCCAACATCCTCCTCCACCCTACGGTAAAAATAATAAAACTCAGATCTGAACACAACCAGTCTGAATCATTCAGTGACTCTCCATGAACACCCCTTACCCCCTCCTCTGTTTTCAATCATGTTGTTACACTCCTATTCCTCTCCTTGGTTAACCCCCATAGAGTGATCCTTCAAGCTACAGCTCAGGTGTCACCTCCCCAAGGGATGGAAAAGGATAGAGCAAATGTCCCTCCTCTGTGCTCCCATAGCACCCTAAGCACATGTCCATTACAATTCCCACTAGTGTTGCTCTAAAATGGTTTACAGGTTTATCCCCCACCACGCCCTGCCCCAAAGTTCACTTGAGGGCAAAGACTTGTTTTCTGGCAACCCCAGCACCGAACACTGGGCCTGGCATAGCAAGTTCATTGTAGGTGAGTGGGGAAGGACACAGGAGGTGCCATCATCCAGAGTTTAAGTATTTATGATACTACAGGAGTCCCCAAATTCTAAGTACAGTTTTGGCTATATTTAACTTGGGGGTTAATGCTTCCTTGCATAACATTTTCTTTTTACTTCAAATGTTATATCAAAATTGCTTACTCCTCTTATATGAGTTAAGCTACCCCAGTCTCCTTTGTTTCCTCTTCCTCTTGTCAGTCCTCCTTTCACACTTACTTCTACTTTAAAATAAGCATTTGAAAAGATGATGTAATGATGATATAAAAAATTTACAAAAGGGGGAAAATCCTACTTATTCCTATCATCTAAATACAACCTACGTTATTTTCTGATTTTAAATATTTTCACATATTATTTTCTGTTTTTATTTACATGTATAAATGCTTTACATAATTTCACTTAGTATTAACACCATTGTACTTTTGACTTTTAAAGCTATAATGCATACATTTCCATATTTTTACAGGGTCATTATTCCTTTGCCTCTTAAGTCTAGATTTTACTTTCTTTCACAATTACAAACTCATATATTCTGACCTTTAAAAAAATGTCTTTCAAAAACAATTTTTGAACTTTAAGTCTGCAGAATAAGTATTGGAATGAATTTATTTAACCAAAATGATTGTATTTAAAAAATTAACAACCCTGAAAGGACACACGGGGAAAGCTGCTGAATATTCTATTGAGATCTTCCCTGGGACCTCCCCTAAAATCTCCAGCCTTAAAACCCTTAGGCCAGAGGACCCAGCACCCGCTCAGGAGCACTCCCTCACTTTTCCCCTCCCCCTCCCCCTCCCCTCAGGTGTATCACCTTGACCTTCCTCACTTCTAGGCAAGGGCCCTTCCTTTGCCACTATAACTACCTACTTTCCTAAGCCCATTTCATCTACGGATTACTTCTACCTCTTTGATTTTCCAAATACATGTTCTCTCATAGTCTGAGTCTTGACTCTGACTTCTTCCCTAGTCAGAACTCAAGTACCCAGGTTGCTGAACCCAGGTCCGATCTAACCCCACCTGTCTGATCTAACACCTGGTGCCGTTCTCACACCACCACCAACAGGGTAAGACTTAAATTCAGAAAGAGAGAAGGGAACTCATTAAATACATGTTACATGTCACCTCCTGTGTACCAGGTTTTGTGCTGGATGTTGCTGGTGAATATTGGAGGAAATGGGGAACACTACAGAAAACACCCAACAGACAAGGTCTCTGTCCTCAGGAAGGTAGCACAAAGCCGAGCACATGTTACAGATAAAGCACAGATAATGCATTGGAGACCCCTAAAAATAGGACAGAGAAGTGGAGCTGAGGAACTTTAGGAATGGCAAAGACCTTAAACATCATTTAGTTCAGCGGTTCTGAGGCTAAACATCACTTGAGGGAGCATTTTAAGAGGCCCGGCTCCACACTGGGGGTGCTATAGAATAGATCTGGGGTAGGGCACATTTTTACAGTACAATGTTTGTTTGTGTTTAAAGCTCCTGAGATGGTTGTGATGATCCCTCAGGTTGGGGAATACTCATCTAGTACAGGCTCATTTTTTAGTGACAAGAAGAAAATTCTGAGATGTCCTAAATTAATTACAGCAGGCAGAAGGGTGGGAGAAAGAGACAGAGAGGTTAATCAGTTAACAACTGCAGGGCAAAACCAACAAAAAACTGCTTACATTCCTGAGCTTACGTGGAAACCCTGAATTAACTCCCAGGTAGCTATTTCCACGATTATCTAAAGAGAACAGCCAGGCGCCACTGACCACCAGGAGCCTGTGCTTCTTGCTTACACACGAACTTTCCAGGCTGTTGCCCCCAAGCAATCCAAAGGAACAAACACCTCCCTACGGACTATGTACGATCCCAGGACTAGCCCCACTTCACCCTCCACCGCCCCCACGCCTTTACCTACAGCCCCTGTAAATTGTTTCCAAACAACTTGTATCTTCCTTCCCCTACGTGATGTGTAAAGGAGCCCATCAACTCCAGGACCACAGACGTGTTGTCTCCTCCATCTGGCCCTGCTGCTGCTGCTGGTTCAGACTTCATGCCCAATGACCTGTGGCTTCTCTGGCCAGCATGTGCTCAATAAACCCTTTCTTTTGGGAAGGCTTCAGCCATGAAAGTCGTGTTTACACTGGAAAAGGGAACAGGTCAAAAGAGGTGAAGTGATTTAATCAATGTAATTATATTAGACTAGAGGCCTGGTGCATGAAAATTCATGCACTGGGGGGTTTCCCTCAGCCCGGCCTGCCCCCTCTCACAGTCTGGGAGCCCTCAGGGGTGGGAGGCGACCTGGCGATCAGGGGAAGGCGACGCCCCCATCACACCTCTGCTGCTGCCACTGCTGGCAGCGCAAGCCTTGGTGGCCCTGGATGGCTGGGCAGCTGCCATCCGAGGCTTGCCTGTGCCTCGGGCCGGCCCTGGGCGGCTGGGGGGCTGAGGGCGGGTCCCTCCCTCCTCCTCCCCCCCGCCCCGGCAGGGTTGAAAGGACTGGGGGCCTCCGGCAGGGCTGAGGGGACTGGGCACTTCCATCTTGTGGCTATGGGTGCCGCCCTCTTTGTAATGGTGTGATGGTCAATTTGCATATTCCCTCTTTATTAGATAGGATGAGGTAAGCAATAAGGAGATACTGTTGAATCCCAAAAGAAAGAGAGGTGGACCCTGACTGGTGTGACTGTTAGTTGAGTGCTGTCCTATGGACTGAAGGGTCCTGGGTTCTATTACCTGTCAGGGCACATGCCCAGGTTGTAGGTTCAGTCCCCATCAATGCTTCTCTCTCACATTGATGTTTCTCCCTCTCTCCCTTTCCCTTCCTCTCTTTCTCACATCAAGAGACACATTTTTATTTTTTAAGAGAGAGGGGTGGGACTCAGAGGGAGGAGGAGGAGGATAAAGTGATAAAGTGGTGTTTATGGAAAACAGACTGGGAAAAGGAAAAGGAGCAAGCCAAAGGGCTGACGAGAAGGATGACACATTCATAGGACTGACTGAGGCACCGCGGTGACAAGGAAGGGAGCAAGTAGTTCTTTTAAAGCCCCATTTGGCGCCCCTTGTTTTTTACCATATCATCTGACCTCTGGTGGAGGGTTGGAATTTTGTTTTGTTGTTGTTATTATTTTGTTTTATAATCCAGATACATATGAAACTATCTCCCACAGCTCTCCAGGAGTTCGTTGCTGTGAAACTCTGCAGCACGGTTCATATCATACTGCAATTATCGTACACGAAGCATAGCTGCTCCAAGTGGGAAATGGGGTCCTCTATTAGCCACAGTCGCAGTTACCAGAAGGGGACCTGGCCCGGAGTGGGTCTGCCTAGGGTGGGCTGGTAGTGTGTGGGTTCCTGACTTCGTGCAGGAAAGATTTCACAGCACGAGTCCAGGTGATTTGGAGAGTAGGTTTATTACAGCTGGGCACAGTGAAACAAGGAAGGGCCAAGGGTAGAAGCAGCAACAGGAGCCAGCCTTTGCGAGGCTGCTTTGGCTCTCTAAAAACGTGATAGGAAAGAAATGAGCCAAGGTGGGACGGCTCTGGCTCGCTGGGAAGTCAGAGAAAAGGGGGCCTTGGGGACAGGTTCGGGGGGGTGAGCCCTGACAAGCTGCTACTGCACATTGCTCCCCTGGCTGCAAGTCTCCTGGGTCCCTTAGAGGTTAGGAGATGCAGGCCTGTGGGGGAAGGGAAAGGCAGGTGTGCTCTTGGGAAGGAGAGTGCGCACTGGGTCCTTTGTTTTGAGGGTTTTTGAAGGCTGGCAGTTTAGAGGCGGTCTTAGGGGACCTCTCAATAGAATACTCATCAGCTTTTCCAGGTGTACCCTTTCTACCGATTGGTCAACACCAGGGCAGGGGGTGTTTAGTTATCACCTGGTTTTGCTGCTCTTCTGAGCCTGGAGCTGAAATACAAGTGAGGCCTAGATATTATCTCTAGGGAGGAAAGGTCAGGGGTCCACACTGAATAACCAGCAATCTGCCAGGGGAGAGAAGGCCCCCTGGGGGCGAGGTCCAGCGCCAGTACTGCCCATTGCCAAGCGTACTAGGCACGCGGGGCTTTCGGCCCTGGTGGCCGTCTGCACCTGGCTGTAAACGCTCAGCCAGTCTGTTCAGCTGTCTCAGTTCCTGAAATCCACTTGCGAGGAGTTTTCTTAGCTCCTTACTCTCCTGCCTCAGCGTCACCTGGAATCCTGTTGGAAAAGCAGATCCAGAGCTCTCCTCCAGATCTGCAGAATCAGAATCTGCATTTTAGTAAGACCCCCAGGTGCTCCAAACGTACATTACAATTTGAGAAGCACTGCTCTAGAGGGTTTCCGATTTTTTAGAATGAGAGGAACAGTATTAAAATAAATAGGAAGCAAAGAGTAAACAATTTGTGATTTCAAGTGTATGATGGAGCTGGCTGAATGAACTAAGGTAGAAAGTTGCAAATGTAGGATCGTTTGAAAATATCTAGAGATCCAAGAGTCTTTTCCTCTACTGGCTTGAGGCAGAGGTCTAAAACGTTATCTTTTTTCTTTCTTTTTCTTTTTATGGACACTGGGGCCACTCATTCTGCCCTCCCGAATTCGCTGGGACCCTTGTCCCCTCCTCAGTCTCTATTATGGGGATTGACAGACTATTCTCACAGCCATTAGCCACCTCACCTCTACCCTGCATCTTACCAGACACACCCTTTACCCAATCTAAAAAGTTATCATTTTAGTGATGGCAAAGAGCACTAGGCCCCACTCTGAGTAAAGAAACAGTAACTTGCACTTAACTTCTCCTGGCCTTAGGGTCCTCATTTTAAAAGCAATCACCAACAAAACCCAAGTGGTCATTTCTCCCAGCTCTCTAAGTTTTTATTCTATTTCATTTTCTTTGGTAGATACTTTTTCTCCATTCCTTTATAAAATGTTACTACTCCTGAAGTAGTTGTTGTTAAACAAACAGACAAACAAACAAAAGAACCTTGGAGGCTGAAAGCTTTTCTAAAAGTAAGATTTACTGAGCCACATGCCAGCCAAAAGAGGGCCAGGTCCTGGGGAATGAAGTCTAAACCACCAGCAGCGGTGCCAGGGAGAAAAGACAAACATGTCCACCATCCTGGAATTGATGGGCACTTTTATACTTAACGTTTGGGGAAGAAAGATATAAATTGTTCTGAAAGAATTTACATTGGCTACAGCTAAGGGGGTTGGGGAGGTGAAGCGGAGGCAGTTCTATGACAGGTACGCAGTCTATAAGTAGGAAATACTACATTTGACCACAGTAAGCACGGTCTTGAAAGTTCATGCATACGTGGGACATGGGGGTCTAGTAGGCTGCTAAATAGATGCTTTCAGGAATGTGAGCAGTCTTCTGTTAGCTAGCCCACAGCTGGCTAATGGTTAACGACTCTGGTCTTTTCCTCTCCCTCTCCCAAGGCCTGATGTAATTTAATGTAGTGCATCTCGGAATTTTTCTCTTGTCATTGCTAACAAGGTGGGAACTTTAATTAATACAAATTGATTTCTTTTTGGAAGAGAATCCTGGGCCCTGGAAGGAGAGTAATAAAAGAAAAAGGAACAAGGGAAGGAAGAAAACATACACACATATACACAGGTATACTTGTTTTGCTTTACTTGATATGTTGTGGACTATTTTGGCAATGGCCCATTAAAAGTATTTCCTCTTTTTTCTTTTTCTTCTTAACCCATGCTTGCCTGTCTCCCATACCCTTGTCCCCCACCCACTTTTACACCAAGTGAAGGAAGAATGAATGAGAACCGTAAGAGACAAAATTCACCTGCTTCTCAGTTTTGCCCAGTGCTTGGGAGGACAGCGGTAGGGTTGAGCCCCCTTGAAGCCCTGGGAGTGGAGGGCTGCTGTTCCTTAAAAGTCCTTCTTTCCCCAGCCCACAAAAAAGTGACTGAAACACTTCCACAAAGCTGACTGGGTCAATTCCCCGTTCCTCCTCATGCAAAAATGCTGTTGCTCCGCAGGTTACTGTGTAAATGTCTGACCATCCTCAGAGAGTTCAACCCTGGTCCCACAGCAGAAGAGGTCCCCAGTCAACGGGCTACTCCCCCGGAATTCTCCAGGGCCCTAGGATGTGGACACAGGAGACAAGGTTCCTTACGCAGCCTGAGACTTGTCAAGTCTCAACAGTAATTGCCACAGTGGCCCCAGGCCATTAGTGTGAGGAGGCAGGGCAGGATTCCTCCATAGAATTCACGTTCTAGGGCTTGGTCATGGCTCTCTGGGGGAGGAGCAATGGAACCCTAGCATGAAACAAACGACGTGGAATTTCTACATACCCCCACTACAGTGGAGACCCAAGGGAGCATCTGGCATGAAACTTCTCAACAGATCAGCTTGAAAGAATTAATTTGTATAACAAGTAAATTCATAACCAAATATATGCACAATAAATTAAATCAATTACAAGTGACATGATTTCACTCACATGTAGAATCTAATAAGCAAGATAAACTAACAAACAAAATAGACTCATACTGGTGTGTGTGGGGGGGTAAGGGCTGCGAAGAGGGGGGATGGAGGGAGATGGGAGATATCTGTAATACTATCAGCAATAAAAATATATTTTTTTAAAAAGAAATAGATTCATAGATACAGAGAACAGACTGATAGCTGTCAGAGGGGAAGGGGGTTGGAGGCTGGGTGAAAAAGGTGAAGGGATTAGGCAAAAACATACAAACAACTCATAGATACAGACAACCATATGGTGATTACCAGAGGGAAAGGGGAGTGGGGGGAGGTAAAACAGGGTAAAGTGGGGGGAAATGGTGATAGGAGACTTTACTTGGGGTGGTGAACATACAACACAATATACAGATGATATATTATAGAACTGTACACCTGAAACCTATATAATTTTATTAACTAATGTCACCCCAATAAAATCAATGAAATAAACAGAAAAACCAAAAGAAAAATCAATTCTCTTCTCTGCTAATCCTCCCTGACCCACCCCATAATCAGCTTCAAATTTCACATAAAACGATGCTTCATTTCTAATTTTAACACCAGTTTCCTCTTCTCCCTGTGTACGTTTTAGCAGCAGCAAATTTATTTTTTCATCACCATTTATCCCCTCTATGTCCTCTTCCCCCTCCTCCACGCCCCCCCCCCCCCCGCCCGCAGTCACCACACTGTTGTCCATGTCCATGAGATCTCTCTCTCTCTTTTTCTTTTTTTTTGCTCAATCCCCTGACACCCTCCCCCCGCCCCCCACCCAAATTTAAAGACGGGAGAAAGTATACGCCTCTATCAAGAACATCACTAGATAACAGGGATCTACTAGTACACACTAGTACACAAGTACAGTGCAGACAAGTGTTCAAATTCATGTTTTTGCTAAGAATGTTTCCTTCCCCCCCAGGCCCTTCGTAGTCACACTTTCGTAGGAACAGCGGCAAAGCCTCCCCTGCTCAGTTGGGTGGGACGCTCGCTGGCGAGGACCTGGCGGCCCGAGGTCCCGGGCAGGTTGGTAGGTGACAGCCCAGCCCGCTGGCCAGCTGCGCAGTTCCCGGAGGGACCAGCTAATGGATGGATGCCTGGAGGTTGACAGGAACCTCGGCCCCGCGGAATACCCTCCTTCCCACTTGGGCCCCCACTTCCGTCCTGGCTGCCCCCCAACTCGTCCCCGCCTCCAGATCTCAATCGACTCCCTCCACACACACACCCCCAAAGCCCCAAGCACGTACACGGGACCGTACCTGAGCGTCCTCGTCCTCCGTCACCACCCCGACCACCGGGATTTGTCGAGGGCTGCCGGACTTGCTCTTGCTGCGCGGCCCCTGGGCCTCGGCCGCTGACGGGGCCTCGGCTGGCGCTGGGGCCTCGGCCGGCGCTGGGGCCTCCGTGGTTGGCGCGGCGGCGGCGGCGTGGCGAGGCATGGGGGCTCTTCGGTCCTACGGTGTGCCCGCCGCTGAGGGACTCAGAGACGCCCTGCCACCGAGAACGGAAGGCCACCTGAGAGCCGCCGGCCCCGCGCCGCCGCAGCCCACCCGGGGACCTCTGTGCTCCCGCCTCCCCGCTGGTTGCTAACACGCCAGCGCGTTGCTAAGGGCGGGGCCAGAGACCTTGGAAGCGCCCGGCTCCTACGGAAGCCCGGGGATCCAAACTACCCCAAACCCTAACCTGCGCCTCCACGCTCAGAACGGCAGGTTTGCTTGGTGCGCTAGACCTGGGCACGTAGCGGTGCAGTTTGCGGGGCGCCGTGCGGCTCCGTTTTGGCAATGGGCGCAGGGCCTCCTCAAGGCGGGCGAGAGTGGGTGGGGGGATGAGGTGTGGATGTTGGGGTGTGTAAGAGGTACATGGTGGACGGATAGTGTTGGAAGTGGAGCAGTTTATCTCACCCCAGAGAAGTGACCCGTGTCACCTACATTTTGCAGCCTACGACCTCTTCTGTACCTGAGTGGTCCTACGAGGCAGTTAAGTAAATAAGGCGTTTCCCACAATGTGAGAAGACGTCTGAGTCAAACCATTGCATCTAGAACAAGTTCATCTCGCTTTTCTCGCCTGTTAGACAGCTGTGAGCAGTTTTGTCAAGTGGTGCTTGGCCCATAAGCACTCAGTACATGATCAAGATTACCGTTGTCTTTACTATTACTGGTTATCTACTCACTGAATCCTGAGTAATAGTCTGAGAAGGGTAAAGACTTTTAAGGAAAAGCTTCTCATGATAATCATCATTATAACTTAACCACTCCAAACACCTTGGCTATGAAAATTTAAGAATCCTTTAAACCTTTTAATCCCTTTTTTTTAACCTACAGATATTCTTCAAGATTTAAATGTTTTTATAGCTTCCATAAAATTTAAGGGCTAAAAAATTACACAGACTCTCCATAGAAATACATTTCATTTCGCTTCTCAGGGTTTCTCTTCTCATTTGTAGAATAAGCAAGTTGATCTAAGGTGCCTTAACCAGTTCAAACACTGAATAACATTTTTGGCTCCACAAATAAAGAGAACTGGGAAAACCAGATTGGGGCTGGCAGTACTTTATGTAAATCAGAGCCAACCCCCAAGCTTCTTTGAAAGAGTCCTGAGCATTTCCGGTCTCTATTTCCTCACCTCAACGCATCCTTCTACGTTCCTCAGCCCAGTTCTCTGAAACTGCTCTGACTGAGGTCCAAGTCTGCAGACACTGTACTTGTCTGTAGTGTGTTACACTGTCGACCACTCTCACCCTGCTTGAAACTCCTTTGCCTGGGCTTCAACATTCTTTTTTCTTTTATCTTTACAGTTACCTATTGGTACTTTTGGAGCACCTCGCAGGCCTTACCCCTAGAATTGGGCTCAGCAGGTCTAAGTTTGCTATCACCCACGGAGAGTGCAACGGGTTTGTCAAGTGTATTATTAACATGACCTTAATTGAGTTGCACATTCCGCCGCCTACACTGTATCAAAAGCAGACTGAAACCACTCCGATAAACACAATGGAATACCTAAGACCGAGATGGTGGAGGGGAACTGACCTTTGTTCCATATCTGACCTTACGCAATAGATATTTTATTTCCTCACAGCCTGGAGGCTAGAAGTTCAAGTTCAAGGTGTCCAAGATTGGTTTCCTCCGGAAGCCTCTCTCCTTGCTTGTAGATGGCCCCATTTTGACTTTGTCACCACATGGTCTTCCCTCCATGTTAAACTGCTCTTCTTATAAGGATGCTAGTTAAACTGGATTAGGGGCCACTCATATGACCTCATTTTATCTTAATTACCTCTTTAAAGGCCCTCTCTCCAAGTGCAGTCATTCTGAGGTACTAGGGGTTAGAACTTCAACATATGAATCTTAGGAGGATACAAGTCAGCCCATAACTGATTCCAACATCCTTTGGGTTATAAATGGAATTCGTAGAAAGAACAGATTCAAGAATAGAATATGCTTATTTAAGGCAATACCGGTATTCTTGCCTATAGGACACTGATATTTCTCCCAGTAGTGATAAATTACTATTTTGATTTAACAATTTATCACTGTACATTTGACCAATGTAAATCTGTCCCTGGGAGATGCATTTTCTTCAAGGGCTCCAACATATCTGAATTTTGAGCCTGCTTTGTAAAAAAAAATCATTATTTCTTGTTTTATTTTCCATTTGAAGAATCCACTACCAAAACTACTGTGCTATCCTCGGTTCTCTAGAGCCTGCCATAAACAAACCACAACAAACATTCAACTGCTGCCACTTTATTGGGGGGCACTATGTCTGGGAAGCATAGTTAGGAAAAGATGGAAGTGAGGCAGGCAGTGAAGAAGGGAGTACAAATACAGGTGTTATTGAGCTGGCCAAAGCTTTATAAGTGCAGTTAATGCCTCAGCCTTTTAGAATATTTTCCTGGAGGCCTATGGATTATTGCACCTCGGAACAGCCCATCTGGGGGAAAGGAAGGAAGAATTTATCCACCAGTTCCCTCTGGGGCTGCATCTCTTTGGTCAAAGTTCACCCCTCAAGTAGGGTTGCCAGATTTAGCAAATAAATAAATACATATTAAATAATAAATATTCCCATCAATATTAGTAACAGAATTACATTAAAAAGATATTTTTTGGCCCTATCCAGTTTGGCTCCATGTATAGAGTGTTGGCTGCAGACTCAAGGGTCGGGTTCAATTCTGGTCCAGGGCACATGCTCAGGTTTGGAGCTTGGTCCCCAGTAGGGGGCGTGCAGGAGACAGCCAATCAATGATTCCCTCTCATCATTGATGTTTCTATCTCTCTCTTCCTCTCTGAAATCAATAAAAATCTATTTTTAAAAAAAGTTATTTGTTGATTTTCTGAAATTCTAATTTAACTAAGTGTCCTGTGTTTTACTGGCAGTTCTACTCTCAGGACATGAACACCCGTGCGTTGCCAGGCAGCTTCAGGGGAAGCCTGAGTCTCTACGGACACTGTCCACAGGCACCGACGTTGGTTTCTCCTCCTCAGTACAGCAGTGTGGCCGTGGTGGCGATGGTGGTGGTGAAGCAGGGCAGCTCCAAGCCACTGGCCAAGAGGCAAGGCCAGAGGTGGAGGTAGTGATGGGTTGGGGTGTGGGCAGGAGGACTGCAGGCATGGCTACATGGATGTGGGGTGATAAATAACAATTTTCTGTAAAGATGAATCAATATTCATTATCATATCTTGTTAGTATCTGTAGGACCATACTGCACTAGTCACTGGAAATATAGTAGTGAATAAGACAGAGTTCCTGCAATCTGGGAGCTTACAGAATATAGCTTGAATATTGTGTTGAGTCCTGGTTTAAAAAACAAACAAACAACCTTAATGACCCAGACAATGTGGCTCAGTGGTTGACTGTCAACCAATGAACCAGGAGGTCACAGTTCAATTCACAGTCAGGGCACATGCCTGGGTTAGGGGTTCTATCCGTGGTAGGGGTGTGCAGAAGGCAGCTGATCAATGATTCTCTCTCATCATTGATGTTTCTAACTCTCTCTCCTTCTCCCTTCCTCTCTGAAATCAATAAAAACATATTTAAAAAAGAATAACTGCTAGTGAAAAGAAATGTTTAAGAATACCAACTCATTAAATAGATGTTTTTTTTAAATTATTACTTTCGCAAAAACAAACAAACAGAACCCCCAGGATTCCAAAACTATTTACATGTATTTTTGGGATACTTCTGAAAAGAAAAAGTGTTAGATGGCCTCCATAAAATATTGGAATTATTATTCAATAAGATAGAAAAATTCATTTATATACATTTCAAAAAAGAAGTTAAAACACATTAAATAGTACTTTTTATTTAGGTGTTTATAAGGCAGATCTATGAGAATGATATAAAAACATAGCATATAATTTGATAGCAATAATTTGGTGATTACAGAGTTTTAGCAAATAACTATTACACAGTTATAAAGAAGACTATTTTCTAAGCGGATACAAAAATATTTAATCAAAGATGAAGACAAGAAGATGAGTATAATTAATTAACAATGAAAAACCAATTCTAACATGAACTGCACATTTTCCTTTAAAAACTTTTAAAGGTAAGAATTATTGCATTCTCATTTATTCAAACAGTGTTGAACGGTATCATGACAAAAAACTGAAGGCTGGAATGGGTTGATTTTGACTTCATATAAAGAAACCCAAGTTTACAATGGCTTAACTACAGGAAAAGGCAATCCATGTAATGTAGCAGTCAAGATCTTTTTAGTCTCCAACGTGCCCTCCTTAGGGTGTGGCCTTGGTACTCTTGGATTTGTCAAGGCTCCTGTTATTTCCAGAATTCCCGCAAGACGGAGGAATAAGATAAAGAACACATGCTGGAAGCCTCCCCAGGAAGTCACTCATACATTCCCCAGACATCTCTCTGGACAACACTTACTAGTCACATGGGATCACCAACTGCAAGGGCGGTTGAGGAATTTGATAGACTGCAGCTTTTAAAGAAGCAGGGTAACTAGTCCCTGTTCAGGTTGGATATCTGAAACACTATGTAAAACATTTAAAGAAAATTTTAAGAGAATATTTCCTAGAAGTTGGCATTATGGAAATCATACAAAAGCCCCTGCTTCGGTGATTTAACTTAGCCAGGCTAGTCACTGGGAGTATCCATACAGTCTGCCCTAATTTTGAATGGCTGCATGAATGAAAATCCACTGAGCTGGAAAGCAAAAATCTCAGTGTGCATATGTGTTAGGCTGAACCAAACATTGTTTTGGTATCATATGGGCAGAATTGCTGAATATTAGCACTTTACAATTTTTCACATTAAAAAAAATTAAAGAACTTTTCATTCCTGTAAAATTCACTGTTCAAAGGTACAAACAGATTGTGTTTCCACTAAAATTATTACAGTTCCATTTAGAGCCATTACATAGACTGAATACATAGAATGTGTTTTACTGACTTACTGACGTATGAACAATGGAAGGTGGAGCATCTCCTTTTCTTGATGACACATCACAAATATTAATCTTAACCCTGGACCAAGGTGTATTATTTGTAATACACTGGCACTGCTCTAAGTCATGAGTTTACAAAATAATTTCAACACAACATTTTAGGCTGTTTACTTATTTAAAAACAGATTTTATAGACTGACACGGGTTCAGTGTTTATAGTATTCCTAAAGAAATACTTATGAATATAATTTATGGCCCTTTATTTAAAATATCTCATTAAGAAATCTTAAAATTCACAAATAAACCTCTTTCAGAGGAATTCTCACAACAGAATTTATTATGAAATAGTTTAATGGCAAAAGGCAATGAAAAGAATTAATGTTTTATCATATTTCATAGAAGATAAACAATACAAAAATATGGATATGATTTATTCTTTAAGCCCTTTTACACAAATAATTTTCATAATCTGACTGTATGAATGAATATACCTTATGTTACTATTATCAAATTAATTTCAAAAGTAAAATACCTTAATCAAGTCAGGATTATTTATGCCAATTTATTAGAAAATAACCAGGTAGTTTAAAACTGGAGCTCATTAGCCAATCCCATACATAGCACAAAATAACCATCTCCGATAAATACCTACAAATATAATTTATTTATACATTAAAATATTTTAAAATTTAAATAAAAATCTCTACACGTAGGCAATCTTAGCTAAATTTCTATAAATGCTTTGAAAAATATGTTAGCATGAATATATTCTTATTTAAACATGATCTTAAAATTATTAATAGCAGAGACATATGACACCTGCACAAAAAAGCTAAGTAGCATGATCAGTCCAGGATTATTTTCTTCTTAGGAAATAATTACTTAATTTTTTGCATAGGTTTAAGACTGGATATATTTTCTACATTCTTATAATTTTTCTCAGGGCACTTCTCAAAGCATAGATTAGAAAACAAATTCCTATTACTTTAAAGTACCCACCACTTTCTCACATCTAGCAAGAACAGAACTCAGTCCTACTTCTGAGGCCAGAGTAATAAAAAAGTGATTATGAAAAAAAGTGATGAAGAAAATAATCAGGTAGGAATAGTAAAATAAAGCGATTAAAAGTCAACTGAGTAAAACAATTAAGTCAATATTTTTGCATTTTAGAAAGGCTTTGAAATATTTAGAGTTATAATATACTACCTTTATTCTAAAACTTCAAAACTAATTTTATCTTTGTAAGGGAGAAAAGGAGATACCATTTGAAACAAGTTACATCTTATGTATATATATTTTTATAAACTGTTTTTTCATATTTCCAAAGTCCCCATTTATCTCTAAGAGTGATTATTTTATTTATAATACATTGGCTACTTAGTATATATGTTCAACAATATACTTCAATAGTCATCTAACTTTTTAAAATATTTAATTGTATTTTCACATGAAATGGTGAACATGTGGTCTTAAGACAGTGAAACTTGAACAAGAAAGTATTGAAAATATGCTAATTTCACTAGTCCACTACAATTGTTTACGAGTGTTTACCTTTAAATGTTATCACCCAACTGAATTCCTACTAAGAACTAACAAGTAAGTAATTATCAAGAGGGGAATACTATAATTAAAATAAAGAAAATGAAGAGCTCAATTAAAAAGTAAAAGGTATTAAACTGACATAATACATAGTGGGGAAAGAGCCATTGGTAGGAAAGGGAGCCTCCACTAAGTAAATGCCCTTTCATTTTTGGCAGCTGGATTCAGTAGTCCTCAGAGGGTAAGTGTATAAATATTATAATTCCAGAGGAGTGCATATAATTGTATCTTGTCTGCAATGTTTTATTTTAATAGGAAAGAGCATATGGGGAAAAATGTAGGGCATTCTAACCAAAGTTTGAATAAAATGACATTTTAATGTGGAATGTCAGCACTGAAAATTTTTATGAATAATTTGTATGATTATATATCTCCAGAGTAGATTTATAATTGACCACTTACCCTAATAGCCTTCAAGCTTGCAAACTGCTCCCCAATGAATGGTTGAGCAGGCAGGAGGACTTCTCAAGAAGAGAAAAGGAGATGACCAACCTACAGGGACTTTCTAAGATTCTGTAGGACCTCAGCCATTTATTAAAATTGCCATGGTCCTATCTCTGCTGGAGTCCCTCACCGTATTGGGAGGCATATGGACTGCCATGGGTCTCCTGGGTCACGTCTCAGGCAACATCCTCTCCCTCAAGGTAAGAACTGTGGATTGTATCACAATTTGATAACCACAACTCACTCTCAAGAATGTCAATGCCTTTATACAAAAGAGGAAGCAGAAAGATCAGCATCATGAATGTAATGCATAGATGGAGCAGGGGCCATTCAGCCTAGTGGTTAAAACCACAGCCTCTGAAATAAGACTGCTGGGGCTTAAATGCTGGCTCTGCCACTATTCCATGACCTTGGGCAAATTACTTAACTTTTTATCCTTCAGTTTTCTCGTATGTAAAATGAGAATGATAGCTACCCCTGTCACAGGACTGTTTTAAGTATTAAATGGGATAATACAAGTAAAGTGCTTAGAACAGTACATGGCATGTTAGAATCCCTCAATGAACTTCTGTAAAATCCTGCACCATAGAGTGTGATGATTGGCTAAGGTGCAACAACATAGATCAGTTGACAAACAACTACCTGTGTGTATAACTAATATTTTCCCTTTAACTAGAAACAATTATACGATTTCCAGGATTGGTACTATATTAGCAAAATCAGTTTTGGAGGCCAACAATTACTGTCTTCTCCCTGACAACATATTCAAATGGAACTGCTTTGTAACAAGATAAGGAAGAAAATCTTTCATGAAGTACACATTATCAGTATATCTTTCATATCTCCAATGCATTTTTAAATAGAATTTCAGGTTCAATTTGTCTTTTCAGTTTTGTGTTTGTTCACATAATCACATCCATTCACAAAAATCAATGACATTCTTCAAATCCTATCTTATGAGAGAAATATAGGAATATAACCATGTACTCTTACCTAGATGCTAATGTAATGTACCCTTTCTTTAAAAATATATGATTATGCATTTCTAATTCTTACACTGGATAATAATTAAAACCTTTGAGCTTCAGAAAAAAAAACTTATCTATTGAATTATATTAAAACCTAAAATTCTGCTGGTTTGCAAAGAGTTTTTAACATTATATTGTATCTATATTATTAACTATAAATATTTTTGCCTGATTGTGGAATATAGTTTGTTAAAATAACAGTAATGTCACAGTTGTGCAAAACAAAACAAAAAAAACAACAACACACCTAAATTTCAACAAGTTAACTACAAAAATCTATACTGACAAAAAATGACATTTGTGAACATGAATTTGAAGACAATGCTACCACTATTTGGCTGAGATCACATTGAACAAGTTTCAGCCCACAGCAATTTGACAGCACACTGGCAACTGAAGATACAGGAAGTCATACACATAATGGCGTGAGTAGGAACTCTCATGGCATCAGCGAGCACCATTTATCATCACATGACGGTGACCCTTTCTGGTGACAAATGAGGAACTGCTCCTCCAACACCTTCTTCTACAAACTGGCTCTTTTCCCAGCCTTTCTTAATTCTCTTCAGCTTTTGGCTTATGCATGGAAGAAGTAAAATGCTCTTACCCAGAATTACAATTGATGGCAAAACAAGAGCGAGAACAAAGTTTGGGGGTGTATAAAACCTGTAGTACTCTCCTTCAAAAGCTCGTTTCCATCCATAAATTAAAACATGGAAAGTGCTTATGAGCAGAGCGACGTAGCCAAGAGTAGACTTCGGATGGAGGAGGAAGAAAAAGAAACAAAGAATAAGAAGCAAATTATTCAAATTCATAAATAAATCTATTTTATCTTAAATTATTATTGAGCTACTTTTTGTTCTCTACTAAATTAAACAATTTAAGCACTTTCATATATATTTACATCCATACTTTATTTTACACAATTAAAGCCATATTGCATAGTTTAATATTCGAATTATTTCATTTATTATATGAAGAACTTTTCCCTCATGTCATTGAGAATGAAACATTTAATGCTGTATAATATTCCATTGAATGGATATGCTATAATTTATTTAACCATTCTTTTCGTTGATTATTTACTTTGTTTCCAGCTTTCCTCAACTATACATAATGCCACTCTACGCCTTTTTCTATATTCTGGTTTATTTCCTTAGAACTGATATAGTGGGATTGCTAGTCAAAACATCTGGCTTTACTTTAAGGTTATTGACAAAAACTGCTAAACTTTTTTATATAGGTTATCCACATTTCTGCCAGTTGTGTATATAGGAAAAATGAGTGTGTTTATATATATGTATGCATATGTACATGCTAACTGAAGGTACATATGAAAAACCTTATATATTAACATGTAATATAAATAGCATTTCAAGCATGTGGCTTTATTGACCTTATTAAAAGAGATTATTAAGAACACTGCAGTTAAGCAGTTTACAAGTTAAAATCTAAAAGGTCAGCATTCCTGGTTCCCTAAATTATGATGTTCTATTGTTTACTTTGAGAAATACTCTATTATATCAATGCAATATTGCATCTGTAGAATGATGTAACATCTAACTTCACTGGGAAAGGATCAAAACTCTAGCAGAAAACTGTTCTGTCTGCAATTACTCATCTAAATTTATAATGATAGTTTGCACCCATCTAGCACCTTTCATCTGAGGCCCTTCTATTTCTTTCCAGGTGTGATTAAACTAGCACTTTGCAAAGTATTCATTTTTTTTTTCCTTCAAAAGAAGAAAAAAGAATTTAGACCAGGGAAATGCCCTTAATTTGAATGATATTTTTAGATAATTTAAAAACAAAAAAAGCTCAATAAAGACCACCCCCCCGCCTCCCCCCCAAAAAAATTCAGTTTATCACCAAATGTTACTTATTGGCATTATAGTGCTGTAAACCATGTGGATACAGCCAATACTGATTGGGTCTATGTTTGAGTTATATATTTTTAAATACACAAATGTAGCCCTGACTTTGTGGCTCAGTTGGTTGGAGCATTGTCCCATACACAGAAAGATGGCAGGTCCCATTCCCGGTCAGAGCACATACCAGGTTGTGGGTTCAATTCCTGATTGGGAAGCATGAGGGAGGCAACCAATATGTTTCTCTTTCATATTGATGCTTCTCTTTTTCTTTCTAAAATCAATGAAAGCATGTCCTGGAGTGAGGATTTTTTAAAAATGCAAATATAAACCCCTTTGTAGACACTCATATACATATGTATATAATTTATATACTAAATACACTAGCAAGTTCATAAGGCTGGCTGCTTGTCATAATCCATTAAGTTAGTTATCTGGTTTGTCACTACTTTAAAATATTCTTTTAAATATTAGACTGACCTCCTCCTCACTTGAATTCAAATTAATGAGATTTTTCTGGACACAGCAGGATGATTCAAAATATAAAATAATTCTCCATTTGGCTAATAATACATTGACTTTTGGCTTCAACTTGTTCTAAGCTCACACATCCCCACCTTCATTTTTTTTTTTTTTCCTGATTAAAATAACCTTTATCCATAGCATAGCAGGCAAGGCTATCAGTGCTGTAGAATCCTGAACTGGTCTTTCACTTACTAAACCAGGATGGGCCTAAGCTAGCCTCCAACCATATGAGGTCACCACGCTTACATGCAAAAACACAGCTTCCAGAGGCTCTTTTCATAAGAAACATATTTCAAATTCAACTGTACCTCGCATGTAATTCTATGCAGCCCATTCCCTCACCAAACAAAACCCCACATACCTGAATAAAACTGAATTCCCTCCAGTTTAAAGCATTGCTCACTGAAGGGATGGAGGTGACTGCCAGGAGGGACAGTAAGCCCAGGCTCATGATGCCAAAGGAGATATACATTTCAATTCTCCAAACTTCTTCCTCATTCCAAGAGTTTTTAATGTCCGCATGAACCTAACAAGAGAGCAAACATGAGTCTCCCTTATTTGGTAGAACATTAACTGATTCAGCACAGAGTTCACTCCTGGCATAAGAATACATCACATATGGACATAGTTAAGTTGTATTAATTCAATTTAGCAAACTGTTATGGAGAACCTATTACTGGATGGTATTGTTTTAGGCATGGGAAAAAAGAGAATGGAGAGTTAAACAAAGGCAGGACTAGGATTCTCTCTTTCTTTGCATATGTGTGAGAAGAGTGGGTAAACCTGTCTCACATTTGTAACGCATCACAGTTACAGGGACTCCGGTGTCCAAAGACCACGAAATGCCACGTGGTTTGTTCCAGGTGACACAAAGAAGTACTGGCAGTTAGACTTAGTTTTGAGGTACTTTTACAAGTTGATTTAAACTTGATTGAATTGTTTGGGTACATTCTGGACTTAGTTCAACTTAGAACCTGGAAAAGGAATTTCTAAACTACTTTTGTATGTTCCTTTCTCACATCAAGAGTATTTGTATGTTGATTTATCTCTTTCCTCTTACCTTCTTTTCCACAGGAAGCTGAGATTTCCCTGAGGATAAAGCCCTACTGAATGCAAATATTTATCCACTTGAATTGCCTCATTATTTAATATGCTTTTCCAACTGTCCATTTGCCTCATTCCTATATAATAACTACATTGATAACTCATATATAATCAAGCAGAGTAAGAGGGGTTGGGAGTCCCGGGGTTGAGTTGGAAGTAGGTAGCAGAATTTAAAATGGTGTTTAATGTAGGCCTCACGGAGGGGTGAGATCTGAGCAAATGACTTGAAGGAGGAAGCTGGGGAGCTGATACGAAAGCCTCCCTATTCAGTTAAGAGAAGTAGTATTTTTAGAAAAAGAATGACTTAAAAACATTCATGTATTTTTTCCCCCAAAATTATTTTAGGTTGAAATTGTTGAAACACATGTAAGTACTAGATGCTCCATACTTGGCCCATGATGCCTCGGCTCCTTATAAAAAGAAAAAGCGTTTACACATTTGTTTTGGTGCGGTGTCCTCGGCTTTCACTGAGAAATGCTACATCCAAGAGCTCCCATGGTACACTTTATTTTACATTCGCTGAGTGGGAGCGATTGGGGAATTCAGTCTAGTCCAGCATTAAGCTCCCCCCATGAAGCTCTCCTTGCGATGTTCTTGAGCTAAGTGCTAGAAAAGCTTCACCTGAGGAACTGGTATCCTTCCTGCTTTTTGATAACAAAAATCTTGTAAGCATATGTCTTCTGATATGGCCTTCCTATTCTGCTTTATGTTTTCACTGGTTCTAATTTTATTGTGTACATTTACTGAGAACTGCCTTAACATTTTGTGGGACATAGCCGATTATAAAACATTAAAATAATGAACTGTTCAGTACTGAAAGCAATCATTGCAATAACATTAAAAAGAAAAGAACAGCCCTGGCCTGTGTGGCTCAGTTGGTAGGAGTTTTGTCAAATACACCAAAAGGTTTGATTCCCAGTCAGGACACATACCCAAGTTGGGATTCTGGTTGGGGCATGTGCAGGAAACAACCAATCTACATTTCTGCTCACATCAATGCTCTCTTGCTCTCTCTCAGTTCTTCTCTCTATAATCAATTTTTTTTTTTAAAAAAAGGAAAAAAAAACCCTAATCCTTTATTTCTCTGCTTTTATTCTGCAAAGAAAGGGATGGTTGCAGCTTTCACCCTCAATGATTTTGCATTAGCCATGTAACTCTATGCAGAAACATTATTTATTTATTTATTATTTTAAAAATATATTTTATTGATTTTTTTTTTTTTACAGGGAGGACGGGAGAAGGAGAGTTAGAAACATCGATGAGAGAGAAACATCAATCAGCTGCCTCCTGCACACCCCCTACTGGGGATGTGCCCGCAACCAAGGTACATGCCCTGGACCAGAATCGAACCTGGGACCCTTGAGTCCGCAGGCCGACACTCTATCCACTGAGCCAAACCGGTTAGGACGAAATATTATTTAAAGAACAGTACTTTTCCTGCCCTAAATATACCAAGGTATCCAAAGTTGTGCCCAATTTTTAATCTTACGGTTTACAAATTATATTAAGCATCAGATAAATAACAAACATGCTCCATACCTGCTGATAAGCCATGTTGAGTAACAAGTATCTCTCTGATCTTCTCATCGGCAAGCAGAGGCTATAGGCAACATGGACCGAAGCGAAGAAAAAACTTAGTAATCCAAGCTGTTTCCTACACTGCAACCAGGTCTCCAACCAAGGTGGGAATCTCCTGTACTTGGTGCCGTAATAAAGTTGGTAAGCAGCTGCCAGGAGGCCTGCTAGGTATACCAGGGACAGCAAAGTAATGGCAACGACGGGCAAGGTTTTATTCACAATCTCAATAGGAATCTTGTAGAAGTCGCTCTGCTGGTTTCTAGCATAGGGATGTATCACATCTCTGACAAAGGAATAAAGAAAGAAAAATGTGGCCAGGCTTATGGCCACCACTACTGGCCCTCTCCAGAGAGTGAAGAGTTGCAGGGGTAAATTTTCAATCTCCCTGGCTGATGATAATGATCCCACGTCAACGGGAGTAAAATTCAACTGGCGGGCAAGTTCAACAACCTGTTGTCGAGCTTGAATATTGTTGCTGCAAATATAAACCTGCAGCGAAAACAAAAGGCACATCATTTACCATTGCTGCTTGTAAAAATGGTGATGATCCCACCCTCCACTTAGTCTGCGGAGCATCACTTGTGATGACCAAGTGATGCAAAAAGTTAAGGAGATAAAGCATTTGTTAACTTATTATTTATTAATAGATTACAATAGTGTCATTAAAAATGACCCAGTCCCGTGAGATGACATGAAAAGAAAATGCAGACACATCTAGCTAGAACCTGGGGTCAGGATGACCTCAGGGGAAGGAAGGCAGGAGGAATAAAGGTTCTGGATCACGTGGTTCAATGGCACTGGTGATTTCAGGCCTCCGCTGCAGTGGGTGGAGTTTGAGCTGCTGGTTGTGCCCCGCCCCCTCCAGCTCTTTCTCTCTCCCATTGAGAACAGGGTGGGTCTGGCTCGCCAGGCTTTCCAGGATAGTATTTAGTTTTGGGGCAATAGTGGTTGGTGATTCTGCCTAGTAGGGTGATTACAAGCACTGCCTTTTACAGATAATTCAGCAAGAAAGAAGATGGGTGTGCACTCAGGACTGAATCTGCAACTAAAACTTCTAAATTATGTCAAGATGCTGTATTATAAAATGTATCTTTTGGCTCAGAAACCAATTCACCAAGTATCTCTGGAAAAAAACATGGGTTATCTCAAGTACATTATTTCATTAGTCAGAATGAGATTCTTTCATCTTTAAATGATGACAATATACTGGGGGGGGGGATGGTATAATAAGACTTACTTAATTTAAAAAGTAAATCAACTGCCATTTTCTAACACTAAGGTGTTAACTCTATAGGAACACTAATGATGAGATGGGTGGGGTTGGGGATGGGCTTTCAGACTACCACAACCTCTTAGATATACTACTGCAGGTGAGAATCCAACAAATATTTTCTGAGCACCAAATGCATTGCTAGAGTGAGCCACTATTACTTACAGGTAGGTCCTTTCACCGAGGGCTAGAAAACTACTGCTATTAAGTAATGTTTGGGGAAAACAGACTCCTAAATATATTTATCCCTGAAGACGTTTATATAAGGGTTCTAGAACAGACCACACCGAAACACTGGCATGCTAAATCTATTTATATTATGCTGACAATGTAAAGCTCTTTGCATTGTTAATTTTACTTAATATTAGGCAGATGAGTGACAAAGTCTATATATTATACACATGTTCATGAACTTCTAAAATGGAGTGGGGGACAATACCTATATAACAAAGAAATAAGGAAAAGCATTCTACATTAATTTATTACAGTTGTGACAATGATGAAGTAAACTCTTTTATTTGTTGGAAAAAATCCTATAAATTATGAAATTCTGTAATAAACCTAAAAGTATAAATCAAACTTTCATAACAAGGACACGAGTAGTATGAAATACAAATGAAACTATTTCTGTAGCTCCCTTTGAATTAAATCATTGTTCCACAATTTTTTGTTGTTGTTGTTGTTAAAGAATTAAAATGATCACAAATATGGGCAAAGGATTAAATTCAGGCTTATCTCTAATTCAGTCTGTATCCATTGCTAAACTTTGGTGGATATGCAAAAGGAAAAAAAGGATTCAGAAATAGCCTTTAGGAAAATTGGAAAATATATATTCTTTTACTAGCCTTCCAAATTAAAGACCCGAGAGTGAATGGCCATCATGACTGACATGCAGCATACAGTGATATAATACTTGAACTTATTTTCTAAGACTCTTAATCAACTATCTTTATGGACAAAAGTATTTTGTCATCATGCTTAATTATAATGAAGAATCACACCTTAAAGGTGCACTATTCATATGTTTACTTATAAAGGCTCTCATTCCACAAAGGCATGGAGGGAGTTCCCCATCTGCTTTTATTTTCAAGGTGAACTAGACACAACCCCTAGGCTAAAAGAGAACCTAAGCAATCCAATCTGCTTCTATCTTCCCCACGTGGATTAAAACCTACACGTAAAAAATAAAATAAACTGTACTACTGTATTTTAATAAATTCTATGAATAACCTATGTAAAATAAAAAGGTACTCTGCAAGCATTCTTCTTGGGGATCACAGGAAGTGGTATTTCATACAGCGATGGAATACAGCTACCGAATAGCTGCAAGCGAGGAAGAGGGGAGAAGAAAGAAGAGGAAAGAAGGTTGGGAGGGAAGGAGCGAAAGAAAAGGACATGCTTGCTGTTTGTTTCTTTTTTTGAGGAAGCAAGGAGAGATCAACTCAGTGTGTTCCATTCTTCATCAGCCAACCTTGCCTTTTCTTGGATTAGCTGGTTCTGACAGAAAAGTCCAAGAAAAGATGTGTGCCCCTGCAAGGTCAGAACTTTCAGGTGCTCATACGTAGTTTTCAAAATGATAATCATTGGAGGGGGTCCGAATTTGGTTTTTAAATGTATGCTATTTGTTTAACTACATAACTACAAAATACCAGATAAACAAGAATAAAATTTAAAAATACACACCTGCCGGCTGGCATCCTTAGGCCCTAACTGAAGGGCCCAGGCTGAGATAACATTAAATCCTTTGACGACCAGTGAGTCCGGGAATAAGGAAGCCAAATACTCAGCATTGGACTCTGGGTATTGGTTTATCTTCATGTTATTGCTCACATCAATGAGGATTTTACCCACGAGCAGATGTCTCAGGTCCCACAGGGAGGTGTAATGTTCTCTATGTATAGCAACAAATATGATATTTGTTTTGGTTAGCACATCCTCATGATGAGTGACATCTACCACGTGAGGAAAAAATTCAGAAGCAAATTTAGGATTTCTACTTCCTATGACCACATGATAGCCACATCGAATAAGTCGAATGGTCAGGGATTTGGCAAAATCCCCACTTCCGATTACACCTACAGTGACCTTCCTTGCATCTTTGATACTATTTATGCCATTGGGCAAAAAAGTATCACTAAGGCTCTTAGGGCTTCCCATCATCGAGATAGATTCCATGGCACAGACTCTTCCAAGATCACCAGGGATATCCTAGGGGAGAGAAAATAAAATGTGCATCAATTACCTCTTACCAAACGGGAATACACTTTTAGACATTATAATACGGCCCTCGTTTGCAGACATAAAATATTTCAGCAAGCTATATAACTTAGAGCACAAGTGAGACACAATTTGCGAGCTAAAAAGGGATCTGAGCATAGAAAAATGAACTGTCACAGAGTTGACATGCTAAAGTGGGGCTGCTCAAATTTCAATGTGCACATGAATCACCTGAGAATCTTGTTAAAACGCTGACTCTGACTCAGCAGTTCTGGAGTGAGGCCCGAGAGTCTGCATTTCTAGTACGGTGAGCTGCTGCCGCTGGTCTGCAGACCCCTCTTTGAGCAACAGGGCACTAGGGAACAAAAGGAAGAGATGGCTATCTTCACCTAGAACATTTTTAAAAACACAGTTCTAACCTGATTACCCAGTTTCTCGGCAGATCAGAGGCAGCAGATCAGAAAAGCTGCTAGTGGCAGAAAGGACTATGATAGGACGTTATAGCACACAGGACAACAGAAGAAGAAAAACCATGAAAAACAAAGGGCCTTGGCTGGTAGCTCAGCTGGTGAGGGTGTCCTCCTGATACACCAAGGTTGTGGGTTCCATCTCTGGTCAGGACACATACAAGAATCAACCAATGAATGCATACATAAGCAGGATAACAAATAGATGTCTCTCTCTCTCTCCATTCCTCTCTTTCTCTAAAATCAATCAATAAACTTTTTAAAAAAAATCTTTAAATCCAAACTCTCAAGAGTCATTTGGCGTGGTCTATCAACTATCCTATACACCTGACTCTTATTAAATGAGAATAAGACAAATCAACTACTAGAGAATGAACTACTAATGAACCTTGGCACTTATATAATACCTTAAGAAAAACAGGCATAAAAATATAATAAAGAATTAAATATAATTGGCTTCTATCATTCACCCTATATCCTCTAACTCATCATTGAGAAAGTTAGCTTCTCAATTATATTAGTAATGTGTTTATGGACTTAAATTAGACAATACTTGTGAAATCTTTTCTTCTTTTATTCATTGGTGGGATAGAATACAACACAATTAGTCTTTCTGGGGAAATTTGTCAAATTCTTTAAGTGACTAACATCTGAAATGTTCGAAATAACTTTCTCCAGAATACCAGATTGCCATAAATCAGTGTCACTAATGGGAATGAATGAAAAATACTCTTCCTTTCTCTCCTCATTGCACAATTTCTTTTATGCTAAAAACAGATGTGGATCACTTCAGAGAATTTAATGGATTTTACAGGAAAGGTGGAATGTTCCAAAAACATGTTTTTGGGGTTTGTAGTAAATGAAATTTGAAATTACTGGAGCTAAAAATATTCAACTTTTTATCCTAGAAGTGGATCACATACAATGACTCAAAAAAACCCTGTAAATTAATCTTTATTTTTTAAAAATATATTTTGTATTGATTTTTTTACAGAGAGGAAGGGAGAAGGAGAGAGAGTTAGAAACATCAATGAGAGAGAAACATCGATCAGCTGCCTCCTGCAACACGCCCTACGGGGGATGTGCCCGCAACCAAGGTACATGCCCTTGATCGGAATCGAACCTGGGACCCTTGAGTCCACAGGTCGATGCTCTATTCACTGAGCCAAATCGGTTAGGGCAAATTAATCTTTAGAAAGAAAAAATAATATAACCTAATACTCATTATAGCATATTCTCTGTCAGGTTTGTTGTGCTTTATATATTAACTGATTGAATTCCCACAATCACCACAGGATGCCCATTTTAAAGATGAAGAAATTAAGACAAGCAAAGGATAATTTATTTGTTCAAGGTCATAAGAGAAAAAGTAAGGGAGCTAGGATTAGAATCCATGTGCATGCAGTTCAGCTAAGGCAGTGGTCGGCAAACTCACTAGTCAACAGAGCCAAATATCAACAGTACAACGATTGAAATTTCTTTTGAGAGCCAAATTTTTTAAACTTTAACTTCTTCTAATGCCACTTCTTCAAAATAGACTCGCCCAGGCCATGGTATTTTGTGGAAGAGCCACACTCAAGGGGCCAAAGAGCCGCATGTGGCTCGCGAGCCGCAGTTTGCTGACCACGGAGCTAAGGCATGTGTCATTTGGGCAAATGTAAGGAATTTAAGAAAGGGCTTTTTCTTTGGGCATCAGGGAAAAGGGGTAGAGGTGTGCCCATCCTATATAATAAAACCCTAATATGCAAATCGATTGAACAGGGGAATGACCGGCAGAACAACCAGTCACTATGATGTGCACTGACCACCAGGGGGCAGACGCTTAATGCAGAAGCTACCCCTGGTGGTCAGTGCGCTCCCACAGGGGGAACGCTGCTCAGCCAGAAGCCAAGCTCTCAGGTGAGCGCAGCGGTGGGGGTGGGAGCCTCTCCTGCCTCCACTGTAAGTGGGCGGTAAGGAGCGAGTGTGAGTGTGTGTGTGTGTGTGTGTGTGTGTGTGTCCCGGACTGTGAGAGCCCTATACTGCGAGAGGGATGTCTGAGGGGGATTGGGCCTAAGCTGGCAGGCGGACATCCCCAAAGGGGTCCCAGACTGTGAGAGGGCACAGGCCAGGCTGAGGAACTCTCCCCCAACCCCTGCTTAGTGCATGAATTTTGTGCACCGGGCCTCTAGTATTAGTATAGTCTTCTTTGGCCATATCATTACTCCTCAGCATTACCTAGTACTCTTAATGTCTAACTCAGATCCTGGGAAAGGAGAAAACTCACTATTTTTAATCTATTACACATGCTTCATTTCACACTTTTCAAGTGAGAAGGGATGGTAATTAGCTGCTTTCCCTGGAGTGATTTCAGGTACCCAGAAGGCCAAGAGGGGGTCAGATGGACCAGGGTAGTACAAAAACATCAACTCCTCTTGGAGAAGTGGTGGGTTGTCTTCACTATTCAGGAGCAGTTAAAAGAACCAGAAGTAATTTAATGAATGATCATTTCATTCGACAATTCAAGTTGAATTGACCAACTTACCCTTAGTCCTATATAATGTCTAAGGGTAAAAGGGTTACTAAGCTTACACACAGGAACCCAAGTGTCATATACCCTAGTCCTAACTTCTGAGTAGAGATTGTTGCATCTCCCAAAATAGTATTTGCAATTTTCAGAATTGCAAAATCTTGAAATCTATCATGATGATCAAGGTCTTTTCAAACTAAAAGCAAAACAGTATCAGTTATCTGCTAATTTTATAAAGCAAATTCAAACCCCTTCAGTAAATCAGAATGTGAACAGATAAAAATTCATTAGGACCTAATGGGCCTCCCACTGTAACATGTATTTTTATCCATATTTACGGGCAACTGTTCTAACATGTTTGACCCTTATTCACATTATATTTCTATAATGGCAAGTTCTAACTGAACCCTTTAATGGTGTGACTGTAACTATAAATAAAAGTTGGCCTGATAAATGAGACTCTTCGTTATAGTTTTAAGGAATGTAAAAGTACCCACGAGAAAGAGAAAAAAAAAAAAACTTGTAAAGGATCTGAGAGATGGGTTATTTGTGTATTGTTGAAAGCTTACAGTACTAAAATATGTGTGCTATTTAATAGTGCACAAGTTTTTCATATATAATATTATCTTATTGAATTCTCAAATGCCTGTGGAGTACATATTATGCCCATCTTAAGGATGGGGAAAGAGACTCAGAATTTTAATGATTTACTTAAGTCAATGCAGTTTGTAGTGATCCAACAAGGATTTAAATACTAGTCTTCCAACCTCGGCTCCTTCTAAAACTGCAGGGCAAACATTTTAGGGGAGATCTTTAAATTGTTTAGATCTCCAACTGTCGCCTGTAACTATACTCTCTAAAATCAATACTAACCTTAAATAGTTACAATGTGAATCACAGCTTAGGATAGTTTTAGATAAATCCAGAGCTATAAGCTTAAGAATTCTAGCTACAAAACAGGTAAAATGCTGAAATAATTCCATATTTTTGGATCAAAAGCAAACAGGGAATTAAATTTATTAATACTACAAAACAAAACATGAATGGTTGCTGGGTAACTTTGGAGGAAACCCAGCTAACAACCCATTTGTCTTCTGAGGACTCTGCAGAGCGCCTGCTTTTTAGAGGGAAGAAAGAAGAAAGGGCCGAGAAGAGGGCCGGTGTCCTGTGGAACGCATCCATACACAGGCCTAAAAGCGACTCATTCCCACAAACTATGGGTAACGATCTAGTGCGGACACACGGGGACCAGATCTCATCAATCAACTCCAAATTTGCTAAGCTACCATTTGGATCACTAGGTTAACTGCTGAGCTGAAGTTAATTAAAACTGTGACATCTGCAAAAAAAATGGGGTTATAAAAAATGAATAATGTCAATGTCTGAAGGAGGTTTACCTTGTCTTTACAAAAAAAGTTACTAAAAACCTTACATTGTACATCTCCATTGACAAGAAATGATGGGACTGTAACTGGCAAGACAGACCTACCCTGCTGTGTGACCAGCATGAATTTACGGGGGCCACTGTGTGCTTTGCATAGGAGAGATAAAGGACAAAAGAAGCATGGCGCTTACACTCGAGGATTTACGTTCTAGTTAGGAAAACACAAGCTGTATGTAGAATTAAAAGCAGAAAAAAAAAAAACCTCACATCATCATACCATTAAGAACTAGCTTGTACGCTAAGAGCGTATTTGCTCTAGAAAATCAGGGAACAGAAATACCTCATGGTGTTCCCTTACTCCAAGTCATTCATATATATAAAATTATACTTACAAAATCATCTCTAAATTACACAGGACTGGCCCTGACTGGGTAGCTCAGTTGGTTAGAGCAGTGGTCGGCAAACTCATTAGTCAACAGGGCCAAATATCAACAGAACAACGACTGAAATTTCTTTTGAGAGCCGAAAACCGACTTCTGCGCTTGGGCCACGAAGTTTCAATCGCACTGTACGTGCGCGCCCGCACGTGGTATTTTGTGGAAGAGCCACACTCAAGGGGCCAAAGAGCCGCATGTGGCTCGCAAGCCGCAGTTTGCCGACCACTGGGTTGGAGCATCATCTCGATACCTACCCCAAGGTTGCGGGTTCGATCTCTGGTCAGGGCACATACAAAAAGCAACCAATGAGTGCATCAATAAGGGGAACAACAAATGGATGTTTTTCTTTCTCTCCCACTTCCTCTCTCTCTCTCTCTCTAAAATAAATCAATAAAAAAATTTTAAAATAAAAATAAGTTACACAGGGCTGCTTCAAGCCACATTAATGACAGTGCATTACAGGTTCATTTACGCTTAAGACTATAAAGACCCTACGTTAAATTTGGCTTTTTGTGACCTTACCTTAAAAGTGTTAGGGCACTGGTTTCCAAATATAAAGTTATCGCTGGTCTACAGTGATTAAAAAGTATATGGAACAACTAAATATCAAAAACATAAAATCTGACTTAAAAATGGGCAGAAGATCTTAACAGACATTTTTTTTCATTGTCTATGAAGCCATAGAGATGGCCAACAGGCATATAAAAAGTTATTCAAGGAAGCGGGGAGGGAGGGAGGGGAGAGGGGAAAAAAGTTGTTCAACATCACAATGAGATACCACTTTATACCCATCAGGATGAGTATTAGCAAAAAGACAAAAAATAACAAGTGTTGGCAAGGATGTGGAGAAAAAGGAACCCTTGTGCACTGCTAGTGGGAATGGACACTGGTGCAGCCACTATGGAAACAGTATGGAGGTTCTCAAAAAAATTAAAAGCAGAACTATCATAGGGCCCAGCAATTATACTTCTGGGTATTTACCTGAAGAAAACAAAAACACTAACTCAAAAAAGAAATGTGCATCCCTCTATTCACTGCAACATTATTCACAACAGCCAAGATATGGAAACAGCCATAAAAAAGAACAAAATCTTGCCATTTGCAACAACATGGATAGACCTGGAAGGTATTATGCTAAGTGAAATACCGTATGATTTCACTTATATGTGGAATCTAAAAAAATAAAAATAAATAAGTAAAATAAAACAGAAGCAGACTCATACAAACAGAGAACAAATTGGTGGTTGCCAGAGGGATGAGGGGTGGGAGGATGGGCAAAATAGGTGAAGGGGTTAAAGAAGTACAAACTACAAACTGCCAGTTATAAGATAAAGAAACAATAACCTTGTTGCAGACGGTATTGAGATACGGATGCATATGTTTACTGGCTAACGAATACAACTTTTTCTGTGTTGCAGTAAGTCACTTGTAAAAAAAAATCTCCTATGAAAGGCCTATACAAACTCATTTCCCTAATTTCAATGCCATAACACAAAATAGATTACAAATGGCACTAATGTCCACTGAGTGCTATAAACTTTAGGGCTCTCTGGTGATTGACATCAATTTAGAAATGAGGTCACAACCCAGGATCATAATGACATCCATCCATCCATCCATCCATCCCCAACCATTCACCAACCCAACATCATCATCGGCCCTATCCACTAGGCATCGGGCTAGGTACTGACACTCCAATTACACAAAACAGGCAATGGCTTCCTATCTAATTATATGTTGAAATCAAGTATGAGGACGCATACACAGCAACTGAAAAAAAGCTTTATTGGGGTGTAATTTACACAGCATAAATTTTACCCACTTTAAGTGTATACATTAATAATTCTCAGTAAATTTACAGTTATGCAACCATCACCACAATCCAATTTTAGAACATTTCATCAGCAGTAACTGTTTTTACTCACATTTTAACAAAATTGGCCAACAGTAAGTGCCTCTTTTAAAAAATCCTGCCTCCCTTAATGTTCTGAAAGCCCCATGGGCTTTCATACACACCGCAGAGTGTGACCTGAGTTTTGCTGACTCTGCTTGGTGCTAGGAGAGAAATAGGGGATCCCACCGTTTGGGTGAGTGTACAGGCAGAACTGCAATCTCAGAGCTGCCTCTTCCGTCAAGGAAGAAGGACCTACTAAAGCAGGGGTTCTCAACTTGAGCTGCACAATCAATTGACCGAGGACCTTTATAACATAGTGATACCTAGTCACCACCACCCATCTGCTCAGATTTTTATTTCCTTGGTCTGGAATTCAGCCTGGACATCAAGATTTTGTTTTAGAGACCGTCAGCCAAGATTGAAAACACCTCTACTAAAAGTTTCAGGATTCAACCTAATACTTATTCTGGTATTTGGAGATAACTTATGTGGCTTTTTGATCCTCAATTATGCTCCTCTTTACATTATTGTTTGTGTCAACCAGTCCTCCTTGGCGCCAATTCAATGCCAACAGGAATCCCCAATTTGGGGTTCAGTGAAGAAGGAAACTTGATTCAGTGCAAAACAGCTCATCTGTGATACAGCAAGGCTGTGAGGTGGCCCCCAAGGCCAGCACCCTCTCTGGCTAGACCTCTCTGCCCTGTTCCCGGCTGGTCAGCTATGCTCCACACCAGTCTGCTTTGCTCTTTGCTGGTCTGCTCCATTCTGCGCCAGTCTGCACTGGCCTGCTCTGCTCTGCTCCAGCCAGAAAACAGTCTTCCGTGGAAAGGGAAAGTGCATTCTCAGAACCAGAGGGGAGCTGACTTATATAGACAGATGTCTCTGCCCTTGGTCCCCTTCAACTCATGCAAATGAGGACTCCAAATCCTCAGTTTGACTGGTCCAAAAGGCACTGTGCTGATTGGTCAGAATGGAGCTGCTCTGATTGGTCAGTGAAGAAACTGATGGGGCTACAGCTGTGCAGCTCCTGAGGGAAAGCCTCAGTCCTATTGGTTGAAATAGGGTTCCAGGAACTGCTTTATAAGGCCTGGCTCAGATGGCAGAAACACAGGGCAGGCAGGCAGTTCAGTTTGCACAAGAGGCCCCTGTGTAAATGGCTGCTAGGCTCTGTTTTGTTTTGTTTTGAATCGTTGTTGTATGTTTGTTTGTTTTTAAAATTTGAGCCCAGTCAGCCACGGGGAGCCTTTTTTAGTAGGTATTTTCTTTCTCAGGGTCCACATTTGTAATCATGAAAAAATAACACTAGTGGGAGAACAACTGTTGCCTTTGGATGGGGGAAGCTGAAGAATTTACATGCAGTCTTTTCTCTTTTTCCACTCAGGCAGTAACAGCATTGTAGATCCACTCACTATTTTGTAATTTTCTCTTCACTTTCCTTAAAATGTGTCACCCCTCCACACAGCATACTTTGTTCCTGTTTTTGCATAACATGCAGAATTCAGAATGTTCTAGTGAGGTATCTCTTCCTTCTGTCTGACAAGGGGCTCCTCTTAGTTCTCCAGACACCCCTAGGTTCTGCTGGCCTGAGCAGACGAGAGTTTCCAAGTGGATTGACTGGCTCTAGAAGAGCGCCTACCAAATTTTAATGTGAGTATGATCACCCGGGAATCTTGTTAAAATGCATTCTGGTCCTCTAGTTCTGGAATGAGGCTCGAGGTTCTGTATTTCTCCCAAGCTCCCAGGTGATGCCTGTGGGCCTCACCAGGTGATGCTGTGGTCCATGGGCCACGCTTTGACTAGTCTCGCTATCTTTTCATTTGATGTTTTTCATAGGAAATATAGACTAAATAACTGAGAAGACTACTGTGGTAATTATGGAAGATTTGTTTATGTGATGTCGAGAAGAAAGAACAGGCCTCAGCTTCTGAAATCAACTTGTTTTCTGAGTCTGCTTCCTTTGTAAAATAGAAAACAAAAGCCTCGCCGGTGTGGCTCAGTGGTTGAGTGTCGGTCTACCCAAGAACCAGGAGGTCAAGGTTTGATTCCTGGTCAGGGCACATGTCAGGGTTGCAGGTTTGACCTGCAGTAGGGGCTTGCAGAAGGCAGCCAGTCGTGATTCTCTCTCATCATTGATGTGTCTATCTCTCTCTCCCTCTCCCTTCCTCTCTCTGAAATCAATAAAAATACATTTTAAAAATATTTCTTAAAAAGGAAAACAAAGAGGTTGTACTTGACTCCTGCAGTCCTTTCCAACATTAAATTCTTTTGTTTCCAAGTCTTTTTTAAAAAAATATTTAAAATCATTTAGCATTCATATAAGCATAACCAATGGACACAGACAGTAGGGGGGTGAGGGCATGTGCTGGGGGGTGGGAGCGGCCTGGGAGAGGTCAATGGGGGAAAAAGGAGACATATGCAATACTTTCAACAATACAGAATTTAAATAAAATAATCCAGATTTTCTCATTTCAATAAATGGTACTATAACCTACAAGTTGCATAAGTCAAAAATCTGGGAGTCATTCTTGAGTCCTGGCTTTCCCTCACCCTTGACGTACAATCCACATCAACTCCTGTTCTCCAAAATATTTCTTAAATCCCTCTCCACTGACACCAGTTTAATTCAGTCTCTAGCATTTCTCATCCAAACTCTACAAACACTTCCTGATAAAGTCTCTCTCTACGTTCTCCTTTGCCTCTTCCCAAATCATTCTCCACAGAGCAGCTAAGATCATCTTAAAACGAAAATAAGATGATGTCTCTCCCTCTTTAAAATTCAATGGTCTTCTGTGGCACTTAGAACTATAGCTACCTTCCTGACCAACACCTAAAAGGCCCCAAACGAACTCGATAGCCCCTGCACACCTCTCAGTCCCATCCTGTATGACTGTTCTTCCCTACCAGAGGCCCGATGTACGAAATCCGTGCAGGCAATGAAAGAAAAATACCACATGATCTCACTCATTTATGGAAAATAACAGAACATTATAACCTGATGAACAAAAAGATAGACACAGAGGCAGTAAAGCACCGAACAGACTGTCAAATTACAGTGGAAAGACTGGGGAGTGTTGGGGAGGGGGGGAAAGAGATCAATCAAAGGACTTGTATGCATGCATATAAGCACACCAATGGACACAAGACACTGGGGGTGGGGTGGGATGAGGGCATGCGACAGGGGATAGGGGAGGCTGGGGGAAGGTCTATGGGGGGAAAAAAAAGGAGATATATGTACTACTATATGTAATACTTTAAACAATAAAATAAAATTAAAAAAAAAAAAAGAGTAGGCCTTCCTTCCCCTGGCTGCCAGCACGGGCTTCCCTTGGCACCTGGGACCAGGGCTTCCCTCGCTGCCCCAGCTTCATCCGGAAGGACATCCGGTCTAATTAGCATATTACGCTGTTATTATCATAGATGGTCCAGACACAGCATCCTTTTCTAGAAGTAAGAAAAGACCATTCTGGTTCCCATGTGGAGAACTTTTCACATGCTGTTATGTCTCTTGAACAGAATGAGTCACTACAGTTTTGCTTTGTTTTCCTTTCCGCTCTTGTTATGTTTCCTTTGTAATTACCTTATGCCATTGTTTCTTTATTCACTATTATTTCCCCCACCAGACAAAAATCTTCCTGGCGGCAGAACCAGGTTTATCTGGTCCATCACTGCCTCCACAATGCCCGGCATATAGTAAATAAGAATCCAATAAATATTCTTTGCTGCTGTATGCATCAAAAAACGCCAGGACCGAAAGAAATGTAATAGGTCTCTAGGTAAGATCCCTCTTTTCACTGACCAAGACATGGAGGCCCAAAGCAGGTAATTAATATGTCAATATCATGGTTATGTGAATGTCATGGTTACTGGCTGAGCACAGAATAAATGTATCGCCTGATGTCCTGAAGGCCTCGTCTTTTAAACTTCCGGTTTGCCTTCTTTCTCATCTTTCTAACTCATTTGTGATCCTTTCTGTAAACATTTGTTTGCCTTCATCTGTGCTACTTCTTCAGTATTAAAAAGTAATTATGTTCACTCACTACAAGTATATTTTCCATGTCATCACTGCAAGAAAAAGTGACTTAGATATAGCTTTTCATTTCCTTTTTGCACAATTAGCTCAATTTATCATTATTGATATTGCCTCTTCCCTCAAACCCCAAAAGACTGATTAGCTAAGAGAAAGGAACTGCAAACTGTTTCTAAATATTCTGAAAATTATCTAGGATGGGCATTTTTCTTCTGTAAACAGCTTTTAATTTTTGAAACAACAGAGGGAGAGGTGCAGAGTAAAAAAAAATATACACACCTTAGAGAAAGAAAAAAAAATAAATGGAGATGAACACAGCAAAGAAATAATAAAGGTGGAAAAAGGGTGTGTGGGGTCGGGGGAGAGTGGGGGGATCGCCGAAGTGGTTTGGAGAGAACTAACAAGGTTCCCAGTAGTGGGGCGGCTAACGGGACTGTAATCTAATCAGAGACACGAAGGTGGGGGAAAGGTCAGAAGTTTGTTCCATTTCTCCCCCTTTCACCCATAATGACGAATAATTAACCATGGCCTGAAGTAAGGTTGTCTACCTAAAACATGAACTGCCTGAGGAGGAGTAAAAACTGACACCAATTCTTCCCTAAAGGGTGGGAGTAATGGAAATCTCCTGACAAAGATTCTCTTGATCTCTCTGCCCTATTTTAAGAGCCAGATTTTTTTAGGGCATAATTTTCAACAAGTTTTGGCTGCGGCTGAACACTGGGCTCCAACATAATTGAGGGCACTTCCAGACGAGGCCAATTACTTTCTAAACACACCATGGCCTGAACACACCACGGTCACATAACTGGCTAATCAACAAAATGAATAAATACTAGCAATACCCCCTTGTTGGCAAAGCGGTGATGGTGTGATTGTCAATGAAATGCGCTGCATCCGCCCCCAAAGTGGTGGGGAGACAGGCTATCGGGGAGGCCAAGGTGCCTGCCAGTCCTTCCTCGCAGGGGCACAGCCTACCTGGGACGAAGTCTCGATCCCGGCCTCCTTCCTCCTGGGCCCAACCTCCGGGCTACCTGGGAGCGAGGGGAGACCCAGAGGAGTAAGGGGAGGAACCGGTGGAACCGACACCGCTCCGGAGCCTTCCCACTCCCCACCCCCAGGTGCGCGATCGGGGAGCCGCCCCTCGGGACGGGCTCCCGCGGAGGGCGCGGGATCCGGGGAGGGAGGACCCGGGATCCGGGGAGGGAGGACCCGGGATCCGGGGAGGGAGGACCCGGCGCGGTGCGCCCACTGCATCCGGACCCTCCCCTCGCCGCGCGCCCCCTCCGACCCGCTCACCTCCGCGCCCTCCGCGCCGCGCAGGGGCCAGCCTGCGGGTCTCCCGCGGCGCCGCCGACTCCCCGGGGGCCCGGGCTCGGGGCCTAGGGACTGCGCCTCCGGCCGGCGGCTGCGGAGTGGCTGCGCGGCGGCCGCGCTCCCGGTTCCCCGCCTCTCCCGGCTGGATCGCGTGGGGCCGGGAGGAGGCGGAGGGAGGGGGCGGCGGCGGGGGCCGGCCTGGCGGTGACGCACCGCGGGGGGCTGCGCTCCGAGACCGTGCCGAGCTCGATCGGCCGCTGGAGCGCGGACCCAGGGCCCGGCGGGCGGGGAGGGAGAGCGGTGCGGCTCGGGGAGGAGTCGCCGAGTCCGGAGGGGTCACGGGAGGGCGTCGGGGAGAGTCCGGGAGGAGGGCGAGCGCCGAGTGGGGCGAGCCGTGCGCGAACCGCTCCAGTTTGGAGCTCCTCCCCACTCCACTCCCCGACCTGGGAGCAGCTGAGCATCTATCCCTGGCCTTGGCCCCCCCAGATTCCTTCTAGATAAATCAAGCCCACTCTTCCGCTCCTCCGCTTTGGTGCTTTGGGTCGCCTCTCCACTCTCCACCGCTTTTTAGTGCGCCCCTGCCCCCAAATGCGCTCTCCCCCACTCCCAGCTCCCGTCCAGTCTCCCAGGAACCGCGCTCTCTCTCCCGTTCGCGTCCCCCCCCCCCCCCCCCCCCAACCCATCTTTCGGCTGTGCAGTGTTTGGGGAATAAAATGTTCAGAAATGCCCTTTCGTGAAATGCGTTTTAAAACTCCCCCACAGCCAGCGGACGGGAGATCAGTCTGTTGACTTTGACCCTCGCTCTACCCGGTGCCACGGGAGCGGTGGTGTTGGGGAAAAGAGGGTTGATTAAGCCCGGAGTTAGGAGACCTGGGTTCCTGGTAAAGCCCCTTACACTCCCCGGGCCACAGTGGCCTTGAGTGTTGAGGGGATCTAGGAGCTGTAAGGGCTACCTTTCGTTTTGGGATTCTGGAAATTTCTCCCTGCAGATGACCCAGTAGTCAGGCACCCTTCATCTTTCGTGTAGAAGGTGTCAGTAGAAGAAATAAGAAATTAGTGCAGTGATGGCGAACCTATGACACACGTGTCAGCACTGACACGCGTAGCCATTTCTGATGACACGCGGCCGCATGCCGAGGATGAAACATTTGCTGCTCCTGAGGATGAAACTTTTGTGACTAGAGTTTTGGAGTTAGTTTTTTCCTCAAAGTGACACACTACCCGAGTTATGCCCAGTTTTTTGGCGAAGTTTGACACACCAAGCTCAAAAGGTTGGCCATCACTGAATTAGAGCGTCCTCAGATATAAGATCGATTTGCTGAAAACTCTCAAATTTGGGGATGTTTTTCTTCATACATTAGTAAAGTTCCACTTAAGCAAATTAAGTTTAAAAATTATCCCTCTCTGTGGTTTATTAACCAGGGTGAAAGCCAAGGAGGGGTCTTGGATCGATCACGGGACACTGCACTTTCCCCTCTGAGGCCCATAAACAGGTTAACCTTTGCAAACGCCGCTTTGGAAATACATACTTTGTTTGACTTGACATATGCCCCCTCCCCCACTGCCAAATAGTATTAAGGTTTAGGCATTTAAGGTTTAAAGTTTAGGCATAAGCTAAGCTTTCAGTGATGTGTCAGTGTATGGGGCAATGACAACTGGTAAAATTCTTTTTCCATTTTGGTAACTGGAAAAAAAATTAAATTTTATATCAATTTTTTATTATTTCATTTCAACACTACTCTCAATTAATGAAATTAGTGTTTTTTTTTCCTCTGGAGGACACTCATAAATCTTGCAGTTCATGGAAGTATGAAGCTTTAAAAAAAAACAATAGCATTTTATATCTTTCACAAATGGTTATTACAAAATATACCATTTTTAACTCTCTTTTAGAACCACAAATTATTGTATACAACATGTAAGTAAACCACATATTTTAAATATTTTTAAAAAGCTGTCTTAATGCCCTAGCCTGTTTAGCTCAGTGGATAGAGCCTCGGCCTGTGGACTGAAGGGTCCAGGGTTCGATTCCAGCCAAGGGCACATGCCCGGGTTGCGGGCTCGGTCCCCAGTAGGGGGCGTGCAAGAGGCAGCCAATCAATGATTCTCTCTCATCATTGATGTTTCTATTTCTCTCCCTCTCCCTTCCTCTCTGAAATCAATAAAGAAATATATATATTTTTTAAAAAGAAAAAAAAAAAAAAGCTGTCTTAACATGGACTCTGCCTATTCAAAAATAAAATCAAGTAATATGTGAAATTACTGATCCTAAAAGAGAAGCGGTGAGTCAATAATTTGCAATTTCCAGAAGGAATATCTGCTTTTCATACTTAAACTATTAAAATAAGAAAATACCCTTGGTGGAAAAACTCATGTAGTGAAATGTGTTCCAAAAATTGTTGGTGTTGGTGCAAAGCATGACGCCTTTCAGCTCATCCCATGGTAACTATACTTTTTACTACTGCTTTTCAGTTGGAGTTTCTAAGCATAAAAATGATTTACCAAGATTTTTTTTCCAGGTCATGACCTGCTCTCTGAGAACGCTCTTCAGTTCCCTGAAGTAGTAATTGATTCCACTGAAGGGCAGCAATAATTTATTAAATGGACCTCTAGTGGCTTAGAGGTATTAACACAAGTTCCTTTTTGGAATTATTCTACAACTTGAGAGTGGTAGTTCCCAAACTGTGTAACTTCCAGCACTAGATGCTCCTCCAGGAATCCATCCACTAGAAAATATTGATTGAACTCCCGCTGAATGCCCTGGCGGGGGCACTAGGCGCAGTGGTGAAGAACTCAGAGGTACCTCCCTGTCCTGATAGAATTTATGGTTTGGTTGGGAAGATAAATTAGTAAACAAAGACAAGTAAGATGTATACAAATTTGAGTACACAAGTAAAATAACTGTAAATCATGGTGAAAATAGACTGAGATAAATAATAATAGAGATTATTTTAGAGGTTATTTTTAGACATCCACAATGCATATTAATAGATTAAGGGCTTTGAGAATAGCTACAGGAAAGACATTTACGTAACCTATTCCCAAGAAAGTCCCAAATTTGTTATGAGCACTGAAACTTTGTGAGCAATGCTTGTTAATAAAATAGAATCATTTTTTTGTAAAACACTGCTTTTTTGAAACCAAAGAATTGAATAAACGTAAAATTCTGTTAACATTACCTTACATTTGTTTGTCAATCTATATTCAGATATTTTAATAGACTTATAAATATAGATATAATCTCTTCGAAGTAGATTTTGTTTGAAGACAAACATGATATGATCAGATTTACATGTTGATAGACTAACTGTGGCTACAGTGTTAAAAATAGACTGAAGGGACACAAGGGTGGAAGCTGGGAAACCAGGTAGGTAGGTGGCTATTGTAATGATCCTGGGAAGAGGTGATGGTGGTATTGACAAGGGTGTTAGGATGGAGTTGGGAGAAATGTAGGATCCTTGATACATTCTAAAGGTAGAACCAATAGAACTTGATGATGGATTGGATGTGGGTCTGAAGAAAGAAGAAACTCAAAGATAATGCCAAGGTTTTAGGCCTAACCAGAGGGAGCAATTGGCATTGCCATTCGGTGAGAAGGGGGGAATTTTGTTTAGATCAGATCAGGAAGGAGGAAATATCAGGAGTTCAGTTTGGGAATGTGACATTAGAGGTGACAAGTGGGAGTTGAGGTTCACGTGTGAGTCTGGGTTCAGGCAGGATGTCTGGCCTAGATATATTAATTTGGTGATTAGTCACATGTAAAATATGTAAACCATGAAATCACCAATGGAGTAAGAGTCGTTATTAATGAATTCTGAGAATTGAGCTTTAGAACATTCCAATGTTTGGTGGTGAGAGAGATAAGGAGTAAAAACCAAAGGAGATTAAAATGCCACTTAGGAGGTAAGAGAAAGACTGGAATCGTTAAGTGTCCTAGCAGCCAAGTGACACGCTCTTTCAAGGAAATGGGAATAATCAGCTGTTTCAAATGCTTTTGTGTGAGTAAGCAGGATGAATAATGAGAAAAAGGTTTAAAAGGTGAAGGTCATTGCTAACGTAACTCATGGGAGTTGGTTCAGAGAATGGGAGAACAGGGACTGGAGACAACAAGAATAGACAGCTGTTCTTAATAGTTTTGCTGTAAAATGAAGAAATGGGATGGTAGCTGAAGGAGGAAGTAAGGTCCCCAAACAGGAATTTTGTAAGATGGGGGAAAACGGTAAACCTATGCTTATTGAAAAGAGCCCATAAAGAACAAAAGGTTGATGATGCAGAATAGAGAGTGAACAACATCACTGAGAAGGCAAGAAAGGACGGGATTTAGTGCATAAACTGGGGGGTAGGGGGAGGTGTTGGCCTTTGCTAGGAGGATGAACAGTTTATCCTCAATAGAAGAAAGGGCACTGTAGATGGGTTCAGATGCAGCCACAGGGCCAGATGTCATGAGTGAGCTTGTGGAAGTTCTTCTCTGACTGCTGCTGTTTTTCTCAGTGAAATAGGAAGCAAGATTGCCTGCTGAGAAATAAGGGAAATTTGGGAAAAGAGGAAAAGGCATGAAAAATGGGACAAATAGAAAGCACATAATAAGAAGGTGGAAATACATCTAAATATACCAGTAATCGCCGAAACTATGTACAGAATAAACGTTCTAGTCGAAAAGGCAAATGTTTCAGACTGGATTGAAACAAACATTTATACTATTTACAAGAGTCAGATGTAAAATGCAAGGACACAGAACAACTAAAAATCAAAGATTCCAAAGGGGTACCAGGCAAATATCAAGTAAAAGAAAGATGATCGAAATATATTACTACCAGAAACAATATGATTTTAAAGACCTTCATTACATAATGATAAGATATTCGGTTCACCAAGAAGATAAAATAATTCTAAATCTGCATGCCTCTAATAACATAGCCTGGAAACATAATATGACAGAACTACGAGTAGATTTTTAAAAATCTACCACCACAGTAAAAGATTTTAAACACATTTCTTGAGAAATTGAAACTTTAGTTAAAATCTTTCCATAAAGTAAAAACATAAACAAAAACACAAAATCAGGCCCAGGAGGCTTTACCGGTCAGTCACTCAAACATTCAAAGAAAATATCAGTCCAGCATAACACGAACTGTTCCAGAGACCAGAATGAGAAAGAGGGATTCCCAATTCATTCAGTGAGGTTAATAGCCTTGAGACTAAAATTAGTAAAAAATATTACAAATTTGCTCAAACACAGGAGCTGCTGAGCTGCAGTGACTTGGTAGCAGTGATTCTCGGGTGACATACCCTGAAACCAGAGAGAAGGGAGCCCGATTCCTCGAGGGGCCTCGAGATTTCACCTTTGGCCGTGGGTTATGTTGTTGCTGGGCACTGTCGGCCCCGAATCTGGTTTACTGCACATTTGTGTTTGAGTTCCACGCCCTGTACGACAGCAACTTTGCAGAGTGCTCTCTCACACTCTGGGACCCCTCAGGGGATGTCGGAGAGCCATTTTTGGCCTGATCCCTGCAGGCCAGGCCTAAGGGACTCCACCTGCCGGAAGGACCCTGCTCACTCTGAAGAAGCCAGGGAGGGACCGAAAGAGGTTGGCTCCAGGGCGTGTCTGGCCCATCTCACTCAGTCCCACCCCGCTGGCCACCTTATAATTAATTTCCTTTCAATGTGCACCAATTCATGCACTGGGCCACTAGTGAATATATAAAAGTCAACTTATCTATACAGCAGCAATAAGCAGTTAAATAATGCGATTAGGGAAGATACCAAGATAACATAGCAACCCAAAGTACCAAGTAACTACTTAATATATCCAACAGAAGCTATGCCAACTGCTAATGAAGAAAAATAAAAATCATATGGTAAAAGTATTAAAGGCTATCCAAATGAACATAATGATCTTCCATAATCTTGGAGAAGACTCAGTATTGTGAAAATGCAACTCTCCCCAAATATATGTATAAGTTTAGTGTGATTCCAAAGGGTTCCCCAACAGGATCTTTCGTGCACATAGACACATTAATTCTAAAATTAACACGAAAGAGCCAGAGGTCAAGAACAGTCATGAATTTCCCGAGAAGAACAACAATATAAGATGATTTGCCCTTCCAGATATCAAGGTTGTGAACATTGCAAAGCACAGGGTTAGACAAACAGACTAAGGGAATAGAATAGAGATCCTCAAAAGGGACCCATGCATAGAAGAGAAACTTGATTTAAGACAGAGTGGTGGGAAGGAAAAGCTATTGTTTATGTTAATTTATGAAAAATCATTTTAATGTAAAAAAAAATTGTACTTTACCCACAAAAATCAATTCTGGGGAAATAAAAGACTATGAAAGGAAAGCTTGAAAACATAGGCAAACATCTTTAAAGAAGAAAACAGAGGCAAAATGTTTTTAATTTTTAAGATAGATCTGTTTAATAAGATACACATGCAAGGATATGAACAAAAGAGGAAAAGATTTATCCATTTGATGCTAAAATTAAAACTCCTCACAATGAAAAGAAACCATAGAGGGACTAAAAAATACTAGTCATTTTGTAAAAAGGTATTTTCTTTATGTGTAAGCAAATGATTAGTATCCAAAAAATAAAAGCTACACAAATTAAAAAGAGTGGAAAGCCAGCTGTAATGAGGGAGGGCACTTAGGAGCCTCTGACACTAATATTTTACTTCTTACGCCGGATGTCTGCTAGTGTGCATTTCATTATTATTATATTATGAATATTATCTAATTTAAAACATATTTTATAATGTAATAAAAATCTATTTAAAATGACTTAAGGCCCAGCCAGTATGGCTTAGTGGTTGAGTGTCAACCTATGAACCAGAAGGTCATGGTTCGATTCCTGGTCAGGGCACATGCCTGGGTTGTGGGGCTCATTCCCCACTGTAGAGCGTGCAGGAGGCTGCCGACTGATGATTCTCTCTCATCACTGAGGTTTCAATCTCTCTCTTCTCTCCCTTCCTCTCTGAAATCAATAAAAATATATACTAAAAAAAAAAAAAAAAGAAGAAGAAGAAAGAAAGAAAATGAGTTAAAAATAAAAGAAATATATTGACTTTATTAATTGAAAGGTCCAGTAGTAAAGAGAGCTTCCAGTGTGGTTTGACATGGAGTCCACCCCTGTGGCTGGGGAAGAGGTCCTCTTCAGAGTGAATGAACTGCATTGGGGAAGGTTGAATACCAGAATGAGGAACCTCTGAAGGAGGAACGGTCTAGGCGGGAAAAAAACAGCAAATGTTCACAGCCACAGCACATAAAACGGGAACCATAAATAATTCAGTTGGCATTTCTCATCTATGACCAACTTTTGAAATCCTTGTTTTTCCTGTTTGGCTTTTGCTCGCCTGGATTTCTAGCTGTAATGGTACTTAAGAGGCATAATGATTCTATAATATCCCTCAATTATTTTGTACTCATAACATTCCAACTTATGCTCTAATTTTTTACTAGAAAGATATTTTGATTCAATAATAAGCACTTATAAGTATGGTGGCATTCTGACTGAGAATAGTGTTAAAAATTTGTTAAAATAGTGACTTACGTGCTTGTGTCCTGGATGTTTCTACAGCTTATAATAGGATCATATTGACTTTTAATATAATTGCAACTTTTGTTTATTTTATCTTATTATTTACATTAATTTTTCATATTTTTCCAATTTTAAAAATGTTATAATAAACAAATTTATCAAGCTAATTATTATCAGAGTTGATAATTTCGTTCAAATAATTATGGAAGTCTTTAAATTGAAAATTTCCCTTTTAAAGTCCCTAAGTTATTTAAAAAATTATTCTTGATAGTAATCTCTCAAAGCCTTAAGGCTTAAACAGATTAAATGCTATGTAATTTTATGTTTTCTTCATGACTCAGGGTCATTAGTAATGTAAATTACTTTGTTATAATTACAATAATTTTAGATGCAAGTAGCTATTAGTTATTTGCTTCTATACATAAGGGGACTACTCTTACTGGTAAGTGTAATTTTTTTAAATTTTTTTTTTTCTTTTGTCTCTACTCTCAGCATGAGCTTTAACTTTCTGATGCTATTAATATGCCAGCACCTAGTAGTAAAACTCTTCTAAGTTGTTGCATCAAAAGTGCTATAAACTGATAAACTAATCAAAAGTTTCATATAATCCTGTCAAAAGTATCAGTAAGTAGGGTTTGAATAAAGTTCTCACTACGAATAGTATCTGTATTTTAAGCAAAGGTTTTTTTTATATTCCTTTTAAATCACAACAGCTTTTAAATTCTTGCTTATAATTTTCTTTCTTACTAAGTTTCCAGTTATAGTTTACATAGTTAAAATTTCTAAGAAATTTTGCTAAACAATGAATATGGATTGTTTTATAATCAGGGAAAAGCACTGAATGTGAATCAAAGTGCTGAGTTATCTCAGTTATGTAGTATTATGGTCAAACGTTTTATGGTTCAACCACTATAATGTTTGAATTCTGTGCTTCCTCCTCATAATGCTGACATGGAGCTTTATTAATTCCTTTCTAAGCTATTATTTTAATGATTTGGTTATTTCTCATTTTTATATTAAAATACTATTTTGCAGATGCTCTAAAACTTTCAAAAATTTCCACTGTCTATAGTATACAACACAGACTATTAAAACTCTTCTCTGGTTTACAGCATTTCCAAATTACCTAGCTTTTTTACTTATCATGGCCCCATGTAAGCTCTCTTCTTACATCCTATTGGCCGAGAATATGTCATCTATAGTCCTCTCTCCTGGTGGGACTCTACTAAATGATTCACCTCTAGTAAGTGAACCACTGGTTAGATCCCTATCCTTTATGAAAACTTTCTTGAGTTCTCCCAGCCCACACAAAACTCCCTCTTCTCTAATTATGCAAGGCACTTATTATCCTTCTTATTGACATAGAGCATGCATACTGTTTTGTAATGCTAATCTTTCAAAGTATCCTTTGGATGATTTTGCATATCTGTAACACATACCACAGTGTTTATCCAGACAGTGTCTTTATCTAGAACAGTGTCTTAGTAGATACTTGGTGAGGATGCATTGATGGGTACGTTCATTTCATTTAGAGTACACGCCAAGTCTACCTGGGAGAGCTCTCGTTCCTTCATGGCGTCGTGAGGGTTTCCTTTTGGCGAGACATCTTTGCAGGCAGAAATACTCTGGGCACACATTTCTACGAGGAAACCAAAATAGAGACTGCAAGCCAAATTTCAAGTAATTCTGGCCAAAGACATAAACAGCCAAATTCTTTCAGAAATAGATTCTTAGAAGCAATCTGCATCGACTGTACTTTGGTACAAAAAGGCTCATTTAAAAGTGATAAAGCAGTAAGTGGTGAATCTAATTGTTGTAGGTAGCTTTTTAGAACTGGAGTACCTTTCTAATTACTGAACAGCCCTTCCTCTAGTGTGGGCTTTGGTTAAAGCTAGTGTGTTGAAGAAATTTTTTAAAAATACATGTGAGTGTCATTGTATAGTGTTAGAGTCAGTGGATACTGGGCAATTTCCATTAATGTGCACATTGGTCAGAAAGTAGAATTTCTAAACTGGATTAAAGACATTTATATCTATAAATTACCCAAAGGTGTAACATCAAAATCAAATGAATAAATGTTTATTAATTGCAAGCTAAGTTTTACTTGGGATGAAAAGAAATACAAGCCATAACCTTTGCCTTTAAGAAGTTTGCAGTCTGCCTGGCTGGATGGCTCAGTTGGTTGGAGCATTGTCCTGTATATAAAAAAAATTGCATGTTTGATTCCCAGTTAGGGCTCATACCTAGGTTGCAGGTTCAACCCCTGGATAGGGCATGTATGGGAGGCAACTGATTGATGTTTCTGTCTCACATTGATGTTTCTCTCTCTTTTTCTCTCTCTAAAAAAATCAATAAACATATCCTTGGGTGAGGAATAAAAGAAAAAAAGTTTGCCATCTGGATAAGTCAATACAAGTAGATAAGATGTGTAATTTATTGAAATACGAATTCTTCATAGAATAAAACAGTACATCACACTTGTCAAAGAATGATACAATGAAAATATTATCATGAGAGAGGAGAGAGGCGTTCCTTTGGGCTGGGGTGACTATAGAAAGTTATATGAAAGTAAGTTGTACTTTGAATAACAAAAGAAGAAAGAAAAACACATTTTTTGAGAGTAAAAAATGTAAACAGTGTAAAACAGGTCATGGAACCAAAGCCATTTTGGAGAAGAGTGAGTGAATTGTTTTGTCAGGGAGGTGAAAAATTGTAAATCAGATTAGGAAAGGAGTTTGGGATCAGATTGTGGAAATGAGTGAAGGCCTAGGTTAAAGGACTTATTTTGTAAGCAGTGAAAGGTTATTCGGGCCAGATTTTGATCAAAGAAAAGTCTTAATCCAAGTTGAGCTTTAGGAAGATTACTTTGTTAGCATATGCCATTTGAAAAGGAAGGCAAAGAGACAGGATAAGGACATTTAGAGGACTAATAAAACAGTCGAAGTGCGAGGTAGAACAGAGGACGTGTGTAATTTTTCTGCTCAGCATTCTCTCCTTTCTGATTCAGTGGTTCCGGTGGACATGACATAATCACCCCTCAAGAACCACAGCTAGGCACCTGGCCCTGATCTGCTCAATAAAGCAGTCCATTCCTCTGGTCATACTTATTGGTTCATGGATGGGCATATGATGTAAACTGAGCCAAGTAGGTCATATCTTTCCTGCTAGACCTATCAGGAAAGAACCCTCTTCTTCAGGGATCCTAACATTGTCACTGGTCCTCTTTACTGTCACATTGTGCAGTAGGCAGCATCCAAGATGGTCCTCAATGTGCCCTCCTGATATTCCTGGCCTTGTAAAATTTCCCCCGTATTGTATTAGGGTTGGCCTCTATGATGAGTAAGTAGCATGCAGCAGAAAAGATGGTATGTATAAGCTCTATGGTAGGGATAGAAGTTACAGATTAAAGAATGGAATCTTTATAGCTTGGTAATTGATTGGAACTTTAGATGTAAGGGAAGACAATTTTTGAGTTTGACAAAATGGTTATATCATTAACTGATGTAACAATGTTGGGGAGGAGTGTTTGTTGTTTTGTTATGGGAGATGCATAGGAAAAGATAAGGGATTTATTTGAGGTTGAGGCTCTGGATAGCAGTATTAGGAACAATGGCTGGTGTTTACAAAAAGGAAATAGACTGTCTCACAAAAGAAGTCACTTCTCTGTCACTGTATGATCCTTTATGGAGGATGTTGGAGATTGGATTTATGATAATATAGCATTTAAAATCACTTCCAAGTAAGTGATTTCATTTCTACTAGTTGACACACACACACACACACACACACAAATGAAGAATTAAAAAAAAAAAAAAAGTGGAGGCAATAGCCATAATCCCTCCTACCATAGAGCTCTTCCCTGGTTTCTCCTGGTTTCTCACTTGTTGCCTTCGGTGAATTGTAATCTCCATTGGAGCATACCCAGTTATTAGACAGGCTGGAACCAGGATCAGGGGACTTGTGCAAATTACTTCAGCTCTACTTTTACTTGACTCTATGCTGAATAAAACTGGCCATCTCACAAAATACTCAGGGAATCAGACAAAACCAAAAGGTAATCAATCTAACAGACCCATAAGCCTTCTTTCTTTTATTTTCTTTTTTAGGGTTTTCTTTTTTTAATTTTGAAGATCTTTTTATAAATTTTATTTTTATTGTTGAAAGTATTACAGATGTCTTCCTTTTTTCCCATTGACCCCCTCCACTCTGCCCCTGCCCCCATCTGTCTTCTTTCCATTAGAAATTATTTTATGCCCTGCAATGTCTTTCCTATTTTGTGCCATATCCTTAAGTTCCCTTTTTCCTTAATTTTCTTTTTAAAAAAAGTTAACATCTATTTATTGTTTCTGAAAAAAAAATTATCCTTTTCTTTAACATAATCCTGAAGTAGAAACAAACAAACACTGGTTTTCTTCGAAGAAAATTAAACAGAAATGTAGACCAAGAAAGTTACACTAGATCAGTGGTCGGCAAACTCATTAGTCAACAGAGCCAAATATCAACAGTACAACGATTGAAATTTCTTTTGAGAGCCAAATTTTTTAAACTTAAACTTCTTCTAACGCCAATTCTTCAAAATAGACTCGCCCAGGCCGTGGTATTTTGTGGAAGAGCCACACTCAAAGGGCCAAAGAGCCGCATGTGGCTTGCAAGCCGCAGTTTGCCAACCACGGCACTAGATAATTGCTAAGATTCCTTTCAGCTCATAAATTTAGTAAATGTAGCTAAAAAAAAAAAACAACAAGAGTAAATCCTAAGTATTTTGTATTCAGTACCACTAAATTCTTTTAGTAATAGTTAAGAATAATTTAATAATACAATTATACAAGTTATGTTTTTAAAAATACTTTTTCATTAAATTGTAAAATTCTGGGAACATTTAAAAGGAATTTATGGACTTGAAAAAGTTAACACGCTTCTCTATTAGGTATCATTCATAGGAAGCCAAATCTTGATATTCAATAGGGTTTGTGCAATACAGCAAACAAGGAAGTGAGAAAATGCAGAGAACAGATCCATCAGATTCTTGCCTCTGTCTTCTGCCTCCCTTCGTCCCACTTCCTAATTTTGTTGAGATTTTTCTTTTAAGTCTGAAAAAAAAATCTCATCTGCTTGCATAATTTGATAGATGACTGCCCTAAAGATGTACTATTTACCTTCCCTACATCAAGCTGAAAATGTTAATGATAAAATAGAGCCTTTCTTTGAAAATATTTGTTTTGGTAAGTGTGAAAGGATTAGCAAAAGCAATGATACTTTTAGTGATTTTTCTAAAACCACACAAGAGAAATTTTCATCACTGAAACACTTAAAATATTAAGGTTTTCTTAACGTCTGAGAACATCAAAAAGACCAAACTGATTTAATACTTACTCATCAATTGTTTGATGCAAGTAGGAGAATTCCCGGTCAGTGAATTCTAATGACACTGCATCTGGCTAAAGGAGCTATTTGATTTTTAAATTCTTTTTGCACAAATATATGCAAACCAAGAGAGTATCGTGGGACAGTTGGCTTCATAATTTTCCTTTCATTATGCTGTATTTTTCTCTGTCCCTTACTCCAACCTCCCTCCTTTTGTTGACAGTTCATCTTACCATAAGCTATTATAATACAGAAGATATTATCTTTCAGGATAAAGGCCAAATGCCAAAACAGGAGGCAGAATTTGGCAGTGTTCTGGATTTTCTTAAAGACAATGTTCATCCTTCTTCCTTTATCCCCTTAGAAGTGAGAAATAAATCTCACCAGCTTTTATAGAACAAACTTAGCTCTCAGTGAACAAAGTGTTCTTTTTTCTTTAGTCACTTCAGGCAGAAGGTTCCTGAACATTCATTGTACAAGATTGTTTTAAAAAATATTTAGCTTTTTCTCTTAATATGACAAGTGCTTATACTAGTATAATTTAATAATAAAATTCCAGTTTTCATGTTGTGAATCTAGTGGCTCTAGTTTAAAATTGTATATTAGTTGCCAAGGAGAAAAGAGAATTGTATATTGGAATTGTTTAATTATACAGGCTTGGTGTATTTCCCACTCATTTTTTTTTCTTCCAGAAAGTTGTCTGGAAGACAACTCCTCTATTGGTGATATTGCACAAATGTAATGAAAACCTAAAATAATTTTGGTTTTCACTGACCTCTTATGAATTAGTCACAGTTTCTGTCTTATTCTCTGAAAAGAATAAACAGATTTTTCAAAGAACAAGTATGAAGAACAAAATGTGTTTTGGGATTGACTAATAGAGATAAGAAAAGTGTAAAAAACTGGTCTATTTTTTTCAAAGGACTATTATGAAGAAGGAAATGTGGTGTGAGATTGATTATAGAGATAATAAGAAAAGAGGATAAAAAAACTGGTCTATATTAAAACAGTTGTTGACTGTAAAGAAAATTTAGAGAGACTAGATTATTCTTGAATAAAATAAAGACTATTTTATTCTGTAACCTATGTAATATAGATTTAGGAAACTCTAGTAAGTATTAAAAACTTGGACATTAATTGGCTATTTTGTATTTGAATTTCAAGTTTTTAAAATAACATTGAACAAGTTTCACATTAGTTTTTTTTTTTTTTTTTTTTGGTAGATTGAAAACAATTTTTAAAAAGAAGAAATGGTGTCTCTCAATTTGAAAGCATATATCAATCACTATCTTGACTAGTCCACGGGATTTTAATGATTACTCTGAGGTTGCTTTTGGAACTATTGCTGGAGTTATTGCTTAAATTTTATTCACAAGGTCCGGGATCTGAGAGCCGACATGGGTCAGGAAGTCATGGTGGTGACTAATGGAGGCATCAGACATTTTGTCTTCTGTCTCAATAGAAGGGAGAATTTTGCCACAAAGTATTAGCGGGCATTGAACAAAGCCAGGATATGGCTTTCCCAGGGACTGCTTTCCCAGCACTGTTCCACCTCAGCCTTCTGGTAACATGAAGCAACCTCAGATTCACTGCCTCCTGACTGTGAGCTTGTTAGGCCAGCACTGAGGATTTCTGCAAAGGACAAGGAGGTTTGCTCTGTTTTGAATCTCTAGACTCTTCGCCAACCCTTTCAAGGGCACACATGCATATCATAGCCTTCATCACAAAGGAGACCAAGCACAAGGATGTAGGAGGATCAGGGCTAAGCTCTCAGGGTGACATGGTGCAAAGTCACGAGCTGGGGGTGTCAGACCTTGTTCTGCCACCTACAAGTGTGTGACTGGAACAGTCTTCTCTCCTTGGCCTCAGCGTCACCTGTAAAATGAGACTTCGTGGGGGACTTACGATAAGAACTTATGCACATAATTAGAATTTACAAAAATCATGTTGGGTTACCTCTATGTAGACATTAGAATGTGATCTTATAAACTCTGCCTCCTGTGAGAAACAAATGTCAGAACAATTATATATGAAAAGTTGGGCGAAGGTGCATGAATACTTTGGCATGAGTTCATTTATAGTGGGGACCAGAATTATAATTGCCTCGTTCCTGTCAGAACATGAGGCCTTCTGAGGAAAGTGATAATTTTAGTATCCTTAACTCCTTATTAATGACATCCCCTCTAGCAATACCATCAACTGCCTAGCTTTTTTCTAGTAAGGCAAATTTTAGGAATGTGCACAACTACTCACACTCTCCTCCATTACATGCAATCTAGATACTTTTTTCCTAAAGTAAATAGTCTGGGTTATTTCTCTATGGAAGTTTTTGGGATTTTTCTCCTTATCTCCGGTGGCCTGAAATTTCACCAGGATAGTATAGGTGTGGATTTCTGCTCTCCCCCACCCCCTAATTCATCTTAGGGAGCCCTTTGATCTGAAGTCTAGTGTCTTTCTCTAGCTCTACAAAATTTTCTTTTATTTTCTCATTTTATTGCTTCCATTCCATCTTTCTGAAACTTGCATGAGAGGTATTTGAAATCATCTAGATCTCTTTTCCATGTCCTTTGACTTTTCTTTAACGTTTTTCCTTTTCTTTTGGACTGCATTTTGGATTCATTCCTTACTTTAGTCTTCTGGTTCTGTACGTTAATCTGTAGCTCTACATATTCTGGAATTCAGTTCCTTCATTAATATATTTCTTTTTGAATCCGGAGTGTAACGAGCTGACAATTATAACACCTTGGTTCATAGCTCAGTGCTATCATTTGTCCATGTAAGAATGTTGTTTCACTCATTTGCTTTTAAAAATTTCATTCCTGATTTGCATTTCCATTCTTCCCATCACTGTTTTTTCCCCCCAAAGATGTTTGATATACATTCTTTTTTAAAAAATATTATTTTTACATTTTTAAAATTGATTTTGGAGAGTGGAAAAGAGAGGGAGCGAGATAGAAACATCAATGATGAGAGAGAATCATTGATGGGCTGCCTCCCACATGCCCCCTACTGGGGATGGAGCTTGCAACCTGAGCATGTGCCCTAACCCAGAATTGAACCGTGACTTCCTGGTTCATGGGTCCATGCTCAACCACTGAGCATACTGGCCAGGCTCATATACATTCTTAAACCTGCATTTATTCTTGCATGCTTAAAGATGTTTTGTTGTCTTCTGTGCATATTTTCCCCCTAGCCTAATAAATATATAATATTGTGCTATGTAGCATAGTTTCTTTAACATTTGGCAATAATAGTTTTTTTTTTTTCATGGTTTTTCATTGTTTCTGAAGAAAAGGTCTTTTTATTCCGTAATACCATATACAATACTGAACTCTGTTGATTTGGGTATATAAATATCGAGTAAACTGGGTGGACACATAAATATTGAAGAAACTGTCAGTTAATTTAAGATTGTTTCATGGCAAAACTACTACAAAAATAAATAACACTGTTTGGTACTTTTAGGGTCCATTTCTAGTCTGACATTTGGAGATTGGGCTTTGCAAATGAGTAGAACTAAATGAAATGAAAAGTTAATCTTTTCTGTGCTTAGGCAAAATGATGAGAATTTGGGCCAAAGATAAATTAAATTAAAAATTGAATTTTAAAGAAATGCTCCAGGTAAATCAGGCTCCAATTAAAACATTTTGTTTGCTGTTTGTGGTTTTATTATTGGTGGGGTACTCTCTGTGTCCCCTACTGTTGTTGGTGGAAGTGGGCTGCTAGGGGTGCAGGGGGAGCAAGAATTTCCTGAGCCCCCTATAGGAGGATGAGGTATTGTGGAAAGCTTTATTGGTGAGGAAACATTAAGGGAGTTCCGTTCCAAGGTCCCATCTTGTCTTTCCACGGAAGAAAGTCTCATTTTGTCTGGAGCAGAGCTAGGATTAAAGCCTCTGCACAGAGTTTCTATTCCATGTTGGAGCACGATCCAGTCCAACATCCGGCTAGCTTAGCTTGTGTTCCCAGCTGCAGTCCATTGCATGCAGAGTTCACAGGGCCGTGGGCCACGGGGCTTTTAGGGCCACAAGGCAGGCTAGTGGGGATCATGGAGCAAGCAAGTGCAAGGAAGCAGGAGCGACGCAAGAGGAGCAAGAGAGAGAATTCTTTGTTTTGGAAGTTTTAACTAGGAGTTTATCCAATGAATCCTTCAGGATTCCATGTGCTTGCAGTGGCTCCTCCCCTCTAGCCAATGATCTTTCTTCCCAGGTTAGACTGACAGGCAAGCACCTTCCCTACTTCACCTCAGCTTCACTGAGCATGTGCCCACCTTCCCCTTTGTTGGACCCCTTCCCTCAGTGATTTTCAAGGAATGGACGGGTGGTTCCCTGGGGAGTGTAAAGTCGCAGCTTCCTGGTGAAGCTGCTCAGATGACCATGCTTATAATGTCTGGCCTTCCCTTTACTCCTTTCCTATCATTAATATTAACAACTAGCTAGTTGCAATAGTAATAATTTCATTAAAAAACAGCAAATATATCTATCTATATCTATATCTATATCTATATCTATATCTATATCTATATCTATATCTATATCTATATCTATATCTATGCACACTTTGAATGATTATAAAGTCAGTGTTTATTAACATACAGTTTATTTTCAAAATTTGAAAATGAACTGTATATCTATATCTATATCTATATCTATATCTATATCTATATCTATATCTATATCTATATCTATATCTATATCATCTATCTCCCAAAAATATATACACACTTTAACAGCTGATAACTCACTTAATTTGCACTCCTTTTCATGTTTAACTGATTTGAAATAATGGGTGAAGCCAGACTAAGCTCTGAACAAAGAAAAGTTATTCTAAAGTGCCACTAGACATCTTTTTTAATGGGGATACATAAAAGATAAAGTTTATGGTACAAAACCAGCAATAGTCAACAAATTGAGGGCACACAAATACTGAATGAAATGATTCTTGATGTTTTAAATTCCATTACTTTGTGTTATTACCAGTGCCTGGACCAGAATGGTCATCAGTTTGAAAACATGCATTGACAAAAAAAATTTATTTATGTAGATTCTTTTAAATTTTGAAAATGAACTGTATGTTAATAAACACTGACTTTATAATCATTCAAAGTGTGCATAGATATTTTTTGGGACACCCTCTATACATATATTTTATTACATTTTTCTTCTTTCTGTTATGGGGCGACCCGCAAGAGACGACCACCAGAGACAGAGATCAAAATTTATGGGCCTTTATTAAGCTGGCCAGCGACTACAGTTGCAGCACTTCACTGCGGTAAAGGCCGAACTGCAGTGCAGACCACAGGTGTTACAGCAAATTTATACTCAGAATCCACAAGAGGGAGTTAGGACAGTTACAATGACAACCCAAAGGTTACAAAAGTTATTTCAGCCGTTTCCAAGAAACTCAGGGCACAGGTGCAATGCCTGGGCATGCTTGGCCGGAGCTTGAACCGCCACCTCCCTCTAAACTCCAACCAAGCCATTGTTCAGTGACCTGCTCTACCTCCCTCTGTCCCAAAGCATCCTGCTTCCAGGCAATGGAGGAGCTGTGCAATGTTTGCAGCCCAGAACACTTTCCCCCCTTACAAAACACATCTCTAATACTTGGGCCATAAATGAGAGTTCCCACGCCCTTCTCCTTGGGTTTGATAATTTGCTAGAATGGCTCATAAAAAAGGAAACACTTTGTTATGTTTACTGGCTTATTATAAAGGATATATTAAAAGATGTGAGTGAACAGCCAGATACAGAGACACACATGGCAAGGTCCAGCAGTGTCCCAAGCACAGGAGCTTCTGTCCTTGGGGAACGGGGTGTGCTACCCTCCCAGCATGTAGATGTGTTCACCAACCCAGAAGCTCTCTGAAGCCCGTATTGTTCAGATTTTTATGAAGGCTTCATCACAGGAGGCGTGATCAGTCATTAATTCCATTTCTAGTTAATTCCCCTTCTCTGGAGAATTGAGGGGAAGCCTGAAACTTCCAAGCTTGTAATCCTGGCTTTGTGTTTCTGGTGACCAGCCTTGATCCAGGAATCCACCAAGAGTCACCTCTCTAGAACAAAAGACATTCCCATTACCCAGGAAATTCCAAAGGATTTAGGAGATCAGTGTCAGACCTTCCTATCAGGAAATTACAAGGATCTTTGGAGCTCTGTGTCAGGAATCAGGGTCAAAGACTAAAAGGTAGAACAAAAGATGCTTGTGGTACCACTAATTATAGGGTTTTAGGAACTTTGTGCCAGGAACTGGGGGTAGAAATCAATGTATATGTTATTATTTCTGTAAGATGCTATCACTCTTTATAAATTTTTAAAAATTTAATTACTGAAAAGAAAAACACAAACAAAAGCAGTTTACCCATTTCTACCACCCCCCACCCACAACTCTTGCAACAACTAATCTATTCTCTGAATCTGTGAGCTTGTTTCTTGCTGTTGTTGTTTTAGATTCCACATTTAAGAGAGATCATACAGTATTTGTCTTTCTCTGTCTGACTTATTTCACTTAGCATAGTGCCCTCAAGGTCCATCCATCTATGCTGTTGCAAATGGCAAGATTTCATTCTTTTGGTGGCTGAATAATATCCAATTTTTTCTCTCTCTATCTCTCTATCTCTTTTTTTAAATTTAATAAATCTTTATTGTTCAGATTATTAAAATTGTTCCTCATTTTTCCCCCCATAGCTCCCCTCCACCGGGTTCCCACCCCACCCGCTGCCCTTACCTCCCCCCCCCGCCCCACTGTCCTCATTCATAGGTGTACGATTTTTGTCCAGTCTCTTCCCACACCTCCCACACCCTTTTCCCCCTTGAGAATTGTCAGTCCACTCCCTTTCTATGCCCCTGATTCTATTATATCCAGCAGTTTATTCTGTTCATCAGATTTTTTATTTACCTGATTTTTAGATTCACTTGTTGATAGACATGTATTTGTTGTTCATAATTTTTACCATTTTCTTCTTCCTCTTCTTAAAGAATATCTTTCAGCATTTCATATAATTCTGGTTTGGTGGTGATGAATTCCTTTAGCTTTTTCTTATCTGTGAAGCTCTTTATCTGCCCTTCAATTCTGAATGATAGCTTTGCTGGGTAGAATAATCTTGGTTGTAGGTTCTTGCTATTCATCACTTTGAATATTTCTTGCCACTCCCATCTGGCCTGCATAGTTTCTGTTGAGAAATCAGCTGACAGTCATATAGGTGCTCCCTTGTAGGTAACTAACTGTTTTTCTCTTGCTGCTTTTAATATTCTCTCTTTGTCTTTTGCCCTTGGCATTTTAATTATGATGTGTCTTGGTGTGGTCTTCTTTGGATTCCTTTTGTTTGGGGTTCTGTGTGCTTCTTGGACTTGTAAGTCTATTTCTTTCACCAGGTGGGGAAGTTTTTGTTCATTATTTCTTCAAATAAGTTTTCAGTATCTTGCTCTCTCTTTTCTTCTGGCACCCCTATAATTCTGATGTTGGTATGCTTGAGGTTGTCTCAGAGGCTCCTTACACTATCTTCAACTTTTTGGATTTTTTTTTCTTTTTGCTTTTCCGGCTGAGTGTTTTTTGCTTCTTTGTATTTCAAATCTTTGACTTGATCCTTGTGGTCCTCTAGTCTGCTATTAGGTCTCTGTATAATATTTTTTATTTCAGTCAGTGTATATTTAATTTCTAGTTGGTCCTTTTTCATATCCTCGAGGGTCTCACTAAATTTATCGACCTTTTCTAGGAAATTCTTGAAAAACCTTATAACCATGGTTTTGAACTCAATATCCAGTCATTTGCTTTCCTCCATTTCTTTAATTTGTCATCTGTTTCTTTGTCTTCGCATTTTTGCTGCTTCCCTGAGTTGATAGAGTGGCTTTGTATGCTAGGTGTCCTATAGGGCCCAGTGGCTCGGCCTCCCCAGTTACCTGAGGTGGACACTCTTGGTGCACCCCTTTGTGGACTGTGTGCTCAGTCTTGTTGTAGTTAAATCTTGACTGTTGTTGGTATCACTGGGAGGAATTGACCTCTAGGCCAATTGGCTGTGAGGATCAGCTGTGTCTATGCTGGGAGAACTTCTGTGCTGGAGACAGCCTTATGAGACAAGACTTGCAAAATTGCAAAAGCCTCTGTGCTCAGCTTGGATGGGGCAGAGTTTCAGGGAGGAGCAGACAGCCTTGGCTTCCCATAAGCCCTGCCCTATGAGGCCCCTGGGTCTCAGTGTCCCTCAGTAATCGCTGCAAGCACCTCTGAGAGAAAGCTGGCCTCGAGTTTCACCCACTGCCAGACAGTCCAGTTTCTCCCCAAATGAGTCAGGGTTCCCAAAACTTGCCCGGAACTGGAGTTCAGTGCTGTTGGGAGCTTTTGTCTCCCTCCTGCTTTAGAAAGCCAGCTGCGCACTCAGCTCCTCTGCGCGCGCGCGCGTGTGTGTGTGTGTGTGTGTGTGTGTGTGCGCGCCTCTGGACCTCTGCCTTCTGCAGCTCCCGAGTCTCAGTGTGCTTTCCCTTTTCCTGACAGTCCAGATTCCCCCCGAATGAGTCTGGTTTCCCAGCATTTCGCCTGGGACTGGAGTTCAGTGCAGTTGGGAGCTTCTGTCTCCCTCCCACTTTAGAAAGCCAGACGCGTACTCAGCCGCCTGTGCACACAGCTGCCCGTTCTCTCCACGTGCGTGTCTCTATACCTAAGCCTTTTGCAGTTCCTCTGAGTCTCAATGTGCTTTCCTCTTTTCTTCTTGTTGTAGAATTTCCACTAAGCCAGCTTTCCTGTGGTTCTGGATGGTGTCAATTTTGTCTTTTAGTTGTAGTTTTGATATTGTTGTATGAGGCAGCAGTTTAGTTGTTTACCTATGCCGCCATCTTGGTTTCTCCTCTATCTCTATCTCTATCTCTATCTCTATCTCTATCTCTATCTCTATCTCTATCTCTATCTCTATCTCTATCTCTCTCTCTATCTCCCTATTTCTATCTCTACACATCTATATCTATACTAGAGGCCCAGTGCACAGGTGGGGTCCCTAGGCCTGGCCAACATTCAGGGCCGATTGGGGCTGGGCTGATGGGGACTGGGCCGACCTGGGCCTGCCAGCTGGGATGAAGGGATGGGAGGGACTACGGGAGGTTAGCCACTGGCCCCCTGAGGAGGGAGCCAGCCCTCGGCCTCCCTGGGAAAGGGTCCACGTCCGCTCCCACCCACTCCCAGTTCCCTGTCCCAGCCTGGGGCCTGAAGGCCCCAGTGGGGTCAGGAGAGGAGACAATGGTCGCTGGACTGGATGCTGATGCCATGTTGGTGCCCACCACCATGTGGTTCCCCACGTCTCCCATCCTCCTCCCCTCTCATAATGACTGGTCATTTGGTCATAGCGGTCGCTTAGGCATATATATATATCTCTCTATATATAATTTCTTTATCCACTCATCCATCTATGGCACTTAGTTTGTTTCTATATCATGGCTATTATATACTTTCAAATTAGTGTTGATGTTTTCTTTAGATAAATACCCAGAAATAGAATTGCTGGATCATATAGCAGTTCTATTTTTAATATTTTGAGTTAACATCCATATTGTTTTCCCATAAAAAATAAATAAATAAATAAATAAATAAATAAATAAAACATATTTTTTCTATAGTGTTTGCATCAATTTACATTCCTACCAAGAGTGCACAAGGGCTCCCTTTTCCCCACATTCTCACCAACACTTGTTATTCATCTGTTTGTTAATAGCTACTCTAAGAATTATGAGGTAATAATCTCTCATTCTGGTTTTGATTTTCATTTTCCTGATAATTAATGATGTTGTTCATCTTTTTATGTAACTGCTAGTCATATGTATGGCCTCCTTGGAAAATGTGTCTATTCAGATCCTCTATCCATTTTTAAATCAGATTATTTGTGGGTTTTTTTTCCTATTGTATTGTATGAGTTCTTTGTATATTTTGGATATTACTCCCTTATCAGATATGATTTGCAAATATTTTCTCCCATTCAGTAACTTGCCTTTTCATTTTCTTGAGAGTTTCCTTTGCTATGCAGAAGCTCTTTGTCTGATGTAGTCCCACTTGTTTATCTTTGCTTCTGTTGCATCTGCTTTTGGTGTGAGATTCAAGAGTAAGAATAAAAATAATTTTATTTGGTTGTACAAGGTTGCAGAGAAGAAAAGCTTAAAAGGCAAACACCACCAAAAAAGCCATTTAAAAAGACTTATGTCAAGGAGCCTACCTTATATGTTTTCTTCTAAGATTTTTAGATATCTTACTATTAACTTTATGATAGAGCCTCCAATACTTTAATGAAAAATAACAGCATCAGAGATAATAACAGTCAACATTATGGAGTGCCAGGCACTGTGTTAAAAGCTTTCCATGCATTATCTCATTCAATGCTGGCAATAATTGTTTTAAGTCCCAAGAATGTCTCTCCAAATATATTAAACTTATTTTAAGGTCTTATTCTGTTGCCTCCATTAATAGGTTTCAGTTGCTTTGTTATTTGAGTCAGATGATCCTTTCTAATGGTATAAATTTTCCTCAAACATTTGGTTTTTATTGTTGGTGAGGTCTATTTCCTTGACCAAATGACAATACCTGTTTACTTGTCTGTTAATGCATTTCTCCTTCTGGTGATAAACAAGGAACACAATGGAATGGGTGGTCCAGAGGGCTGGTGTATTAGTTTCCCAGGGCTTCCTTAACAAAATGCTGCAATCTGGGTAGCTTTACACAATAGAAATTAATTCTCTCACAGTTGGGGAGGCTAAAGGTTCAAAATCAAGATGTTGGCAAGGCCACACAATCTACAAAACCCCTAGGGAAGGATCTTTCTGTGCTTCTCTCAGCTTCCAGCAGCCCTGGGCACTGTTTGGCTGCATAATTCTAATCTCTGCTTGTGGTTTCCCATTGTCATCTTTCCTCTGTGTCTGTGTGTCTCTGTGGCCTCACGTGCTGTTTTCCTCTCTATGTCTCTTCCCTCTTCTTTTTTTGTTAAATACATTTTTATTCATTTTAGAGAGGAAGGGAGAGGGAGAGATAGATAGAAACATCAATGATGAGAGAGAATCATTGATGGGCTGACTCCTGCACCCCCTACCTCCTCCCCCTCACCCCCCCACTGGAGAACAAACCCACAACCCGGGCATGTGTCCTGACCGGGAATCAACTGTGACCTCCTGAGCCACACCAGCTGGGCTCTTCCCTTTTCTTATGAGGACACCAGTCATATTGGATTAAAGGCTATACTCCATCTTAACTAATTATATCAGCAATGACCTATTTTAAAATAAGGTTGCATACTGTGGTTCTAGGGGTTGGGACCTCAACGTATCTCTTTTGTGGATATAATTTAACTGATTGCAGTAAGTACTAGACCACTGAATAAAAGTGAACTTCTCATCCTTACCTTATACATCGTCCTGCATCTCTGGTCCCAGAAGCTACTCTGGGAGTCTTCAATTCCAGAGCTCCCACCTTAGAGACCTTACTAGTACATGTCAGTTTATCCTGGGGCAAGTGCTCAAGTCAGGATGCCCTTTTCTTTCTGTCCTCTTCTATCATTGGCATTCTTGCTGGACTCTGCTTCATAGGTCCAAACACTGAAGCCAGGAAACTTTCCCAAAACCTGTTAGCTTTGTTTATAAATAAAGCCTGCAGACAGCTGTTCAGATCTTTGGGTGAAAGAGTCACTGGCCAGATCTTCTGAGTAATCCTTTAATGACTCATCCAATGATTTCTCTAGGACTGAGTTGGTTTGGTTAATCTGGAGCATAACAGTTATCCAGGGTTTTCTTAGGAAGCTTTGCAATAGCTTTTATTTGGATCTTGTGTTGCAGTTTCTTTGTTCATCTGATCTCATCTTCTCCCTCCCCACTCCCCCAAATAGTTTTCATGTACTGAAATTTTCTCAAGTTTTCTGGTCCACTGATGCCACCTTTTCCTGTTTTTCAGTCCATTATGGATCCTTCTTTAGCCATAGCTTTTCTTTAATGTCAGTGGCATTTGGTGGAGAGGAAATAGATATATGTGCTGCTCTGCCATAATTATACTAGAGACCCGATGCATGAAGATTTGTGCGAGAATGGGCCTTCCTTCCCCTAACTGCCAGCACCGCCTTCGCTCTGGCCAGAGCTGACTTTCTGCTTTCCCACGCTGCCCAGAGGCCTGGAGCGGCTGGGGTGGTGCCCTGCCCCCAGCTGTGTATGCAAATTAACCCACCAGCTTTGTTGGGTTAATTTGCATATTCACTCCTGATTGGCTGGTGGGCGTCACGGAAGATACAGTCAATTAGCATGTTGCTCTTTTATTAGTGTAGATGGTACTAGAGGCCTGGTGCATGAAATTCATGTACAGGTAGGGTTCCTAGGCCTGGCCGGTGATCAGGGTGGATAGGGGCCTTCCAGCTGCAGGCCCGGGCCTTCCTTCGTTCCATGCCACCCCTGGTAGCCAGCACACGTCATAGCAAGCAATCGAACTCCCGGTCTCTCAGTCAAAATCCTGAGGGGACAATTTGCATATTAGTCTTTTATATATATAGATAAGGTGTTGATTTAAAATAGGTGTCATCAAGCTTTTTCTGCAAAGGGCCAGATAGTAAGTATTATAGGCTTTGTGGGCATAAGATTTCTGTTGCAGCTACTCAACACTGCAAAAGCAGCCATAAACAATATCCAAATAAATGGAAGTGGCTATGTTTCAATAAAACTTCACTTACAAAACTAGGCAATGGATCAGGTTTTATGTACCCCTAACACCAGTGGATCTCAAATATATTATGCAGCAGGATCTCAGAAAATACTTAATAAAACACATTGCTCTCATCACCTCCAGTTTCTTACTCAATAGATTTGGGGTGGGGATTCCAAAATTTTAATTTTTATTAAACTCCCAGGTGATGCTGATACTACTGGTTTGTGGACCACACCTTGAGAACCACTCATCTAAATAATTTTGTTTCCTAAACACTACTGTCTCAACTATTTATTGATGATACAACCATGTTCCTTATTTGTTTATTTGTTCATCATCCATCCATTCAACAAGTATTTATTGAATTTCTACTATGTGTCAGGCTCTGTTCTCAGTCATGAGAATATTGTCATGAATAAGACAAAGTGTCTGTTTTCATGAGTGGGGGAACCAGACAAACACAAGTATACCTATAAAATATCTAATGTTGGATGAAATGATAATTATATAAATAAAGCCAAGGAAAAGGCAAGAGAACTATTTTAGACAGAATAGTCAGGGAAGGCCACTTTGAAGAGATGACATCTCAATATATGTAGCGATGTAGGAGCCAATTAGGGGAAAGGTAGATCATTCCAGGAAGAGGAAATAGCAAGTATGAAGGCCCTAATGTGAGAATGAGTTTGTGTTTGAGGAAAAATAAGGAGATCATTGTAGTTTGACTGAGGTAAAGACTAGCAGGATTTCAGTTCAGAAAAGTGGGCAGGGTGTAGAGATTTGCAGTCCATGATAAAGAGTTTGCATTTTATTCTATGGGAAGACATTGGGGAATTTTGTGCAGAGGAGTGACATGACAGCATTTACATTTTTGAAGTATCACATGGTTTCTGGGTAGAAAATATTCTAAGTGTGTGGTGGCAGTAGGGGTTGAGGATGAGAGTAGGAGCAGAAACATCAGTTGGAGGATTTCAAAAATTCTGGAGAAGGACTATCGTGTCTTGGACCAAGATTATTTTAGTGTTGAGACACTGTTGGGTGCAGAATACATTCTGTAGAATTTGTTGAAAACTTAGATGTGGTGTATGAGGTAAAGAGCAGTATCAGCTATAACTCCTGAGTGTCTGTCTTGAGCTGGGTGGGGATGGGAAGGAAATTAAGGTTTTACCTTTAGAATTTTATGTTTGAGATATTTTTTAGACATCCAAATGTACTTGTCAAAAAGGCAGTTAGATGTCATAAGCTGGTGTCCAGGTGAAAGGTCAAGGCTCAAGATAAAAGATAAATTTGGGACCTGTCAACACACTTTTGATGTTTTATGTCTCAAGGAGATCACCTACATTGTGGGTGTAGATAGAGAAAGGAAGGGCACCACACTTACTAACTTTGAGATGACGGGAAAAGGAAGAGGAACCAGCAAAAGAAACAGAGAAAGCAGGAAGGAGAGTACGGTTTCTCAGAAGCCAAGTAAAGAAAATGTTTCCAGAAAGAGAGAGTCATCAAAGTTGTCAAATGTTACTGGGTAAGCAAGTAAGATGTGGACTGAAACTTAATCACTTGGTGATCTTTTTTTTTTTTTTTTTTTTTAAATATATTTTATTGATTTTTTACAGAGAGGAAGGGAGAGGGATAGAGAGTCAGACACATCGATCAGCTGCCTCCTGCACACCTCCCACCGGGGATGCGCCCGCAACCAAGGCACGTGTCCCCAACCGGAACCGAACCCAGGACCCTTCAGTCCGCAGGCCAACGTTCTATCCACTGAGCCAAACCGGTTTTGGCTCACTTGGTGATCTTGCTAAGAGCAGATGCAGTGGGAAAGTGAGAGTTAAAGCTGTTCAGAATAGAAGAGGAAACAATGGCAAAAGAGGACATAGAGATGTGAACATAGTCAACTCCCTCTAGGGATTTTTGCTTCTGGTAATGTTTGTCTAAATTATATGTACCTATCCTAAGAACAAGTAGAACAACAAGAGTAATTATAAAAACTGCGTGAAGGTATTGGATAGCTAACAAAATGGTGAAGAATAATAAGTTTTGGAAGAAGAAAGAAACCCAGAGGGGTAAATCCAGCACCAAGGTCTACTTTTTCATTAAGAGAAAAGGTAGCTGAGAGGTTGGGAATCTGAACAGCACCTTTAATAATGTAAAAAGACTAATAGGATAAAATATGTAATCCAGAGTACGCCCGGGGGACTCTCCACCAGATTTAGAGTTGGAATTGCCAAAAACTAACTCTTAGGAATAAGAGTGAGTCAGAAGTAGTTCAAATCTGGCAGAAACTTAAGCTGAGCTCCAAATAAACTCAATCCTTAATATTATCTCAAGGAAAGCTCACATTGTTAGTGCCCCTAACTGCTTTCCAGAAGAAAACACAAATTCTCTTTAGAGTAAGACAACATCATCTTAGGTCTCAAATTATTTCTACAGTGTCTTAATATATATAGTTGTGCCCTCAATAAAATAACCAGTCATATTGGGAGGCAAAATGATAACAAGTGAAGCCAAGGGGGGGAAAAACCCTTAAAAATAGAAACAGGCTAACAGGAGTAGGTAACAGACTTATCTTTAAGATTATTACTTTGCTCAAGGAAATTTAGGACAGATTAGGCAATTTTACAAAAAATTGGAACTATGAAAAACAAATTGAAATTCTAAAATTGAATTTACCTGATAACTGAAATTAAAAACTCAATAAATGGGTTTAATAACTGATTAGACACTATTGAAGAGAGAATTAGTGACCTAGGTTCTAGGGTATAGGTAAAGTGATCACCAGAATGAATTATAGAGAAAAATAAGGAATAAAACATGCAAAGAGAAGTTATAAAAAAGGAGACGTAGTGAAGACACCTAGCATCACTAACTGGACTCCTGGAAAAAGCAGAGGAGAGAAAATGTGACATAAGCAATATTTGAAAAGATAAGGATAGAATTTTCCAGGTCTGTGACAAATAACAAACCAAAAATTCAAAAAGTACTACAAACCACAACTAAGGTAACTAAAAGGGAAACCACAGTTTGTCTAATTACAGTAAATGTACTGATAATTAAGACAAAAAGGGAAAAAATTATAAACTAGCCATAGGAAGCTCAAGAAACAATAGTTAGAATGAGATTTCTCTTCTTTCATCAGAAATAATGGAACTTTTTTGGCAACATTCTGAAAATAACTGTCAACCTAGATTTCAAAATATCTAAAAATGTATCCTTTCTTAATGAAGATTAAATAAAGATATTTTCAGACCAAAACTTGTGGGAAAAAAATGTTTTTCCCCAGCAGGCATGCACTATGCATTGAAAGGAATACTAAAGATTTTTTTCAGGTAATCCTATCTAATAAAAGAGTAATATGCAAATTAACCACCACTCCGCTACACCCCAAAGCCACGCCCACCAGCCACGCCCACCAGCCAATCAGGAGTGAGTATGCAAATTAACCCAACCAAGATGGCTGTGTCCACAGAGAGAGCCAGAGGGAGGCTTGGGTTTCCCCAGCAATGGAGGAAGCCAAGCTTTCCGCACACCCTGGCTGGCCCAGGCCTCCGCTTAAGCTACAAAGTTTCAATTATAGAAGATAAATAAATTCCAGCAGAAATGGCTGCAGCCACGGAGCAAGCAGGAGGCTTGGCTCCACTCCAGGCTACAAAGTTTTAATTGTAGAAGATAAATAAATCCTAGATACCAGGGCCTTCGCTTGGGTCACAGGGGGGCGTAGCCAGCCTGAAAACCACCACAGGCCCCTCGCCCAGGCTGCCCTATGCCCCAAGGGAACCTCCACCCTGGTCCAGGACACCCTTCAGGGCAAACCAGCTGGCCCCCACCCATGCACCAGGCCTCTATCCTATCTAATAAAAGAGTAATATGCAGATTGACCATCACTCCAACACACAAGATGGCTACACCCATGTGGTCAAAGATGGCTGCCCCAATGTGGACACAAGATGGCTGCCACAAGATGGCCAGCAGGGGAGGGCAGTTGTGAGGGACCAGGCCTGCAAGGGAGGGCAGTTGGGGGCGATCAAGCCTTCAGGGGAGGGCAGTTAGGGGTGACCAGGCTGGCAGAGGAAGGAAGTTGGGGGCAAACAGGCTGGCAGAGGAGCAGTTAGAGATCAATCAGGCTGGCAGGGAGTGGTTAGGGAGTGATCAGGCTGGCAGGCAGAAGTGGTTAGGGGCAATCAGGAAGGCAGGCAGGCAAGCAGTTGGGAGCCAGCAGTCCTGGATTGTCAGAGGGATGTCCGACTGCCCACTGGGATTGGGCCTAAATGGGCAGTCAGACATCCCTCGAGGGGTCCCACATTGGAGAGGGTGCAGGCTGGGCTGAGGGACACCCCCCCTTCCCATGCATGAATTTCGTGCACCGGGCCTCTAGTGGAGAAGTAAAACCAGATGGAAGGTGGGAGATTCAGGGGAAAATAAAGAGAGCCAAAAGGGGAAATGTATATAAATCTAAAATATTATACAAAACAGTACTTATAATTCCTGTTGGATCTAAATATATATAGAATTAAAATACACAACAATAATATCAAGATAAATGAAGTTAAAATGGTGTGTTTCTTACATTGTATAAGAGCAGGTAAAAGTGTTAATTAAAATTAGGCTTGGTTAAGTCATTGATGATACAATCTCTGGAGTAACTTCTAAAAGTAGTAAAAATATATAATTGTTTTGAGATAAAAACTAGAGTAATAAATAATCTCAAAAAACTGAAAGAGCAATATAATAAAGAAATGAACATAGAACTGGTGAGAAAATAGGAAGCAAATATTAACCAAAATAAAGCTGAATAGAAAAATTAATATCAAAGTAGGCAAATATTTTGAGGAATTTTGTTTGAAAGGTTTGTAGAGAAATAGGCCAAGAACTGGAGGGGGACATTAATTCAATTTATTTTTTAATACTGTGGCCTAATGGAAATAACACAGGAAAGACATACACAATTTAAGAGTAAAGCTCTTTGGATAGAAAAGGGATGGGATTTAGGGCTGAAACAGAAGAGTTGGTCTTAGGGATGGGACAATACTTTTTTTTTTTTAAATTAAAATAAGCAAAGGATAAAGGTACCAGATTCATGTACATTTATAGATAGATTTGTAGGCGAGAAGATGAGATAGTTCTCTTCTGATTACATCTGTTTCCTAAGGAAAATCTACTAGTTGAGTGTAGGAGAGGTTATTATTGGTTTGAACAGAAGGAAGGTGTAATATAGCAGTTTTAATAAGTGAAAAAATACAATTACCTTGGAAATATACAAAGAATAGGCAGTGTCGAGAGTCCACTTAATCTTTGCAATCATTAATTTAAAGTGAGGCTAGTCAGTGTGGCAGTCATGTGTTTTTTTCCAGCTAAGTTCATGTTCTTCAGCGAAGATGTAGAGTAGGTGGAGTTGAATATGTGTTCAGGTAAAGCAAGCATAGTTTCTTTTTATCAGTGCTACACTTCCCTTGCCCTCTTTTATATGTATTGGTAGTGAGTTGGTGAGGGACTGTAATGCTGGTTGTGCTGAAAAGCACCTCCCAGCAAACCCTGTCTGACCCCACAGCTGGCTGTGCTCTGAAATTGGAATGAGGACTATTTAGCACTTTTGGTTCTCAGCTATTGGCCTAGTTGGCAAATGTGAGAAAATAGGAAAGAACCCATTTCGAACTTCACAGCATCAACACATCTGTCTGCAGAGATAGACCATGCAGATGCACGTAGATTCTATTCTCTCTTGTGGGATTTCAGCTCTAGGGCCTGGGAGGATAAGTCACTCACTTTACCTGTGGGTTATATCAGTATCCCCCTTTATGTCATCAATGTCTCCCCCTGTTAGCAACTTTGAGTAGGTTTCTGTGCCTTGAAAATAAGCAATCCTTGACAATAAGATCACTTTCCTCACCTGTATAAATGAGGAGGGGTTTTCAAATTATGCACCTTGAAGCCCAAGTTGTCACAGGGACTCGTGAGCAGGATGGAGGAAATAACAAAAAGGCACAAACAGCTCCTGGTCCCGCTAGCCCACTTCTCCTCTAACCCCTAGTACATGTAGGGTTCTTGTTAGGGATTTCACTCAAAAAGTTTCTATTTAAAAAAAAATGAATGTTGCCGAAACCGGTTTGGCTCAGTGGATAGAGCGTTGGGCTGCGGACTCAAGGGTCCCGGGTTTGATTCCGGTCAAGGGCATGTACCTTGGTTGCGGGCACATCCCCAGTGGGGGGTGTGCAGGGAGCAGCTAGCCGATGTTTCTCTCTCATCGATGTTTCTAACTCTCTATCCCTCTCTCTTCCTCTCTGTAAAAAATCAATAAAATATATTAAAAAAAAAAAAAAAATGAATGTAAACCCTACTCTTCCCGCTCTTATATTGTATAATGCCATGGCATAGATTCATTTATATTTGTTTTTAGTGATAGTACAACTTTAAGTTATAAGATGAGGGTAGGTCTGAAATCATTGCCCAGGTCATATGTCGAGGCACGTGTCAGTCATTGTGATATGGTCATTATAACCCCCTAGCTATCTTCCTGGTTCTCTGACTCTCAGAAGACCTTGTCGAGTTGGTCACTCTGGTCCAGGTGAGGTGCAGAAGTCGTAATGCTTCTAAGATGAACAGCTTCCGCTCCGATACAATTTTGGCACCTATGTTTCCTTCCCTTCTTCTCTCTTCAATGTTGTTTAGAAATACAGCCATTTTGTTGAGGGAGCCTCATTTCAATGGGGTCATGCCTTGGGCGAGGGATTCACAAACTCATGTGATCTCATCAGTTCAACAGTTTTATTTATAGCTGTGTGGACTGGCAACTTGTTCTTGGCACAGTTCCAATGGGCATCCATTAGTAATTCTGGGGCTGTCACATACTCACCAGCCATAAATGTGAGTGAGGCCTGACCAGATGAAAAAGTAGAATTAGCTGAGAAGAAGAAGGTACTGAACTTTAGCCTCAGGTCATGTGTGATGGTCACAAGTCAGCGATTTATTAATTTATTCAATTATAGGGCTATTTTCAATAAATAGGAGATCAAATAATTTATTACTTCTTCAAAGGGTCTCTTGATAAAATCTGGAAAAACTGGCATGAAGAAAGAGTTAACTTTTACCCAGTTAACTGAGTAAAACTTAACATTAAATCCAAACTGGAATTCTAACTAACACTTTTACTTTGAAGACCGGGTTTAGGAAAAGGAGCTACTACATCTTGTTCATTTTCTTGGAAGAAAATTCCAGGCTTAATTTTATCAATGAAAATTACATATTTTTCTTATTCATTTGTATGCTTAATTTTACAGATCCCATGCTTACTAGGCCACAACTTCTTACAGGCTTCCTCAGACATGTGGGCTACCATCTGAAAATCAGAGCAAAATCATTAATTTCTTTTTTATTGTCTTAAACAACATTAAATGTGACTCATTAAAATAGAAAAAGGACATCATTTTAACAGGTGTTTTTTTTTTTTAAAAAAAAACCCACACACAACAAAGATAATAAGATTCCTATAGAGGAAATGCTTAAAGAGAATAAACCCCAGGCAGACTTCCTTTGGAGCAGAAAACGAAGCTGTGTGTGTGGAAGGAAGGCATCTGATTCCTGGCCAGTGGCCATTCTCGGGGCTGTTTTTTGTGTTCCAGGGAGACGGTGTGACTGTCCTCCACAATTGCCGTAATTGTATCAGAAGTTTTATTTTTAAAAAATCATCTTATCAAAAGGGCAAATGCCCTAACCGGTTTGGCTCAGTGGATAGAGCGTCAGTCTGCGGACTGAAGGGTCCCAGGTTCGATTCCGGTCAAGGGCATGTACCTTGGTTGCAGGCACATCCCCAGTAGGGGGTGTGCAGGAGGCAGCTGATCAATGTTTCTCTCTCATCAATGTTTCTAACTCTCTATTCCCTCTCCCTTCCTCTCTGTAAAAAAATCAATAATAAAAATATATATATACATTTTTTTAAAAAACGGGCAAAGAAGTACCTTCATTTTTCTTCCCACTGCCCTAAACCTTAGTATGTCCTTCACAGTTCCATTTGTGCATGCTGAAACAAAAACCTCACACTGCATCCCTTAGCAACTGAGATTATTGTAAACAGCATACAATGTACAGAACACAGATCTGTTTTTGTTAAAAATTTTTGTTGCGGTGAAAAATATCTGCTGCTCTTGTAGGAATCCCTATCCTATTTAATGCCATTTCTTTAAGTCATGCAAGCTAACAGAATCCTAGAAGTTCCTTTCTAAATGCCTTTTTCTCCTTCACTCCTCATATTCTACTGTTCATGAATTCATGGAACTTTCTTCTATCATATTGCATTGGCTCTACTTTTTTATCCATACTCTCTGCCATGACCTCCATTTAATAACTTGTTTCTGTCCTGGGACATTGCATTGTCTCCGGAGATAGTCTTTCAGCCTTCCAATTTGCTTTCACCTTGGCTCCCATCAAACCCATCCGGCCAGCAGGTGAAAGAGGATGTGGGAGGTTGGCTGGCTGGCTTTGCCCCCGATCAGGGTCGCGGGGAGTGACCAGGGCCAGTGCCGGCCAGGGGGAGGGGCCACAGGAGGTTGGGGGGGCTGTGTCCCCATTGGGCTGGTTGGCTGCCACAGTGTGCCTCAGAGTGACTGGTCGTTCCAGTTGTTCCGCTGTTCCGGTTGCTTGGCTTTTATATATGTAGATATAGATAATGATTTTGTTGATCTATCTGGCCTGCATCTCTGACCAATCTAGTATTTCCTTCACATTCTCGTGGCTAAGACTCTAATACTTCCAATGCATTTCATCCCATCATTTTATAACTCCATGTTGCTCACTATGGTACGTATTTTTCTATTCTATCTAAAGGACTCCTACTTATTCTTTAACTAGATGCCCAGTGCATGAAATTTGTGCATGGGGGGAACCTCAGCCCGACCTGCACCCTCTTGCAATCTGGGACCCCTTGGGGGATGTCTGACTGCCAGTTTAGGCCCAATCCCTGTGCGATTGGGCCTAAACTGGCAGTCGGACATCCCTCTTACAATCTGGGAACACTGGCTCTTAACTGCTTGCCTGCCTGCCCCATCACTCGCCTAACTGCCTCTGCTTGCCTGCCCCATCACCCCTAACCACCTCTGCCTGCCTGCCTCATCACCCTTAACTGCTCTGCTTGCCTGCCTAATCACCCCTAACCACTCTGCCTGCCTGATCCCCCTAACTGCTCACCTGCCTGCCTGATCATCCCTACCCATCTCTGCCTTGGCCCCCGCCACCACGGCTTCATCCGGAAGGACGTCTGGAATGATGTCCAGAAGGTTGTTCAGCTGCCTGGTCTAATTAGCATATTACGCTTTTATTATTATAGATACCCAGCTCAAATAGTTCTTTTTTTGGATCTTACAAACTTCCTTACTTTGCCCTTAAAAACAGAACTGGTCTTTTTCTTCCTTAGTGATACCAGTAAGCCTAGAATACATTGCTGTGCTAAAATTGTCTTCCCTTAGAGACTGTGAATAGGGACTAGGTCATTTTTATCTTGATACTAGAGGCCCAATGCACGAAATTCGTGCAAGCGGCTTGGCCCTGGCAGCTGGGGTGGCTTGTCTCGGCCCTCACAGGCCTGGCTTCATCTGGAAGGTTGTTTGGCTGTCCGGTCTAATTAGCATATTATGCTTTTATTATTATAGATATCCTCTGTTTAGCACTGGGACTGGTATATGGGAGATATTCTATAAATATTCATTGAGTAAAACTAAATCCAAGCTTATAGCAAAAAATATATTTTTTAAGACTTTTGTTTTCTTCTGCTTATAAAAATACTATACAACCAATGTAAAAAAGTCAGAAAAGATGCAAACAGTAGATGGTCTATTTTTCAAATTGAATCTCTAAGTTTTGTGCTTTATTTCCAAGACCTTTGTAAGCCTATTTTCTCTTATTCCTGGGAATTCTCCAAGGGGTTTATTCTGTTTCAGAATAGGCCTGTTGCTGTTTATTACAATGGCTAACAGAGAAAGGACTCAGCTGTTGTCCTGGACAACTTCATCGAAGTGCCACTTCAGGTTGGAATCTTGTTCCCAAGCCGCAGTCTCTATGACGCCTTGGTAACAGGAAGGTTGAAACATGATTTCTTCCTCTCACTACTGGAGATGCTGACACTTTGCCATCTTGCAATGCAGTCGAGAGTGCAGGTACTCAACTGCTACATTGCAGGGCTGGTTTATTATGGTAGTACATGTGTCAACTTAAGTGGTTCCATAGTAATGTCTCCTTGCTGGATCTGGTTTGCACTCCTAGAGCCCTAGATTCCTTTTTCTCTTGTGGTGAATTATTTTTCAAGGACACTATTGTCTGCTCTGTTTCTTTTCTTTTTTTTTTTTAAAAAAATATTTTATTGATTTTTTACAGAGAGGAAGGGAGAGGGATAGAGAGTTAGAAATATTGATGAGAGAGAAACATTGATCAGCTGCCTCCTGCACACCCTCTACTGGGGATGTGCCCGCAACCAAGGTACATGCCCTTGACCGGAATCGAACCTGGGACCCTTCAGTCCACAGGCTGACGCTCTATCCTCTGAGCCAAACCGGTTACGGCTGCTCTGTTTCTAATTGTCCTACTCTCAACTCCTTTCTTCACTACCTGCAGACAAGTCTCTGCATATCTGAGCCCCAATCGTGCATAGAATTCAAATTTATAATCCAGTTTTCTTAGCCTATCCTTTGTAATAGAACAAAAAAATAAATAAAAAACTGAACTCCACTCAATGAATATACTAATTGTTTTTCCTAATTTGTACCATTAGCTCTATTAGTCCTAATTAATAATTTACCCATATAACAGAGAAGGTTTGTGGTTAATTTTGCTAATTATGAAAAACCTCTGAAGGATGTTGGGTTAGAGTGTGATAGTAGACGTACATTTTTCTCCTTGGAGAACTGATTCATGGTCTGTTTTTGCCAGTGCATTATGGTAAGTTCAACTGAATGGTACATAACTTGAATAGAAAAAATGGAATTGACTTTTTCTTCTGGATAGCCTGGGTTTTACTTTGCCTGGCTGTGTATGTTATTATTCTGTTGCTTTACTTGTGTAGACATAGTCTGTGTGTTTTTGAGGTAGGTGTTCCAAGAATCACACCCAGTTACAGGAAAATGAAAGTTCTTTAACAACAATCATAACACTGTATATACCTGTGTGGTAGATTCACATTTTTTATGGCTCATGATACCTTTTAATGAGTAGCGAGTACTGGTATTATTAATTACTAAAGGCCCGGTGCATGAATTCATGCACAGGTGGGGTCCCTCGGGGTGGCCTGCGGAGATCAGGCCCCAGCTGGTTCCCCCAGCCTCGCAGCCCCACCGCCCTGCCTGGTACCCTGCTCTGGCCTGGTGCCGCCCTCTCACCTGCTTCATCATCCTGCTGTGGTCCCGCTCTTGTCGGGGCCCATAGGGCTGGCAGTGCCTCCATTGCTGCCAGCTGCCAGTGCTGCATCGCTGACGCCTGCCATGTTCCATGCCATCCCCTGGTGGTCAGTGCACGTCATAGCAGTGGTTGAACTCCTGGTGGAACGACTGCCCAAAGGGATGATTTGCATATTAGGCTTTTATTATATAGGATAATGCTATGTAGTCTGGCAAATCAGATGTGATTATTCAACTTTACTGAACATAGAGAATGCACTGAGATTATTTTATTTCTTGCTTTGAATAAACTCTGAAAGGATATACACATATTTTAAACTCATCACTCAGAAACAGAGATAGATTAAGACTCTCAGTGGTCATTTTTATTAAGCAAATACAAATTGGAAATGTTTATGATGAAATATATCAAATTTGAACAAAAATGTTGTAAACAGTAATTCTACAACTGGGAAGACATCTCAATCTTGTTAAGTTTGGTGACATCTTCCCAACCATGTCTAATCTTCAGTATCTTCTTTCTCAAGCATGGCAGGAATAGTATAGCTTTACATACCAGGACAACAATTGGAAGGAAAACAGCTATCATAAAACTTGGAGGTGTATACCACACAAATTGTTTTATATCGACCCATTTATTCCAGGCAAAAATCAATGCATGTATTGTGCCCAGTAGAAGGGCAACAATTCCTAGCTTGCTCTGCAAAAGAAAAAAAAAAATTATCTTGGTGAAGACTGGTTCCAAAAGTTTTTCCATCTTACTTAATCTGGGTCTGGTCTGTGGCTTGGAAATTCTTTCATTCATCTGCAATGGTTTTCCTATTACATTTCTTAACAATGTCCACTCACACCTTCCCATTCTTTTTAACATGTCCCTACATTACCCCTACTTTTGGGTAATGCCTCTGCCTCCAGGCTATTTAAATTAAGAAACTTCACAACCCTCTTCCTTTCTGTCTCAGCCAGTCAATAACACTGTCTTCCCTTCCTCCACACTTTGTTCATCTCTCTTAGGACACTTATTTTGGGATGGTTTGTCTCTTGTGCATTCACCTTAATTCTGCCTATCAAGAGACATCTAAAACCAGGGGCCCTCTTACTCATCACAGGACCCCTACAGAAGCAACACAGTGATTTGTGCATTTTAGGTGCTCAGCAAAGAGTGGTGGGTCGACTGAAGATTAGTGCAAAAATCATTTCGACCTCAGTGATCTTTATTAATTGCGAAGGCAACCAAAGTGATTGACTTGGATTTTGGTATCTGAATACTGAAACAAATGACCTTGGCCTATGTTAAAAAAAGCAAACATTCTGATAAAATGGGAAAATATCAACAATCGTTTTAATGTTTGAACAAAACATAGAGATATGAAGATGTGGAGAAAAAATTCAGCTAGCATTAGGATACTTGGCACCATCCCAATAAAGTTGCTTAAAAATAGCCGTTCACCTAAATAATTTTACAGCATCCTGACGATAGCTCTTCTAGATAACTTTTGACTTCTATTCACTTACTGGAAATGGTCATTAGCCTGCCAGGAGAGATTCAGCTCATAATTATTGAGCAGTAAGTATCCTTAAGCCCCAATGAATACAATCAAATGGTTAAGTTTCTATTTTCAGATATAAATCTCCAACATAAGTTGGAGAATAATCAGTTCTTGGACTGTAAATGAGAAGTTTCTAGGTTATTAATTGAAAAATTCATGTGACTTGTTGAAGATTAATTTTACCAAATGTGTATTACGTACTTATTATGAAGTAGGCGTTGTGTATGTAGTGTAGTGAAATGGGCTTAGTCATCAGGACTCAGTGCTTGAATTCCTGATTCCATCTGAACAGTGGTGTTCAGCATGTGTGTGGCAGGCAGAGCAACGTAAGAAGAAAGTTATTTAATGAGGAGCAGAGAACTCCAATGGCTATCAGGCTGAACCTACAAAATCAACAAATACTGCACTTGGAAAACATGGCACCCTCTCTAAGCCACAGTGGAGTGACTCAGATGGAGACACACTTTTCAGCCTAATCCGATGTCTTGATAAAGTGTTTGTGGGAGTATATGTATGACCATGTACAAAGGATAGTAGGGAATGTCTGATTTTGTGGGAATTTACAGAGATGTCTACCCATACAAGGTAAAGCTATATAATTTTAAAAATCTTGGCAGTGCTTATGGCTTAATTAATTTTAGTCCTTTGAATCTTGTCTGACATAAATCCCCTTGTGAATTCTGGCACATAGCTCTTTTTATGGTGTAATCTACTACTAGGAGATTAACCTCAGTAAATCTAAAATGGTTTGAATTCCAAGAATATTGAGAAGCTTCAAGTGGGTAAGCTACATAAAATTTAACTTGGAAAAAGCAGCATTTAAAATTAGGTATTAGAATACCTTTGGTAGATATAACTCCATATTTCAAGGAGAGATGCTTTTTTATGGATAGTACAAAGCTATGTAACTTAAAGGGATGAATAAAATTAGGTGCTAGGCAAGAGAATATTTTTATTTTTGGGGGGAAGTAAAAAACAACACCATAAATATTAAATTTCTAAAATATCACATTTAAAATTATTAGATGGAGAGCTGTCTAACACATTTCAAATGTTAGAAATATTTCTCTTTGAGTAATGCCTTTTATCTATGTCTAGAAAACACTTCTATTTAGCAGCAATAGGGAAAAATTATAGGAGAGCACAGTATTAATGGGAACAAGTGGTAGGATCTTGGCTACTGGCAAACCATTGGTTACTTTTTATGGGGTAAAGTCCGTATACTTGATCATGTTTATAAGCACAAAAAGATTGACCTCTCTGAGGGAACAGAAGCATTTTATGCATCATTTACCTGGATATAGTGAAATTCTCTCCATGTCAAAGAGTCACTCACAGATGGAATAGATGTCACAGCCAACAGAGCCAGGATTGCAAGTGCCACGATTCCCAGAGACACATAAATTTCCATTCTCCAAACATCATGCTCAATCCAGGCATCTTCTTTCTTTTGTTGGACCTACCGGAGGGTGAGAAGAGGAATGAGTGTAAAGAACACGTAGTTCCCACACATGAACCCCCTTCTACACTCACTCTGGCTGCTGCGGAGGGCCCGATAACTGGAGGTCTCTACACAATTATGACTTGTTTTTGCATTCCTCGGAAAGAAATGGCATGGGAACTGTTAATCACTTTCTTGAATGCAACATTGATGTAACTGTTTTATTTACATAATAATTTTGGTTAGAACTGTAACGTGCATGCACACGTGGTAAATAAACAGAAAATAAGAAAAATGAGCATTAAAAGTAATCTTGTGAGGGTGGTAGAAAATGGAGATGTGGCTGTGCCCATGAACACAGTACTTGTTTATGTTGTTAAAGTTGTAGTTTAAATTTTCAGCTTAAAATAAATTCCTCGATGTAAAACTATACAACCAAGCCCCAATATAAAGGGTTAATAATAAAACATTTTAAAATGCTGATTACTTTCTCAGCACAGGGTTTCAACAGGGGTTTGAGGTGTTGATATTACCACGACAAAGTGTTAATCTGTTAGGTGACTTAGACTTTTTGGTTTAGTGATATCGTCAATCTCATCATCCTACCTGTTGATACGCCCAGTTCAGCAACTTGTACCTGTAGGATCGCCTCATTGGATAGGATAAACTATAAATTGCATGCAGGATAGCAAAAAAGAAACTGAGCAGCCCAAATTGCTTTCTTGTTAACATCCACCTATCCAACCAATGTGGAAATTTCTTATACTTGGTTCCATTATGAAGCTGTACAGCTGCTGCTATCACACCTGGCAAATACACCAGGGCCAAGAGGGTGATGGAAACCATTGGCAAGACTTTGTTGATGACCAGGATTGGAATTTTATAAAAACACTGCTGATGGGAAGTTACGAGAGGGTGAATTACTTCCCTCAGAAGAGTGTAGAGAAAAGCCAGAGATGATACGACAGCAGCAATTTTAATTGGCAAGCGCCATTCTGGGAAGAGCTCCTGTTTGTGCTGAAGCTTTTGAGGACAGTCAAATTCATCAAAATGGGTTGTTTGGTCCAAGTGCAAAAGCACAGATCTTTTCAGCATGCTGGTCTCTCCTGAGTTCTTACTCTATGAAGAAAAGAAATAAAACATCTTAAAATTTAAACAACGTATTTCCTTAAACGAATTATTTATTGCTCATGGTGCTTTTCAGTTAAAATGGACATTCAGAACCTTGCTTTTGGATACTGGTTTTAGTTGAAGAGATGGCATAGTCTATGTGGCACTGATTAAAGGTGCAGGTAGCTACTTTGGGGTTCTCTATTAATTTCTGTTACTCATTTTTCAAAATAAACACATGCTTCAGATATCTCCAGTAAAGCTTAGGCCATGTGCTTCTGTCTTGAAGGCATAAAAGGATGCAATAATGCAACTGGGAAACTAAAATTGAAAACAAAAAAACATCCAGTAATCTTTGGTAAAAAATAATAACAGTTGTAAATTGTAACAGTTGTGTGTATTTTAAAATATTTTTATTGGTTACTGGGCAACTCTTGGCAAAAAACTGAAGAGTGAATTTTTCATTAATTATAGTGCAGGAGATTAGGACTAATATGGTCATTACTATTAGAAAAAATTTATAATTTCCGTCACAGTAGTCTTAAACCTTGATTTTATATTTCTAAACTATCTCATTGGTGCATGTAATGACGGGCAAATAGTCTATTAGAAGTACAAAGGCTATATAAGTAGTTAAATCCCACAGGGATTATCTATTTCCTGAGAAAGTTATACTTCTTTACTCAGTTGTATTTCTAGTTGGTCAACAATTCCAAAGAAGGTTACATTGAATACTCTGTCATTTCCACAATTGACTGATATATCAGCAAATTAAAAACACACACACAAAACTCAAAGTGAGAAATTATATCTGTGTTTCTTTATTGTGTTACTTATGAATAAATTTACTTTCTCACCCAATATATATTACTCATTTCTTATAGCTCTATATGTAGAACCATAGCATTTTAATGCTCGGAATATTAGTGATTAACTTGCTCTCATTTCCTCATGTTATTCATGGTAACTTTACTTCACACAGTTCTCTATAATTTTTGGTGTTTAAAAATGACCTCTCACCATTTGACTTTTACTTCCTGTAATAAATCACTGTTACATCAATGTCTTTTCCAGTTACTCCAGTTAGAAGGGAGTTGAGCAGGATATAGCATCTGTCATCTCTTCATATTAAAATAATCTAAGTACAATCAACTGAGACCAATTTTCTGGTTAAGGGTGAAGAGTTACGGAACAGGAAGTAGAGCAGTTAACTTAGTGTGCTTATAATACCTTATTTTGCTTATTAAAATAATTAAGGCAAAATAAATAATTTCTATTAAAACTGCAGTTGAGATCATTTAGTAAGGTAAAAAGAGTTTAAAACAAAAAATTTCCACCACTTTTTCAGTTGATATAATGTAGTCAGAAACATTTTATCTTGAGGTGGGGAAAAGTGGGACCAGTGGTTCTTACTCTAAAATTGAATGCATTTGGTTAAACGGTGAATCATTAATTAACTTGATGATCTCTTGGTAAGCTGCCATGGTGCCCACTAAAAAATTCATGCTTGCACAACTGTCATATGGGCACTGGCGATTCTTTTGAAACACTTAGACTCATTGAATGTTAGAAAACATTGGAAGGGCTTGGTCTGACAGATGATATGGTCTGACTCGCTCACTTTACAGATAGACCGAGACCCAGGATTTTCAGTGAGTCATTCAAGGTTATTCAGCTAAGTGCATGGCAGTCAGTCAAGGTACAGTTTCTCTCCTATATGTCACTGACCTGCACCCATCACAGTATCAGAGAAAGTATCAGCAGGCGAGGGTGCAAAATCACTTTTACAGCACCACGAGATATAGAATTGCATTTGAGTTATGTTTATGGATTTTAATTAGTTATTGTTTTACCAAATAATCATCTTCTTCTAGACTTCTCCTAGGCTTCATTTTCCAAAGTTCTTGGTTTGTGATGTTTTGTTGAATTTCCATTAATTCAATAAACTATTGCTTCAGCCGCCTATGGAAATAAAAACAATTATCTTCTTCAAGTCCATGCTCTTTATGACACTGACAGGGCGATATGAGCAGTGTCCTCATATGAGGACGACAGTGGCAGATAAAATATGATTAAAATACAGTTAGTGACTGATTTACACGTTAAACTTCACATTACAATCTCCACCCGGGGCCCTTGTGCCAAGAGAAACTGCTTCACTTTGTCCAACTAGCGGTACAATGCATGATCTAGGTGTCTATGAAATTCAAATGGTTGGACGTTGCCTTTTGTTTAGGGGAATTTAACTCCAGGTGCTCATTTAGAGGGATGCCAACTCCCCTCAAAGGTAAATAGAATTAGGAATGCATTTTTTTCTGAGGGTAATAATGTTATCAATGGAAGCTGGAGTTTGCTGGTATAAGATTATACCCCAGGAAGTTGTATTTTTTGGGGTTGACACTAGAATTTGAAGTAATAATTAAATGATTTCATGGGCAAATTTTTTTTGCGTTTCAGACAACGAATAAAATGGACACTCTTGGTAAGATGAATCCTGATAGTGGCATAAAGGACCGAAAGGTGGTATTTTCAGAGTAACAGGCTGGTTTTTGTTGGTAAAACATAAATTGCTGGTATTTCCATTGGGGTTATTGAGTTGTGTTCAATCACTGACATGCCCCCTATCCTGGTCAACCCTGTGGAAACTAATTTTGTCCAACTTCCTACCCTATAAAGGAATGTTTTCCTTAACACCCAACAGAACTTCATTCAGGCTTGGTGTAACATTTTTTAGGAAAGAGAAACATATAATGTCACAATATTATTCATTGTTTTTATTTGTTCTAAATGTATTTCCAGAAGAATACATCTCCAATTTGTACAGTTGTGAAATTCAATGAGTAAAGCAGATTAGATATACAATAATTTGACTGAGAGAAAACAATCCAAATGTTTCTGAATTTTAGAGCACCTGCAATATTTCATTAAATGGAAAGTTGTTGCCAGGAGTAGTTTAAAATACTTAAAACACTCCCCAACTTTTAAAGGTTTGATCTTCACAAAGAATGAAGAAGAGCCATCTTTACATAATTCCATTTGCCTTTGTTGAAGCGCTCGGAGAACATTTTCCATATATTACTTATTTTGAAATTTCACAATATTCATGCTAAGGATATTTGTTTTGATCTGTCCACCTTGACTGGAATCGAACTCGGGACCGTTGAGGCCACTGGCTGAAGCTCTACCCACTGAGCCAAATCAGCTAGCTCCCCCTCCCCCTTTTTTCTTGAGTAAACACCTTTATGACATGAGCTAAGATAGGAGGGAAGAGGATTTCTTTGCCTTTCTGGGCCTTGATTTTCCTTAGACAGAAAGCCAGCTCCTTGCCCTCTAGCACAGAGCCATCTAGTCTTGAAGTGATGCATGGAAGAAGTTTGCCCGCTGGTCCTGCTCCTGGAGAAGACTGCTGACTTTGGCATCCTTTTTCCTTTCATCATATTTCTTCTGAATTCTCTTTGATTTTTTTTTTTTTTTTTTTTTTAAACCTCTTCCTCCTCAATAGTCAGCTTGGCCCCTTCTTGCGGCCCAAGGGCAGTGTCTGGTGTGACTCATAGCACTGTCAGTATGGTGTGCTGTCAATGAGCTTGACGCAGTTCTTCACTAGGGCCTTTACCAGTTCATTGCTGGATGCATTGTAGACATCAATAATCCTTGTTTTGTGAGTCCAATACGCTGAGTCCCAGAAGTTGCCCACGTCCAGCCTCAAGGCTTGGTACTTCTTGTTGCCTCCCGGCACATAGACTGTGTGTATGCAGTGGGGTTCAATCTTAGCGTTGGCAGCAGGGCGTCCCAGTTCATATGTTTGCTTCTTGTCGTAGGCCTCTCTCGCCCCCAGTCCTGTGGCGCCTGTGCCAGCTGACCCTAGAGATGCCCATGGTTTAGTGCTGACTGGAAAGAGCCCATTTTAAAAGAATTATATAGCTAACCAGTTTTGCTCAGTGGATAGAGCATCGGCCTGCAGACTGAAAGGTCCCAGGTTTGATTCCGGTCAAGGGCATGTGCCTCGGTTGTGGGCACATCCCCAGTTGGAGGTGTGCAGGAGGCAGCTGATCGCTGTTTCTAACTCTCTATTCCCTCTCCCTTCCTCTCTGTAAAAAATCAATAAAATATATTAAAAAAAAATGAATTATATAAAAAATTTCCTCCATTTGGAGAAATGCTCTTCCTTTGGCCATAGAAGTGGGCATGTGACTCAGTCTGGGCTATTCACAGTTCTCTATTCCTCTGATCACATTGATTGGTTTAGGGATGGCATACAAGCCCTGTTGAGCCAGTCAGAATCCTTCTTTGAGATTTATACATGGAAGTGGAAGATAGAGAGGACATGTCTAACATTTTAAGTTGGGATGATGGAAACCTACCACACTTCCTTCCACATGCTGTGAGGAGGAAGATGCCTTCGATAGGATGGAAGACAGCCCAAACACAGAAGCACAAGCAAGAAATAGGGACACAGAAGAGTTCCAGTGATATATTTTAAGTGTTTCGATTCCCTGAGGCAAGATACTGATATTTTCAGTTACACAAGCTAATGCAGTCCCTTTCTTTTGCTTGTTAGTTTGACTTGTTACTAGTATAGCATTGGCATTTGAAAGAGTTCTGAGTAAAGCATATGCCAGTCATCTAGTATGGTATTCATGAACTCAACTCTGTGATGGACACTGAGGAGGGAAAGAGAAATGAGACTTTATGCCTGCTCGAGAGGAGCTTATGGTATTTTTCCTTAAGTAGTGTTACTCCAAATCACTGGTGATTTAGCTAACATTATAACGAGAACTAGAGGCCCGGTGCACGAGTTCGTGCACAGGTGGGTCCAGCAGGGCCACCCTGATGGGGGCTGATTGGGCTGGGCTGGCAGGGGGAGGGGGTGAGGGAGGTTGTCCGGCTGGCCCCTACCCTGATGGGGTGGGGGGGCCAATCAGGGACGAGCTTGCGGGGGCGGGGGAGGGAGGCCCTGCCCCCCATCAGGGTCGGGCAGCGGCGGGGGGTGGGTGCGAACGAGGGGGGGGGTGTGAGGGAGGGCGCTGCAGGAGGTTGGCTGGCCCTGCCACTGATGGGGGGAGGGGGGCAGAGGGGGCGGGGGACGAGTATACAGCCATTCATCAACCTGGTAGCCAGACTATGCTGAAGAGCAAAGCCAAGGAAAAGCCCAGAGCAGCGAGGGAGGCAGCCTGTGGACTGTGTGGCCCACAGTCTACTTTGTGCCCAGAAGCCAAGAAAATAAAATGTCAGTCGAATAAACTATGGTGGTTTCCATCAGACATTAACCAAATATATAATTTAAATTCCACAGTGAAATCTTCTCATGAAAACAAACAAACAAATAAATAAATACAGGAAACAGCACAGTGTTCAGATATTAGGAACTCCAGAATCTGACCCAAAGTTCTCTTTTCATCCCCATTAAAAAAGCAAAGCATATTTCTTGATGTGACGGTTCCATTTTGCTGTAACAGGACTGCTGACCTCATGTTCTTGCTAAATATTGACATAGCCCAACTGACTCATGTTTATGTCCAAGAGTTTAGAATTTGAAGAAACTCAATGACTGGAACACATTGTGGGCTGCTTTGCAGTTCCAAACTGATACTTTCAGTGGACACTTTTGTTACCACATTTAACTCCTGAGGGGGAGATGTTTTTCTTCACTGGGCTGCTTTTCTTAAGCACTGCATCGGCCCTGTGCTACATGAATGACTTCTTATTAAGTGTCAGGATGTTATATATATATGTAAAACAAAATGAACAGAGTAAGAAATCTGGAAGTGTTAGTTATATTTTATCTCTACAATCCCCTTTCAGTGCATTTGACCCAGGACGAAACTAAATAAAGCCTTGATTGACTTTTTTTGGAGGGAATGTGAACCCCAATCCAGATCCTGAAAGAGCAGGACTAATGTTCCCAGGACTTAAAAACTTCCTGTCACTAGGAAACATGAAGACAAAGTTGCGCGATTTCAAGCACTAGGCACCAACCATTCATCAATGCGACGCACACCCACGGCGATTTTGCCAAGTTGGCAACCTTGCCATCAGAACCCAACCTAAGCAAACTTAATAGCCCATCATTTTCCCGGATCCCCCAGCGAAAAGGCTTCCTTAGGAGCGTCTGGCTCCCAGCCCCGGACCCGTCACCGCGGAGCGCTGGGCTGCGCGGGGAGCCGGCTGGCAGGCAGCGCAGCGCGCCCGGCAGAGGCGCAGAAGGCGAGTGGAGCTGCGCTCGCCCGCAGCGCCGCCGCCCGGTCCCGCGCCGGCTCGGACGGACGCCCCGGCGGCCCGAGGCTGGCAGCCGGCGACCAGCCGGAATGATTCAAGGGACTCACCCGCTGCTCGGCGCGACCCGACCCGGCGGTTAAGTGGCGGCCGCCGAGCTGTCCCGAGGTACCAGCCCCACGCGGCGCCCGAGCCGAGGAGCGCGGGCGCTGACCCCGCCCCCGTGCCCACCGCGCTGTAGCGCCACCTGCGGGTGCCTCCCGGCCCGGCGGCTCCGGCCTGGATGCAGCCCTCGCAGGTCCCAGGGGCCCACGTTAGGGTTTCCTCTATGTTGCAACCTGGCCGCTCCCGTGGATTTGTTTTGTTTTGTTTCTCGCTCAAATAGCCCTGCCCCCCGCTGAGGTTGGCTACACACCCTCCCGCTCGCCTTTCTGTAATCTTCCAAATAACGGACGTTGGTGCCGTGGTTCTCAAACGTTAACGTGCACCAACGGCGGGGCTTACAAGAACACGGCTCCCCCCAACCCCCCGCCCCCGCCCCAACCGCCACAAACACTTTCCAGCTCCGTGGGCCTGGGACGGGGCCTGAGGTTGTGCGTTTCTAACAAGTTCCCAGGTGATGCTGAAGCACGGTCAGTTCACCCTTTGAGATGGACTATTTTAAAGCTTGGCTAGTTCGTTTTACTTTACTTATGTATTTACTGAATTTATTGGGGGTGCAGGTTTCGCGTGTACAACTCAATGAAGCATCATCTGCGCACTGCATCCTGCGCCCATAGCTCCAAGCAAAGTCTCTTTCCATCCCCACTCCTCCCCCCAAGCCTTGCCCACCTTCGCCTATCACCGCCACCCTTTCCCTCTGGCTATCCCCTCGCTGGTGTCTGTGTCTATGTGTTATATATGTTTTTTTGTTTGTTTGTTTGTTTTGCTTAATTCCTTCACTTTCATTCAGTCCCAACCCTGCTCCCCTCTGACAGCTGTGGGTTGGTTCCATGTATCCATGCCTCTGTTTCTACGGTATTTTGTCTTTCAGTTTATTTTGTTCTTTGGATTCCTCATATAAGTGAGGTTATATGGTATTTGTCTTTCTCTGACTGGCTTATTTCACTCAGCATAACAATCTCCAGATCCACCCATGCTGTTGCAAAAGGTAAGTTTTCTTTTCTCTTCTTTTCTCTTCTTTTCTCTTCTCTTCTCTTCTCTTCTCTTCTCTTCTCTTCTCTTCTCTTCTCTTCTCTTCTCTTCTCTTCTCTTCTCTTCTCCTCTCTTCTCCTCTCTTCTCCTCTCTTCTCCTCTCTTCTCCTCTCTTCTCCTCTCCTCTCCTCTCCTCTCCTCTCCTCTCCTCTCTTCTCTTCTTCTCCTCTCCCCTCCTCTCCCCTCCCCTCCCTTCCCCTCCCCTCCCCTCCCCTCCCCTCCCCTCCCCTCCCCTCCCCTCCCCTCCCCTCTCCTCTCCTCTCCTCTCCTCTCCTCTCCTCTCCTCTCCTCTCCTCTCCTCTCCTCTCCTCTCCTCTCCTCTCCTCTCCTCTCTTTTCTCTTTCCTTTCCTTTCCTCTTTTCTTTTTTCTTTACTTTTTTCTTTTCTTGGACCAAATAGTATTCCATACTGTAAATGTACCACAGCGTTTGTTTGTTATTCTCACTTGATGATATTTTTGCATTGATTTTTAGAGTGAGTGGAAGGGAATAAGGAGAGAGGGAGAGAGAGAGAAACATCAATGTGAGAGAGGCACATGGATTGGTTGCCTCCTGCACCTGCAACCCAGGTATGTTTCCTTGACCGGGAACCGAACCCACCACCCTTTGGTGCTTGGGCTGATGCTCTATCCACTGAACCACACCGACCAGGGCACCACAGCTGTTTTACCCCTGCCACGACCCGGGCGGGCTGTGCCCCATGCCTCTTCCACAATGCTCAAGCTCAGCAGAGCAGGGCGACCAGCTCAGGAGGACAGGGATAGTGGGTCCCCTACTTGGGGGCAGGTGGTCAGGCACTCGATGGGGAGAATGTGGCCCTAGTCCAGAGCCTTTCCACTCCGTCTCTGCTGCCCCTGAGGAGCACACCAGGTTCACGGCGGGTGCAGTCCCACCGCAGGAGCGAGCTCAGCAGGACAGGGCCAGTGGGCCTGGGCCTTGGGAGGGGGCGAGCTGCACTCCTTCCCTTAGTTCTGCCGCCACAAAACTGCTGAGCTCCAGACTGGATGGAGCCTCTGAGGGTCATTTTTTCCAGCATCCCAGTTCTGAGAAGAGCCATCTCTCCCCTCTTCTCTCCTAGCCCCCTGCCTCCCCGCCCCCCCCTACACACACGTAGCGGGGCCTGGAGGAACAGATCGAGGCAGGCTTCTGCTGGGGGTGGCGCCAGCCTCCAGGAGGAGAGCGAGCTGGCCTCCCCCTAGCTCCACAAGGACCCTGACTGGAGGCTCCAAGGCAGTTGCCCCAAAGGTTCCAGTTCTGAGCTGCATCCCCTTACCCCCCTGGACCTGAGCTGAGCAGGAAGGGGCCAGCGGGATTTGGGAATGCAGGTCAAGGCAGCCCTCCATTGCGGGTGGCCCTAGCCCTGGGGAGGGGCGCAAGCTGCACACCTCCCCTTAGCTGCCCCGCCTCCACTGCCGCGGGCCAGGGACCCTGACAAGGGCGTCTTCTGTTGCAGGCGGCGCCTGCCTAACCCATGGGAGCGGGGAGTGTTTGGCCTCCATTCCAAAGCCACACAGTGCAATGGCCATCTGAGAGTCTTTCTGTAGTTTCTATTTAAAAAAAATTTTTTTTATTGATTTCAGAGAAGAAGGGTGAGGAAGAGAGTTAGAAACATCGATCAGCTGCCTCCTGCACACCCCCCCACCGGGGATGTGCCCGCAACCAAGGTACATGCCCTTGACCGGAATTGAACCTGGGACCTTTCAGTCCGCAGGCTGATGCTCTATCCACTGAGCCAAACCAGCTAGGGCATTTCCGTAGTTTCTTAAGAAAAAGAGTGCACCTCGGGTCCCTGTTGGGTGAAGCCAACAGTCCTCAGTGTGGGGCTGGCGCGTGGCAGGGTGGTGTTGGGAGGACAGGGCTGGTGCCCTCCCCCGGCTGCTGCTGTGAGAATAGGAGTGCCCGGCCCTGGGATGTGGACCCAGGGACCTCAGTAGCCAGCCCTCCAGATCCCTCCTCAGAACCCCGCCACCCAGATCTCCTCCTTATGGTTCTGTAAGCCCGGCGTCGCCCTTCCTCTACCAGAGCCCCGGTGGGTGCCCAAGAGCGAGCACCGCGTGTTGGCCCTTTAAGGAGGGCGCCTGGGGCTCTAGCAGACTCTCCCCTCTTCCCAGCAGACACAGGCCCCACCGATGTTCGAGGCCAGATGCTGTGCAGGCTCTTTCCCCGGCTCCGGTGCTCTGATGTGGGGGTTCTGGCTTGGGGCTGAGACCCCACGCTCCGCAGGGGGGTACTTCTGCAGGCAAGATAGTCCCCGGGGCAGGGGCCAGCCCTCGGGGCGTCTCCGCCCTTCTCTGCAGTCACGGTGTAGCTGCTTCTGGAAAGCCTTGGACGTGGCGCTCCTGCTCAGCTGCCCCTCAGCGCTCACGCAGGCAGAGTGCTCTGTCATTGAGCTGTAAGTCCGCTTGGCGCCGGGAGGGGGTGGGGAGGAGCTGTGCCTGTGCAGCCCCCACCTGCGAACCCCTCATCTGGCTCCTTTTAAGCTCCGCAGCAGCTCTGGGAAGGGGCTGCTAGGCACAGCTGAGGAACCCCAATCCGAGCCTCTTGAGTGAGTTCCCCCTTCAGCTGTCCAAATCTTGTACCCATGAACCTCACACCCCATCCCCTAGCTGACTAAGCCCTTAAACCCCATGTGTAGTCCTTCCCTTCAGCCTCTCATCCCCTAACCAAGCACCCAAACCTAAAGCAGAGCGGCTGCTGTTACTGGACAGGGCCCCGCGGGCGGGCCCGCCGCAGGCCTGGAGCGTGTGGGCTCTTCCTGCGGGGGAAGGAGCTCCCGCAGAGGCAGGTGGCACATTGCTCACAGCTGGGTTAGGGAGATGCAGCCACGGGAGAGCCAGGCGGTGCTCTGCTTTGGCTCCTAGAAACGTGACAGGAAGAGTGAGCCAAGACAGGGCTGCTGGGAGCTCCCTGGGAAGCCAGAGAACCAGGGGGCCTTGGAGGCAGGGTTGGGGGGAGCCTGGGCCGAGCTGCCGCTGCCCATTGCTCCCCTGTTTGCCAGTCTTGTGGGAACCTTGAGACTTCAGGAAAAAATAAAAAGTTCATGCCCAAGAAGGGGCACGGGCGTGCTCTAGGGAGCCTTCTTTGTCCTGAGAGCTTTATATTCCTTTTTTTTTTTTTTTGCAGGATCTTAGGGCAGGGTTTCTGCAGAATATTCATTAGCTTTCCAGGTGTGTTTTTAATATGCTGATGCATCAAAATGAGCATGTAGGGGAGTTGTGGATTATATTTGGTCTGTTTTACTTTTATCTTTGGTCTGTCTGGCTTTATGGTTTTTTTGTTATTTGTCCCCCGACCTCGTTAGCTCTTGGGTTTAGCTGGCACACATGGCATCAGCTGGGTCTTGGTTCTCTATTTCCCAGACCAGGGTGATTTAAGCTCTGTAATTCTATGGTCAGGGCAGGGAGGGTGTAAATCATTTGGTTTCAAGTGTCCTTAGTTGGGAAAGATAAGGTCTTGTGATTCACAAGCTGTCAGTAAGTTGTCCAAATTGTTTGGCCTTATTTAATTTTCTTGTCTCAGTACCCATATTTCACTTCCCCACAAATTTTCCTAGCTCCTTACTATCCTGCCTCACTGTCAGTAACATTTTAGGTTGTTTTTAAAATATGAGGGCGGGGGAGAAAGAGAGAATGTGAACCAGGGATTTACTCTTCTCGGTTGGCACCGGCCTCAGGGAGCATGTCTGAGACCTGCTTGCAACATCTGGGGATTTGGTGTACAGTATTCCCAGAACTAGTCGGATTGGAAAAAGCAAAGGAAATAAATGCTCACAGCATTTTCCATGATTGTCCTTTACTCATAGAAAGGGTGACTGGGACTGTTCTTGCTTTAATGTTTATGGGTTTTTTTTGTTTGTTTTTTGTAGTCATTGACTTTCCACAGGGTAATGTTAAAGCCCTTTGAAGATTAAATTACCATGGACTGACACCTTGTGGTAGGAATAGAATTGTGTGTGTGTATTTACAGAACAGACTACAAAGAATTAAGACATTGTTAAATGTGTCTAGGCATTGTTGAATTTTAAAAATTATTATGGGCCTTAAATGGTCAAACAAAGCAATATGCTTTCATTCTTTAAGATTTGGAAGAACAAAGGTTATTCTTTTTTTCAAATTTTATTTTGCATATGAAGGGGGCAAAGAAGTATTATTAATATAAATTAGCTAATTATGGCAACCTCCTCTTAAAACTGCTTTTCCTCTTCTAATTAAAATATTTAAAATCAAACCTCAAATATTTTGGTTTTATAATTAGACCAACAATTTTATTCCCAACTTCTTCTGAAAGTTATTTTTTTGTTGTTGTTCAGTATTTAATGGTGGTGAATAAATATGGTATGTTTCAAAGTAAAATCATTGAAAATGTTAGGTTGTTTACTAATTAGTTGTAGATATGATAAAGGTTACATATGAATTAACAAAAGATGGTAAGGTGGTTGGGGGCTGGGTGGAGGTGGGCAAAGAGGAAAAATGGGGGATATCTATAATAGTGTCAGCAACTTTATAAAAAAGATGGTATTCAAGGACTTCCTTTGAGTTGTCATGAGTAAATATTACAGAAGCAATTTCTGCATATAAATGACCTGTGATTTGGGTATGAAGTAAAGAAACAAAAATTTTTTTTTGAGAAATACAAAGCCCAAGCCCCTGAAAATGTTCTGAGTCAGCCTCAGATCCCATACTTTTCGAAACCAGTGTGACGTGGAAAACTGTGTTATGCTATTGTAAACATTGAAAAGCAGATTGTTATTTTGGGTATAACTCACATAAACTAGAAGATTTTAGAACAGGAATTTAACTGAGTGACAGACTAATTTGGGTCACTCAGAATATTTTGTGATAAACTATGGCGAGAGAACATATTAACAAAACAGTTCTTCAGTGTTATTTGGGGTCAAATACTAAATTGGTGGTTTTATACTAACATGTTGAAGTGGAATTTTTGGACCGGAACACACAGTGTTCCCCTGGGTAGACTGGTTCCCAGGCTCTTTGTCTGTGGGAGTTGAAGAAAGAATCCACGGATGGCCCTGACCGGTTTGGCTCAGTGGATAGAGCGTTGGCCTGTGGACCAAAGGGTCTCAGGTTCGATTCCGGTCAAGGGCATGTACCTTGGTTTTGGGCACATCTCCAGTAGGGGGTGTGCAGGAGACAGCTGATTTATGTTTCTCTCTCATTGATGTTTCTAACTCTCTATCCCTCTCCCTTCCTCTTTGTAAAAAAATCAATAAAATATATTTAAAAAAAATCCACGGGTGGAAGGTGGTATAACAAAGGTGGAAACGTATTGAAGAACAAGTACAGGCTCTCACATAGGGAAGGGGAAAGAATCTCACAGCACAGACTCCCACGTGGGGGAGGGAGGAAAAGGGTCCCACCAAGGCCTTGTTTCCACGGTTTATAAAGGCTGTAGATCTTTGTGCCTTGATATCCCCTCTGATTGGTCACTATTTCCTTGGGCTGGTTACTATAGTAACTCCTGGGTTCAAAGGTTGAACCTCAAAGGTCCCATGTGAGGTGCCCTTGCCCCCCCTTCCTTATTGTTTTCCTATTCCCGGTGGGCTTTCTTTTTCTTTTGGATGAGGGGCTTCCTTCCCTTTGTTTTGTAAATATAGACCAGCTGTTCCCAGCTCCCCCAGTCAATGGAAATGTACCGGTGGCAGCTTTTCAACTCCCCCATTCTATGGAAATATACCTTCTGCTGCTCTGCAGCCCTGTGTTTCTTCCATGGCCCCCTTAATTTCTAAAATTTATGACTTTTTCACCCCTAAAAATACCTGTTTCAATGTCAATGGGAAAATGTAATAATTTAGAATCCATGAGTATTTTTACCTGAACAATAAGCAACTTAATCTTAGAACTTGATGGGAGTGCCATTTAAGAAGTAAATGGAGTACAAGTGTGTGAGAGAAAGAATTACTACCAGTCCAATCTCCATGTTCCCAATGCTTCCAATGGCCAGAAGTAAAAATGTCAGAGTTTGGAGTAAGGAAATGTTTATTGATAGAGAAGGTGGCAACTAAGAATGTTATGTTGTAAATCATCGAGCTAAACAAAGGACGCCTTAATCAATCAGTAAGCCGAATTTTGGAGCCTTTATTATGCTAGTGGTCTCAGAGGAGTTGTCTCTCAAAGTCTGAGCAAAGCAATATGGAGGAAGCTTTTCCTTTATACCCCATTGGTCTCTTTGTCCCTCAAATATGGGTTTTCCGGACCTTTTGCAGGCTTTACAAAGAGCCCTATGTAGATATTTTGCAGAAGCTTGTAACCTTGAGCACAGCATAACTTAGTAGTCTTGAGCATAACCTAATTTAGATAACATGGGCATCTGGCATGGGAGTAGCCAGGGACAGCAGCAGAGCGGCTTGTAAGGTCAGCAACTTGCAAGGTCAGATAGTTGAGCTTATTTTCCCTATCATTCAAGCAAGCAAGTGTGTTTACAGAAGCCAAGAATAGCAGGGTTAATTCACAGAAGGAAGGACTATCTATGCTTAGTGGAAAATTCAAACAGCAGTTTTACAAAATAGAGGTTACTATGCTTCAGAAGATAAGAGCCCTAGTGATTCTTCAAATCTATCTTAAGAAAGTACAAAGTAAGCTTCTTTTAGGTCAAGGAAGGGAAAATGGGAAGGACTCAAGCCCCAAGGAGAATTCCTCTAATGATTAGCGTGTCTAAAGCGGAGCTATTAGCCTGAAGGCCCTGAAAACAGTGCAGACTTGAACTAGGTGGAACTAGAGAGGAGCATTTCGCTCTGTTACAAAATAAAAATAATCACAATGACAATAATAAGTTGTAAGAGGATGACAAGAACTATATTTAGTTTTTCTCCTTTGGAAATCAAACTAACTCCCAAGGGCACAGTAATTCAATGATGATCAACAGTATTTCCAAGTCTACCTCATCCTGTGTAAGAATGGTCAGACATTTTAAGATGAGGCAAAAATTACCTAAAGTTCATGGAGAGGAGAAACCAAGATGGCGGCATAGGTAAACACCTAAACTGCTGCCTCGCACAACGAGTTCAAAACTAACACTAAAGGACAAAACGGACATCATTCAGAACCACAGGAAGGCTGGCTTAGTGGAAATTCTACAACTAGAAGGAAAGAGAAAAGCACACTGAGACTCACAGGAGCTGCGGAAGGCAGATGTATGGAGGCGCGTGCGGAGAGGGCTGGCAACTGAGTACGCGGTGGGCTTTCTCAATCAGGAGGGAGACAAAAGCTCATGACTGCTCTGAACTCCAGTTCTGGGAGAGACTCTGGGGACCCAGACTCATACGGGGAGAAACTGGACTGTCAGGAGGCAGGCAGAACTCGAGGGCGGCTTTCTCTCAGAGGTGCTTGCAGGGATTACCATGGGACACTGAGAACCAGGGGCCTCTTAGGGCAGGGCTGACAGGAAGCCATTGCTGTTTGCCCTGCCCTGTGATCCTGCCCCACGAAGCCATAGCTGTTTGCTCCGCCATGAGACTCCGCCCCATACAAGCTGAGCGCAGAGGCTTTTGCATATGAATGGCTCGGTCCTTTGAATTTTAAACTTACTTACAATTGAGTCAGTGAGACCCAGAACATCGAAAAGAAGGCCCAAGGCTCCACAGCAGCTCCAAAACCCAAACAAAGAAGAGGAATCTGAAGATCTCTCCGTAGCTCCTGCTGGGTGGCCTCAGGCAGAGGCTAAATTAGCACCTCCTTGGAGATCCAAGAGCCAGTGTACCCAGGGATCAGAGTGGGACCATCCATATTACAACTCCTCAGATCCATAAGGGACCCACTCAGGGGACAGACTAGGTGAGCACCAAAGCCCCCCTGAAGCAAGTCTTGTCTCATAAGGGTGTCTCCAGCACAGAAGTTCTCCCATAGTAGACACAGCTGATCCTCACAGCCAATTAGCCTGGAGGTCAATTCCCCCCAGTGATACAATAATCAAGGCTTAACTACAACAAGACTGTGCACACAGCCCACAAAGGGGTGCACCAAGAGTGTCCACCTCAGGTAACTGGGGAGGCTGAGCCACTGGGCCCTATAGGACACCTAGCACAGTGGTCAGCAAACTGCGGCTCACGACATGTGGCTCTTTGGCCCCTTGAGTTTTTAGCAAAGGCCAGCTTAGGAGTACCCTAATTAATAACAATGTACCTACCTATATAGTTTAAGTTTAAAAAATTTGGCTCTCAAAAGAAATTTCAATCGTTGTACTGTTGATATTTGGCTCTGTTGACTAATGAGTTTGCCGACCACTGACCTAGCACACAAAGCCACTCTATCAACTCAGGGAAGCAGCCAAAATGCAAAGACAAAGAAACAGGTCACAAATGAAAGAAATGGAGGAAAGCAAATGACTGGATATAGAGTTCAAAACCATGGTTATAAGGTTTTTCAAGAATTTTCTAGAAAAGGCAGATAAATTTAGCGAGACCCTTGAGGATATGAAAAAGCATCAACTAGAAATTAAGCATACACTGACTGAAATAAAAAAATAATATACAGAGATCCAACAGCAGACTAGAGGATCGCAAGAATCAAGTCAAAGATTTGAAATACAAAGAAGCAAAAAACACCGAACTGGAAAAGCAAAAAGAAAAAAGAATAAAAAAAATATGAAGATAGTGTAAGGAGCCTCTGGGACAACTTCAAGCGTACCAACATCCAAATTATTGGGGTACCAGAAGAAGAGAGAGAGCAAGATACTGAAAACTTATTTGAAGAAATAATGAACAAAAACTTCCCCACCTGGTGAAAGAAATAGACTTACAAGTCCAGGAAGCGCACAGAACCCCAAACAAAAGGAATCCAAAGAGGACTACACCAAGACACATCATAATTAAAATGCCAAGAGCAAAAGACAAAGAGAGAATATTAAAAGCATCAAGAGAAAAACAGTTAGTTACCTACAAGGGAGCACCCATACGACTGTCAGCTGATTTCTCAACAGAAACTATGCAGGCCAGATGGGAGTGGCAAGAAATATCAAAGTGATGAATAGGAAGAACCTACAACCAAGATTATTCTACCCAGCAAAGCTATCATTCAGAATTGAAGGGCAGATAAAGAACTTCACAGATAAGAAAAAGCTAAAGAAGTTCACCACCACCAAACCAGTATTATATGAAATGCTGAAAGGTATTCTTTAGAAGAGGAAGAAGAAAAAAGTAAAGATAAAAATTATGAACAACAAATACATATCTATCAACAAGTGAATCTAAAAATCAAGTGAATAAAAAATCTGATGAACAGAATAAACTGGTGAGTAGAATAGAATCAGGGGCATAGAAAGAGCGTGGACTGACAATACTCAGGAGGAAAGGGGTGTGGGGGGTGCGGGAAGAGACTGGACAAAAATCGTACACCTATGGATGAGAACAGTGGGAGTGGGGGGTAAGGGCAGAGGGTGGGGTGGGAACCGGATAGAGGGGAGCTATGGGGTGGGGGGAGAAGAGGAACAATTGTAATAATCTGAACAATAACGATTTATTAAAAAACAAACAAACAAACAAAAAACAAAAATAAAGTTCATGGAGAAATGTTTTGTTGAAATGATTGTTTTAGCACAGAAATGGGAAAGTTCTACTGGCCTAATCTTCTGATTCAATTAGCCTCACAGATAAATTCTCTTTACTAGTTCAAGATCTACTGTTAGAGTGATGCTCAAAGTATATGGTCAGTTCATCTCCAGTGTCTGTGTGTAAAGCTGGTTGGGGGTAGGGAGAAGGTCTACCTTTGGGATTCGAGATTTAAAAAATTCTTCATATATTTCACCAACACAGTTATTAGTCAACATCTGTTCTAGGTGGGTTTTAAGAATAGGTGGTTTAGCCCTAGCTGGTTTGGCTCAGAGGATAGAGCTTCGTCCTTCGGACTGAAGGGTCCCAGGTTCGATTCCAGTCAAGGGCACATGCCTGGGTTGCAGGCTCAATCTCCAGTAGGGGGCATGCAGGAGGCAGCCAATCAATGATTCTCTCTCATCATTGATGTTTCTATCTATCTCTCCCTCTCCCTTAATCTCTGAAATCAATAAAAATATCTTAAAAAAAAGAATAGGTGGTTTATTTCGAGGCTCACAGATTCATCTGAGCCCAAATACTGCTTAATGATGCCCAAAGTTCCATGACAAAATATATTCTACTGTCTTTAAATCTGTTGTGATTGATCAAAAGGTTTGAAGGCCCAGGAAATGGTACCACATTCAGGCTTTTAATTAAATCCTACTGTGAATGACTATTTCAATATTTTTATGAAAGTATATTCTGCAATTGGGAATGACATTATCAGGATAGTGAAGACTTAGGCTGGTGGTTGTGAAAGGATTATAACTTGGGGGAGGGGAGGGAAGCACTGGGGCCAAGAAGACAGATTTTACCATCTTCATAATATTACTTAAACCAGGCAATTTCTCCTTTCCCCACATCTCCATATCAAACAATACATGATAATGAAATAAACTCTCTTCTTTAAACCACTCGATTTTGGTGCTCTTTGTTATAGTAGCTTAGCCAATACCCTAGCTTGTTTGATGTTATATTGTAGCACTTTTCAGAGTCCGCCTGCATTGGACATTTTTATGTGTTTCTCTTTCCCTCTTTAAATTTTGAGCTTTAAGAGAGCAGAGACCTTGCTACTTTTATCTTCGGGTCTCTTGTAACTTAATGATTGATGGAACAGACTCATGGCAAATGTTTGTGGAATGTACTTTTACCCTTGAGTCTCAGTCACGTTTTATAGGGCACATAAATATGGATCCCATGAATGTCTAGACATCATGTACCCAAACTGTGACACACATCCTTTTGTTATTTATTTTATGAGGAACATTCTTTCACCTTTGTTTGTGAAAGGCCCTTGGAAGTTTAGTTTTTGTGTTTTTGTTGTTGTTTGTTTTTGTTTAGATTCCATGTATAACTGACATATTTGTGTTTCTCTGTCTGACCTATTTCACTTAGCATAATGCCCTCAAGGTTCATCCATGGTGTCACAAATAGCATAATTTTCTTCTTCTTTATGGCTGAACAATACCACATTTTCTGTATCTATTAATCCTTCGCTGGACACTTCAGTTGTTTCTGTGTCTTGGCTATTGTAATGAATGATGCAATGAACATGGTGGATACAGGTGTCTCTTTGAGATAGTGATTTCATTCCTTCAGATATATACCAAGAAGTAGAATTGCTGGATGATGTGGTAGTTCTATTTTTAAATTTCTTAGAAATCTCTATACTGCATTCGATATTGCTGTAATTTACACTCCCACCAACAATGTATAAGGGCTCCCTTTTCTCCACATCCTTGAGCTGGCATTTTTTTCCTATTCCACGTTTAATCTCTTTATCGGTTTTATTACAAAGTAATTTTTTGGAAGCCATACAGAAGATTCTTTGAAATGTGGCTTTATATCCAGTAAAGATAATGACAAATCTCACATTATATTGAGATATTAGGCAATAATAGTAAATGTATGCATATATTTATAAGTACATTGGGGCTGTATTCATGGATAGGGTGTGATAAAGAATTGGGAAGACTTTGATGTAGGGAGAGGGGAGCATGGACAGGTTCAGTATGGGAACCAGGAGACTGAGATGCCTCTTCTGCACTCTCCTTACCTCATACTCAGCCTCTCTGCTAGACTGTGAACTGTTGGGGGACGGGGGTCATTTCTTTCCGCTTGACTCCTCAGGCTTAGGAAGGAGCATAGGGTATAGTGAGGAGCTGATAAATATTTATCCAATGAAGGTTACCTTGGGGATTCACATGCCTGGGTTGTGGGCTCGATCCCCAGTGTGGGGTGTGCAGGAGGCAGCCAATAGATGATTCTCTCTCATCATTGATGTTTCTCTCTCTCTCTCTCTCTCTCTCTCTCTCTCTCTCTCTCTCTCTCCTCTCTCTCTCCCTCTCTCTCTCTCTCTCTCTCTCTCTCCCTCTCCCTCTCTCTTTCTCTCTCCCTTTCTCTCTGAAATCATTAAAAATATATTTTAAAGAAGCCAAATAAGTTAGGAAAAAGAGTTAGTTGGATTCGGCCTTTGAGAGGACTTAGCTAACTGTATGAGAACAATTAGTGAGGGCGGCTGAGTGCATCAAGGAAGAACGGGGGAAGGAGAGAGTGAGGACAACAACTACACACTTTTAATAAGTTTGGGTAAGAAACGAAGGAGGGAGTTTGGGCCGCAGTTGGGGAAGAGTCTTTTAAGGGTGAGAGATTAGAGTCTTACAGGCTGAGAATAAGAGAACTGCAGAAAGAGACTGCAGATACAGAAAAAGGGTAATTGATGGAGTTAGCTGTTGGAGAAAAGTGAACAGAGGTGAAAATCAGAACATGATGGAAAGTTATCTTTAAGCAGAATGAGGGACACCTTTCTCAGGGATTAGGAAAAAAAGAAGAGGAATGTGAATTTGGATGTGGGGAGGGTTAAAGGACAATGAGTGAGGGGAGGTAGGCCCAGCTGAGGGGGACAGCGGGTCAGGACTTGAAACTGCAGAAATTGAGGCCTTGTTCCCTGCCTTCAGTGTAGGACACTTACTTGGGTGAAATAGGGAGACACTGAATATGAACAATTGAATTCACTGGGGGAAAAATGCAAAGTACCAAATAATAAAAATAAGGGGACTGGATGCCTAAAATTCACAGAAGCCATGGAGGGGTGACTTGAGATTGAGTTGGTTGGGAAGATACCATGGAAGAGTGGATGCTTTAAACTTGGCCTTAAAAAAGGGAAGGATTTTTCACTGGGGAAAAGATAGGGAAAGGTTTTGTTTTCCTCTCCAGAGCAGAAATGGCTTATATGGATTACAATTTCCTTCTGTCTAGCAACACACTTATGTCCAAGAATTAGCTTTATGAACTTGGTGGGGCTCCTTCCTTAGACCACTGCTTGTGTAGGCCAACCAGAGAATTTCTAACACAGTGTATGGGTAGTAATTACTGAGTCCTTCTTAAAGATTTCTCCTAGGTGAGCTTCTTAAGAAGCTCCTATCTCTAGCCCTTTGCAGGGAGCATGACTCAGAGTAGCTAGAGCTCAAAAATGTTCTTGAATTGAATTCTTCCCCTCAGCCCTGGCTCCTGTCCTGTACTTAGTTTTGTTTCTATGTTCCGGTTAGCTTCCCCCAAAGCCCTTATTTCTGTCTACACACCTCTGTTGTAGCTCTTTTCCATTCATATTCTAGTCAGTCCTGTGACACGCCAATCTATCCTGTTGACTGGCAGTTGCAGAATCCTTAAGGACCCACAGAGATCTGTGTGTGAGCAGTGGAGCGAGCTTCATGCACTGTTTCCATCTGAGACAGGATAAGGTTCTTTTTCCAATCAAGGAAGCTATTCATCTTCTCAGGAGTGAATGGGGCCTTCGGAAAGCTGACTTCACAGCTTCCTTGGAGCTCGTCCGTGATGGGATGTGGCACTATGTGGCCACACGGGGGCGCCAGAGACCTTTTCAGTAAAAATGAACATACTCCAGGGCCTCTGGCACTGCTGCTTTCCTAAACTTACATTGTTTTACCCGTCTTTCTCAGACTCACTAGAAAGAAAGAGAGATGGCATTCTTTGTGTTTGTGTTGCTGTTATGGTATTTGAGCATATTCCAAGGTCTAAATAATGTTCATAAGGTCGACAGTAAGCATCAGATTTTGTATGTTCAGATTCACTTCTATGTGTGTTCTATCATCTATGCTTGCTTATGTGTATGTGTGTGTATCTTTATATAATATCCCTACTATCTGTGTTCACATCTGCATCTAATATTTACTGAGTGCTTGCCATTTCAAGAATTTCACATAAATTATCTTTTTTATATGCACCGAATGCAGGGTTAAATTATCTTGTTTTTAACAACTGACATATTTACCAGATATAATTGACATATCAGTTTCAGGTGTCCAAGATAATGCTTTGATAGTTGTGTATATTGCAAAATGAAACCACAATAAGTCTAGTTAATATATGAGGTGATATAAATTATCTTACTTAATCCTTATAAAAACCCTTGAAAATAGGTACTTTTACCATATATATAAAAGTTTTTTTTTTCTCGTATTGAGAACTTTTAAGATCTACTCTCTTAGCAACTTTCAAATATAAAATAAAGAATTATTAACTGCAGTCACCATGCTGTACATTGCATTCCTATGGACTAGTTATTTTATAACTGGAAATTTGTACCTTTTGACCCCTTCACCAATTATGCCCATCTCTTGCCTTTGGCGACCACCAATCCGTTCTCTGCATCTATGAGCTCAGCTTTTAAAAAATACACATTTGTATTAATTTCAGAGAGGAAAGGAGAGGGGGAGATAGAAGCATCGATGACGAGAAAGAGTCATTGATCTGCTGCCTCCTGCATGCCCCCTGACCACGAATCAAACCATGACCTCCTGGTTTATACATTGATGCTCAACTCCTGAGTCACACCTGCCAGGCTCTGTGCTCAACTTTTAATTGTTTTTTTGTTTTAAGATTCCACATATTAGTGAGATCATTTTTATTTGTCTTTCTCTGTCTGATTTATTTCACTTAGCACAATGCTCTCAAGAACAAGAACCATCCATGTTATCGTGACAAGATTTCATTCTTTTGATGGCTGAATAATATTTCATTACAAATATATAGTCCCCATTTTCTTTACCCATTCATCTGTTGGTGAACACTTAGGTTGTTTCCATATCTTAGTTATTGTAAATAATGCTTCAGTGAACATAGGGGTGCACATATCTTTTCAAACTAGTGTTTTCATTTTCTTCAGACAAGTACCCAGAAGTGAAATTGCTGGATTATATGATAGTACTGTTTTTAATTTTTTTGAGGAATATCCATAATGTTTCTCATAGTAGCTGCACCAATTTATATTCCCACCATCAATGCACAAGGATTTCTTTTTCTCCACATCCTAGCCAACAGTTGTTATTTCTTGTCATTTTTATAATAGTCATTAGAAGCCTGGTGCATGAAATTCATACATGGGTAGGGTCCCTAGGCCTGGCTGGCGATCAGGGCTGATATGTGGGGTGACCGGCGGGGTGATGAAGGGACGCCCACTGCCTTGATGGCCTGGGACCTGAGGGCTGGGGGAAGCTCCTGCATTGAGTGTCTGCCCCCTGGTGGTCAGTGTGCATCATAGCGACCGGTCGTTCCACCTGTTGTTCCGCTGTTCGGTTGATTTGCATTATTAGGCGGGATTCTAATATGTGTGAGGTGATATAAATTCTTATCTAACCCTTATAAAAATATTTAAAAATAGGTACTTTTATCATTTTACAAATGAGGAAATTGAGACTTAGGACAAACAACCTGCTCATGGATAGATACAAAGCCTTTTTGCTTTTTTACAGCCACAATACAATGCCTCTCATAGTTTTTTTTTTTTTTTTTAACTTTCACAACATCATTGTGAGCTTAAAATATATGCAAAAAAGAATAAGAGCAGTTATAATCCATAGATTAGAAAGGGAAGGCAGTCCCTGTGACTAACATGTTTGTCTCTGGTTCCTGACCTGTTGGTTATTAGTTTTCTTGAGTGTGGAATTTTGCCCTTGATCAAGGTAGACATATCACACCCAAACTCTTATTACTGCTGAACCACAACTGTGAAGCCACCCAGGTCACTGTAGGAAGGCTGCTTCCCCAAGCAGCTTTAACAGCCTCACATAAACTTCAGACATCACTTAAGTGATTTGCTTAAGTAAATTTATGTAATGAGCTGACATAAAGAAGAATTAAATCTTGCCATTTTTGACAACATGGATGGATCTAGAGGATAGTACGCTAAGTGAAATAAGTTAGCAAAGAAAGATAAAGACCACACAGTTTCATTTATATGTGGAATCTAAAAACAAAACAAAACACAAGACAAAGGAATAAACAAAACAAAAATAGGCTTATAGAAACAGAGACCAAAGGGATATTTACCAGAGGGAGGGGGTGGGAGGAAGGGTGAAATGGGAAAGGGGAATATAACCAATAATAGTGTGATAAGTTACCACAGTGACAGATGATTACTGGAGTTAATGGTGTGATCGCATTGTAAGGTATAAAAATGTCACATCACTATATTGTACACCTGAAAGTAATACAACCAATATAATGTTGTATACCAACCATGCTTAAAAAAAGAATCATGAGCTGAGACATTGTGAGAAGATCACTCATATGAGCCTTTTATCCTTGTCACCATGGCCAAGGACTTCATCCAGCGTGTTTAATGATTGTGCTGTTGTGCACACTGAACTGTAGCAGTCATAAGTAGAGTGAAGGAAAACTGTCTAAGTCTCAGGCTCATGGTCTAGAAAACAAATTAGCCTATTTCCTCAGGTAGTTGTCAGGGTTAAAGGAGATAATGAATATGAAGTTTATGGCACATGGAAAGTGTTCAATAAATGTTACTATTATTACTGGAGAATAATGGATGCTCATGTTGAATGAAAGCAGGGAAGTGGCAGAAGGAGGAAGAAAAAGACAATGAGAAGGAAGGAAGACCACATGTTCTGAGGGACTGAGAGGCATCCATAGATGGAAAACACTGTGAACTCCTCAGTCCTGGTTATAATCTGCCACAAAGTCACCAAGTTTCTGGCAGGAGACTTAGAGGCCTTTTAATTTTAACCATGTTACATGAAATAAAAATGAGTTGTGGGACTTATTCAAGGTCAAGGTCAACTAATGGCAGAGTCTAGGACTAGGTACTGTTTCTGGTGTTTATTTATTTATTTATTTATTTTTACCACTATTCACATTGGTAAGCATGACATATTGGGAGCATGACACTGAGATAGTTTTTGTACTATATGAGCTCACTTTAGAGCACTGAGTTGCTGACATATAATGCCACATGGAATTGAGGGAAGGCAAGGTGGTATAACTTTAAGTCAAAAGGGCACCTTACATGGAGACTTAGTTCTCCTTGGCATTGTATCCTCGAGTTCATGGTGCATTCAGCACATCTCTTCCTAGAAAGGCTACACGCAGTGTGATTTCCCCCCTCTGCCAGAGAATTATGGCTTCTTTAGTGTGTGACCTCTTCAAGATGCTTCCTATTATCTTTACTTATGATATGACCTTTAGAGACTTATTTCTCAGCAAGCTCCCAAAAATGAACAGCAGTAACTTGATGTTATGGGCTAATATATTTTCAATAGAGTTACGTTTTCTGAGCCTTCCTTAGAGAAAAGTCTTGTGTAGGTGTATTAGCATCTATCTTTTATATACATGGCTACTGGACAAAAGGAAGAGGAGCAGTTCATTGAATGGTTCCTCAAGTTTTAAAGGCTACACAAATGGAAGGATCATTGCCTTTAAAATTACAGTGAACATTTCATTTGCCATTCCAGACATAGAGTAGCTCTACCATCTTCTGGGTTAATTTTTATATGTTGCTGATGAGGTATTTTATTTCACTATTCAAATAAGTAATATGTATCTTTTAAAAAAGATTCTCCCCCCCCCCATATATACTTATCAACATGGATGAAGACAAAAACTGAAACTGTGATAACGCTGTGGTAAAAAATAAGGAATTCTTACCATTTGCAACAACATGGATGGAGATGGAGAGCATTACGCTAAGTGAAATAAGCCAGGCAGAGAAAGATAAATATCACATGATCTCACTCATTTGTGGAATATAATGAACAACATAAACCGGTGAACAAAAATAGATCCAGAGACAGAGAAACATCAATCAGAACATCAAACCTCAGGGAAGGTAGGGGACAGTGGGGGTAAGGGGGAGAGATCAACCAAAGGACTTATATGCATGCATATAAGCCTAACAAATGGACACAGACAACAGGGGGGTGGGGGCATGAATGGGAGGTGGGGGGTAATGGGAGAATAAGGACACATATATAATACCTTAATCAATAAAGAAATTAAAAAATATATATATTTTCATAATCAAATCCCCATATATAGTGGGATCTATTTGACTTTAGCTCTTTGTATTTCACTAGTCATCCTTTACTATGCCAACGTCTTTTGTGCACTTCTTTAAGAAACTGACCCTATAAGTACTGATGAAAGCAAGTATTCTCCACTGTTGAAACTATCTCAGTTCTTATACCACCGTCCTTCTGACAATGAAACATGGCTACTCTTATAGTCTTGATTTAAAAATAGTTCTTTTTAATTGGAGAAGGATATGTTGGTATATTTTCTTTTTAGTTTTAGCCCAAATGCAGCTTCCAAGTGGTGAGGAAAAAACTGAGACAGTTGTCTGCAGTCAGTGGGTGATATGTTCGGCCAAATACCCTGAAACTATTTTGTAGTTGCTACAGGCTTGCTATGTGCCATGCACTGGAAATTAAACATTTTTCTCATTGTCATTTAACTTGTGTAAGAACTAGAGCTGGAATTAGAACCCATGACTCTCTGATTTCAAAACTACTCCATTTATTGCCTGTTGCTATGAAAATGAAAACTTCTCAGTAAAATTGCAAAGGAAGGCTACCATTCTGTATATTTATTCTGATTAATTATAAAATTCAGTAGAATTGTATGGTAGGCACCTATCAGTATTTTGAAATAATTTGTTTGGTAGAGATGGCAATTAACATATAGACAACAAACGAGCAAACTGAAAACACACAATCAAAGTAAAGGATAAAAATATAAATTTAAAATATGCTAAATACATAAATTATATCTTTTGAGATCCAATAATAATAACACCATCTTGCATATGAATGACAGATAGAAACACCACCAAATTTCAGCTTCACATTTGGATTAAATAAAACCCTTTTCAGATGAATAGACCCTGTGAAAGAATTTGGAGAGTAAATTGCTTATTGATTGTGGCTAGCTTAAAGAGTATTGGTGGAGGAGACATGTTTCAGAAATGAATATTGTAGAAATCTAATTAAGTATAAAAATAGCAAAATTGAAAATAGGAATGAGTCACATTCATTTGTGAGAGGAAAATAACCCACAAGATATAAAGTGGTGGAACAGCAGAGAGCAATCTTTAACCTGCGCGCTGACAGACATTAAATCCTCTGAGGAAAGTTAAATGGAGACCAGTGACACCTAAATGCACACTCCTCAGTCTGTACCAGGACTGGAGGTGTGAATAAGGAAGCAGCTGACGTGTGGGATTGGTTTTTTAAAAATGTGAAAATGCGCGGGGTTGACATTGGTTAAAACCTATTTCACTAACATGGTATAATTTTTAATAAATACACAAAAACCCCAAATGTCAAGAGACGAATCAGTCTTCTCTAAGATCTCGCGGAGCTGTGCTATTCTCACCCCGCCTATGGCTCCTTCTCTTGGAAATTATTCACAACAAAAGGACAAGTCTCGCAGTTTTGTGACCATCAGGGTATAAGAGAGATGCTATTTGAATTATAAAAGCCCTTTTAAAAAATGCTTCCTTTATAATAAAGATAGCACCCTAATCTGGAGACAATCCTTTTTCACATTTGCTACCTAATACACGGCACAGTTTCAATCGATCATCTTGATCATCTTGCTGACTTTAATTATTTAATATGAAATAAATCCCCCTGTTCTCCATTAGGCTATTTAGCTTTTCTCTTCATAATGAAATGGAGTGGGAAAGGTCAACTGCTCATCCCCCCAAAACCAAGTCGAAAATTTCATTCATCTTCTAGGCAAGAGTGTCTTTAACAAAAGATCAAATTACATAAAGTGCTCAAGGATATAGGTTCTAGGAGACAGCAAAGGACCTTAAGCCCTTTGAAAAGGTTTTCCAAGAATTAAATATTTTCCACTCGCTTTTATTTCTGTTATCTCTCTCCCTGGCAAATACTAAGCTGCTAACTATAGGGGTGATAGAACTCCACCATTCGGTCTTGAAGGATACCGTGCATTTGTAGGGAGAGGTTGTAAGGGAGGAAAAATAATTTTATCCCTCTATCCTTCTAGGTTCTTGCCTGAGATTCCCCCTGTAATAAGATACAGATTAACAGGAGCAAAGCAAAGCGGAAGTTTAATAACATGTGTATCCCCTGCGTACATGGGAAAGACTCAGGAAACTGAGTAACTCCCTAAAATGGCCCAACCATCACCTTAAATACATATCATCTCCAGCTGAAAGCAAAAAGGTGTTTGGTGGGAGAGAGCCAGGTTTTTAGGAAATTGATTTGGAATCAGCCAGAGTAGGGTTTGAATCTTGGGTTTTAATTACTAGGTCTATGATCTCAGGCAACTCAACAGTTTTGAACATGTTTCCTCATCTAAAAAGTAGGGATGGTAATAATGCAGGGTCATTGAAAAGATAACTAAACCATTGGGAGCAGCACAGTACTTGGTACACATCAGGCTTATAATAAACAGCTATTATTATGATTGCTATTAGTATATGATTCAATTCAATTGTCCTTTATTTAGATAAACTAGAAGCCTGGTGCATGAAATTTGTGCATGGGGGGAGAGGGTGTTCCTCAGCCTGGCCTGCACCCTCTCCAATCTGGGACCCCTTGAGGGATGTCCGACTGCCGGTTTAGGCCCGATCCCTGCACGATTAGGCCTAAACCGGCAGTCGGACATCCTTCTCGCAATCCAGGACAGCTGGCTCCTAACCGCTTGCCTGCCTGCCTGCCTGATTGCCCCTAACCACCTCTGCCTGCCTGCCTAATTGCCCCTAACCACCTCTGCCTGCCTGCCTAATCTCCCCTAACCACCTCTGCCTGCTGGCCTGATCACCCCTGTTCCCCTGACGGCTTGATTGCCCCTAACTGCTCCTCTGTTGGCCTGATCGCCCCTAACAGCCTCTGCCTCAGCCCCTGCACCCAGGACCCAGGCTTCCCTCCTCCAGCTGGCTGGCTGCAGGTACCTGGGACCCGGGCTTCTCTCCCTCTGGCCAGCCGCAAGCACCTTGGACCCGGGCTGACTTCGCCTGGTCTAGCCGCAGCTGCAGGTGCCCGGGACCACTGGTGGCTTCGCCCGGGCACGGCTTTGTCAGGAAGGACGTCCAGAAGGTTGTCCGGAAGATGTCTGGTCTAATTAGCATATTACCCTTTTATTAGTATAGATTCTAAGTTCATGGTGATAAAGTATAATTTTCAAAAAGGTAAAATATCTTTCTTATAAATATAAAATGAACACCTGTTAAAGATTTACATGAATTCTTTAATTAATGAGGGAAACAGTAAGGCGTTAAAACTGACTCAGAGTTTGATTTACAGAGATTTATATTCTCCATCAGACAAAATTTACTTGCATCTCTACAAAAGGAATTGCTATAGGCTGGCAACATTTGTATTACTATTTAGTTTTCTACAAATTAATTTCTATCCCTAAAGAGTTGGTTAAATAATCTAGCTAATCACAGACTCAAAGGTTCATGTCCCCGTGGAATCAGATATTCCTGGATAATTTCCCAGACAAATGATCAACACTCCACTGGAAGGATATCCAGTAATCTTAATCTCTTTTGCTATTTTTCCAATTATTTTTTGATTTCCCTGACAGTTTAATTCTCCTCCATTTGTGATGTCAAAATAATCTCTAAATACTATTTTGATCCCCAAAAGGCTAGTTTTATTAGGTTTTGCCTGATTATTGACATAGGGTGCTAGAAGACTATTAATATGCAGGTAGGCCTCCTTGAGTTGGCTTTGCAAATCTAGAGCCAGTCAAATAATATGAAATTACAAAGGCCAGAGGGTTAACTTTGACTTTGAAGTTTTTATAATGAATCTTGGATGGAACCTTTAAAAGGCTTTGTTATTTGTTAATCTCTCCCAAGTTTAGAAACCAAGTCCAAGAAACTCTCTTTATCAGACTTCACCTGCAATGCCCATAAATGTGGGTGACTCCTCTAGAGGTCTCCAAAATTTGCTAAGGTTCCTGGCCTGCCACCAGCTGACCTTGCTTTCCCCCTCTGAGGCACATTTTCCTGGAAGGGCTTTGTAGGCATTGAATCCACCTATAAAGTCAGACTTGTCCTTGAATAGTGGCTGTCAAGCCTGCTTAAATGAGACTCGTTCTCAGATATGATATTCCAGACACAACATTGATATGTCCGGTTATGTGGTGGTAAAAGGCGAATTGATTTTTTTTTTTCTTCATGAATCTATGCAAAGGACCATATTGCCTCAAAAAATTAAGAAGGCTCAGTTAAAGTCATTGTGAATTTAGGGGAGGGAAGTCCAGTAAGAATTCAAGTCCATTTAAAAATATATCAGTTTTCAAAAGCAAAGTTAAGGGTTAGAAATAGCTTAAGAAAAAGATAAGGGCTATCTCCCACATACATAGAAAATTAAAATAATACCAATAATATTCCAAATAAGTAGCATACTTAAATTTGCCTTATCAGTGCATCATTCTGTCCTTTGTAGTTAATTCTTGCCTTTTGGAACTTGGGTCAGCAGATGTTTCCATGAAATCATTTGCTTCTGGACGAAGGCCTGGAAGTCCCGACAGTCCCCAGGCACTTTCTCGGAGTGTCTCAGTGTTATCATTGTGGAACTCGATTTTCTTAAGGGTCAACAGTTTAAAAAACCGCCCACTGTACAGTCCTTTCCACGTGGCTATCTTCACACAAGACTGTCCTTTGTTGAAGTTACAAACTCCGATCAGGAACTTAGAGCAAAACTTCCAGGCAAGCACCAGAGTAAAACAGACTATCTGCTGATGCCCAAAACTGTAACCAGTTTATTCCAGGTTAACCGATAATAATGGGATGGAGGAGAGAAAATTCTCTATTGGAGTATAGTACAAATTATCTCATCAAGTTTGATCAACGCTTCCTCTGAGGCTAAAAGCAAGGCGTGGAGTAGGGGCACTGACAAATCTATAAGGCCTTTCCATGAAATGTAAACTTTCTGAAATATTTATATCGGTAGCATTTTTACCTTAATCCAAGGAAAGCTGAGTGTCTCTTTGATTTGACAATGCTTCCAACAGCTTTTCCTCTGTTGGATCTAATTAAGGAACACAGCAAACAAACCTCATTACTTGCAGTGTCAAAGCAAAAATCGTATCTGACAAAGTTCAACAGGCAAGAAACAATTTATTCTAGGCTGTTGTCAGAAGGGAGAGAGGCCAGAACTAAAGTCGTAACTTCTTTCAATTTTGTTCAAACAGCCATTTTCAACTGGCGTACCACAAAACTTTTTAAAACATGCAGTACCTATTTAGTTGAGGGCCCTGACCCCTTTTCCCTTAGATTGTCAACTAAAAAAGTGACAATGGCCAATACAACCTTAGCTGTCTAATGTGAATGAATCCGAATTACACACTTTTTCTTTTTTTGTCAGATCGGCAAAAAAGACATTTTTAGTGTGCCGCAGAATTGTAGTAATTAGTGTGTGTGCCAGGAGATGAAAACCACTGTGTTAAGACAAAGGTTGGGAGAGTTTTTAGGAGCTGAGGTGGAGACTTCGGAGGCCACCTGTGTTTGCTAGTTGGTCTTACCACTAGGAACAGTAAGTTTTCTTGTACCTTCATGACAGGGTGTAGTTTTACAGTTTGGAGCAAGGCACCTACCAAAGTCAGGCTCCCACCCACCCTTAGAGAACGAGAGATAGGAGTGTTGTCGTCCTTGACGATTTCACATCTCAGAGGGATGGCTACGAGGACATCCTTGCAAGACAGTCCTTGCAAGGGTTTTCATGGTTAAGAGGCAGAAAAAGAATTTACAAGTTTTCTAAAGTAAATGCTCTAAGAAAAGGAAGTTAGAGACCTAAAGTCAGGATGAAGCCCAAGTAATTTAGTTAGGCTGCGGGGAGCAGTCAGGGCATCTTGGTCAATGGGATGTTCCATCTTTTTATTAGACGAAAGAATAAATATTTTTTTATGTTCCCAGGGGCCCTCTGGTAAATATCTAAGATAGATTTAGTTGTAAAAGATATCCTGCAGGATTTTTATTTTTTTCTAAATGAGAGATATGATATTGAGAAAGCAAATTCAAGAGTTGTCAGAAGAGATTTTTGTCAATTTTTTAAAGATAGGATTGTGGGTTCCTGGGAAACAACACTTGGTTTTCTATTGGATTATATAAAATAAATAAGCATAAAAGAACATACCTCGAGTGTAAAGAAATTTAGCTCTTTCCTAGGTGAGAAAACTTTTGTACTTAGTGGTTTAAAATGTTTTTTAAAATATGATTAATCAAGCATGTGTGTCAACGTAACAGAAAATTATTCTGGTGAGAAATAGAATCTCTGCTATTTAGGCAGATTTATAAAAGGTAAAGAATCATCTTTCAAATTGTAGATGAAGGTGCTATGAAACAAGCCCTTCAAAAATAAGCAGAATGTGCTAAAATTTTAATATATTTTATACACTTTTTACTTCGAAACTCAGATGTTATAAACCAAGCAAATAAAATTCACTTGCTTCAACTTTTGTCCTTGACTATGTCATTTCATATTCTGGGACAAACTGATATTTTGCATTAAAACAAAATTACTACTTTTTTTCTTTCTTTCTTGTTTTTTTTTTTAAATCTTTATTGTTGAAAGTATTACATATGCTCCCTATTACTCCTTTTTTTCTCTCTTCAAAAGTAGAAACACATACTCAGTTGTAATTCTCTATCACTATTGCCTAGTGTAGTCTCAACCAACCATGATATTTTAACTTTTAATCAAAGAACTTCTATTGCACACACAAAAAAAGCTGAGAGGTAGGTAACTGAAAACCATCTTACAGAAGCATTTTAGCAAACTATGATTATGAAAACACATAACACAACTTTGTTTAGCCACAACTTTTTAAATCTACTCTTCTATTGGGTTGTTTCCATAGCTTGGCTATGTAAAGAACACTATAATGAACACCGGTGTGCATATATTCTTTTGGATTCATGTTTTCGATTCTTTGAATATATACCCAGAAGTGAATCACTGGGGCATAAGGCAGTTCCATTTTTTTTTTTGAGGACTCTCCATACTGTTTTCCACAGTGGCTGCACCAGTCTGCATTCCCACCAGCAGTACATGAGGGTTTCCTTTTCTCCACATCCCCTCCCTTACACTTATTGCTTGTAGATTTATTGACAGCAGCCATACTGACAGGTGTGAGGTGCTTTCTCATTGTGGTTTTAATTTTCATTTCTCTGAGGATTAGTAATGTTGAGCATCTTTTTATATGTCTACTGGCCATCTGTATGGCCTCTTCGGAGAAATGTCTAGTCAGGTCTTCTGCCCACTTTTTAATTGTATTGTTTGTATTTTGGGGGTTGAGCTGTGTGAGTTATTTATAAATTTTGGATGCTAACTCCTTATCAAATGTATCAGCTGCAAATGCATTATTATTTACATTATCACAAGCAACCCCATAAGGTAGGTATTATCCTTTTCCCTGGTTTACAGATGAAGAAACAGAGGCCCAGGAAGGGTATGGGCCTAATAAGCTAAAGAAGAGATTTCAGCCCAGGGGGTCCATCTCAGGCCCAGTGCTATTAGCCACTATGCTACCACTTCCCTTATCAACAAATCTGGTAAAATTGCATGAAGTCACCAAAGAGAAGCAGCAAATTAATAAAATGAACATGACATATTGGAAAGAAAGTGGAGCAAAAGGAGTGGGATATTTTTTCTTCCTTCCATGTTAATGTGGTAAAAATGTTGTCTAGAGTGGATATGTCATGATACAGCAGGATAGCATAATGTTTAGAATTATGGGGTAATATCAAAGTAGGGAAAAATTGTTTCTAGAGTAGGGAGCCGGGGTAGGAAGGGTTGAATTTCAGTATATGGTAGTGGCAATCAAGTTCATGTATTATTTTCATAAAAAATAAAATACTACTTCTATTTATTTAGAAACTAGAGGCCCAGGGCATGAAAATTCATGCACTGGAGGGGTGGGGTCCCTCAGCCCGGTCTGCCCCCTCTCACAGTCTGGGAGCTCCCAGGGGTAGGAGGCGACCCGGCGATCAGGGGAAGGTGACACCCCCATCACACCTCTGTTGCTGCCACTGCCGGCAGCTCAAGCCTCGGCCAGCCCTGGTTACCTGAGCCTCGGCAGCCCTGGGTGGCTGGGCAGCTGCCATCTGAGGCTTGCCTGTGCCTCAGGCTGGCCCTGGGTGACTGGGCAGCTGAGCGGATTGGGGGACTCCAGAGGCAGGAGCGTAGAGTGGCCAGACCCACCTTGGGGTGGGCCCGGCCATGCTGCACACCTGCCGCCATCTTTGAGGGCGTGATGGTCAATTAGCATATTCCCTCCTTATTGGCTGTGGGCGCTGTCATCTTTGTGAGGGTGTGATGGTCAATTAGCATATTCCCTCTTTTATTAGATAGGATTTCATCAAAACATAAAATTAAATATTATTTTTACATTTCTTATACATTTGTTAAGTATTTGCCTTATCAGGATCATTATTTTTAGTTTAGAGCCCCTTTAAAAAGAATGGTTGCCCTGACTGGGTGGCTTGGTTGGTTGGAGCGTCATCCCATACACCAAAAAGGTTGCAGGTTTGATTCTCAATCAGGGCACATAGCTGGGTTGAGGGTTCAATCCCTGGTTGGGGCACATACAGGAGTCAACCAATTGATGTTTCTCTTGCACATCGATGTCTCTCTCTCTCTCTCTCTCAAAAAAAAAAAAAAAAGTAAAAACATATCCTCCATTGATGATTAAAAAAAAAAAAGAAAAAGAAAAGTAAACAGTGATGGATTTTAAGAATGTGTCCCTGGTAATATTGCCAGGCATGGCATAGAGAGGGTGTGGCACTATTAGAAGCAAAGTGGATTTCAACCCTGCTTCTGAGAGGCAGTTCTGACTACAAAGGGCAGGCAGTTCTCTGAAGCCAGGGTGCAGGAGCTTTCGTCCTCTGGAACTGTAATAAACAGCTTAGAGAGAATGAACCAGCATCCGGGAGCCTGGAGGAGCCCACAGCCTCTCCGTAATGGTGTTTTTCGTTTGTACAGGGCTAATCTCATAAATGTTGCCCTGTGCTCAGCGCTGTGCATTTTTAGGCACAGTTATATTTTTCCATGTGTTTTACTTCATAAAAGCAAACACCTTTATGTTACCTTTAAAATGGGGAGCTATTTGAATTGCCTAGTGAAGGCAAAGCAAATGCTGCTTAAGAAATGCATTAAGCATACGTGTTACACACACATATGCTCTATCTCCACCATTGTGTATGATCTATGTATTTAGCATCTGTCTGTCTGTTTGCCTACATGATTTAGTGTGCCCAGGCTGCTGTCTTCACATGGCTGAGGGAGAAAGCCTGTGTCTCTTCCCCTTCTTTTAACAGCACTAATCCAATCACGGTAGCTCCCCCTCATGACCTCTTCTAAACATAATTGCCTCCCAAACACCCCATTTCCAAGTACCATCACATTGGGGGCTGGGTAGGGCTTCAACATCCGAATTTTATTTTTGGGGGAAGAAAAGTTCATTTATAATTCTATCATCTATCTATCTATCTATCTATCTATCTATCTATCTATCTACTTATCTATTATCTGTCTGTGTATCTATCTGTATTTATAGAACAATAACAAAATGACTTATAAGTCACTTCTGTACCTTATTGTATTTTTCCAAAAATCTTTCAAGGTAAATAGGCCACAGAAAAAACACTGAGCTCACTGAGATACTTGGAGGCTGATTCGTCTGTGACGATGAAGCCAATAAATGGTGATGCAGGGAATTTAACTCACGTCTTCTCTGCTCTCTCTTCCCTCCCACTGGGCTCTCTTCCAGCCACCTTTGTTCACTAACTGCTCCCTGAGCACCTGAGGCATCCTCGCTGGGCCTCTGCAGGGATTATTTCCATTATCTAGATTGCTTTTCCTTCTTATTCTGATTCACCCACCTCCTTCTAGACTCTTCATATCCCACCTTCCCGGTGAGGCTTAACCTGTCCACTGTTTAAACTGGAAACTCTGCTCCTCTCTCCCACAATCTCAGTCCTCCACATACTGCTTTATTCTCCACAGCATTTGTTATTGCAGATAATTTACATGTGTTTATTATTCCCTCTCCCCCTCCCACCCCCCCCAACCAGAATGTAGGCTCCACAGAGTCAGGAATTTTGCCTTTATTAAATCTAGTGGAGACTTTACAGAACTATAGGGTCATCCAGAACTGGGCACAATTTTAACTTGTATGATGTAATGTCTTAGCACTTTCGAGCCAGGCTGGTTATTAGAGGGAATCTTTTCTGATATTTTTAAGCAGCATTGTAAATTCTTCAGTAAACATAAATGGTCAATAATTACAGAGCAGGCAAGAGCTTTTTCTTACTTTTTCCTCCAGACTCAAGAACCTGGATGTCAAATTCATCTTCTCTGGGTGAAGTGGAAATGTGGGATGACTGGCCCAAGTCTAAGTTAAATAGGACACACACACACAAACATTTTAAAAAACGAAAACCATAAAGTGTGGTTTTCTATAACACACCAGAGATTCTCTAGCCTCTACTGAGGTCAGAGTGATGGGAGAGAAGAGAGGAGCATAGAGGGAGGAGGCAAGAGTGAGTCCCCCATCGCTCCCTCTTCTGGACCTTCCTTCCTCCTGGACTGTCATTCCTTACACTCAGAACAGGATCTCGGGAGTTAGCATGTGCAGTCATAAATTGCTGCTAATTTGGCATCCCAGCCACTGGGACACAGAGCATTTTGCATAGTTAAGTCTGGCTCAACACATCTCCATTCATGTGCCAGCTCTTCCTCTACAGTCAAGACACAGGGGCAGAGGCAGATGAGCAGAAATAAGGTTTCATTTAATGCATAGTTGGGCAATAAATACATGGTTGAGGTAAATGAGTAGGGGAAAGGAAGCACCTATAAATGCTAGTGATCGGGAGAGAGGGGTGGTGTCCATAGCCTTGGTGTCTTTCTCCCTGGATACGGGGGCAGAATGGGAAAAGACCCTGGGAAGGAGGCTCACTATCAATGGCAGCCTTGAAATCTGGAGCTGTTCTGACAGCACAGGACAGAGCGGTAGTGTCCCTTTCAGTTTCATCAGCCTCTAAAGTAGGCTGAGAGGTCAAATCTGCCGATGCCATGACTGTGATGGTAGCCGAGACCGGCGCAGCTTGAGTGGCCAGGGGCAGGGTGTCCGCAGCCACCAAGCCAGGTGGAGAGAAACGGTGGGCAGGCGGGGTGGCACTGCAGTCAGCCTTGACCCCTTGTTTTGTCCTGTAAGGTATTTTTACTCTGACATTCAGCGTTCTCCAAGATGCCCGGGTTTCTGGCAACAGCAAGGCAAGGCAGCTTAGGGAATGGGGGCAGCTCACCTCGACCCCACAGCCGTGGTGGCAGTGGTAGCACAAGTGACGTGGACATTTTGTGTTTGCAGCGCTTCCTGCTGGAAGAGACCCGTGGAGGACTGCTTTCTGATGGCTTTTCACCATGCATCTCTTTACCCAAAGTTAGTGAACCTGGCAAGCTGGGCGGATGGTCTTCACGCAGCACTTCCTTTGTGGATCTCTCCGGCAGCAGGGAGCAGCATGGACTGGGGGCAGAGAGCACTGCTACTTCAGAATCAGGCTTCAGAGGAGGCGAGACATCTCCCGCAGGGCTGCATGAGCTTGTCACCACCTGGCCTTCAGAGGAGCAGCACATGGGGGACGTCTGGGTGTCCTACTCAATCTGTCTGTGCGTGCTTGGGATTGTGGTCCAGAGGCCCAGGACTGCACTTGCGGGAAGGGAGGACTCTTTTGCTCTTCAGGGGCCTATATGTCAGTGGTAGATACCTACTGCTATGCAGGCTGTTCTGATGGTCCTGTCTGTTGTTCTCTCCCATCTCCTTTGGGCAAGGAAGTGGGATGGTACTCGGTGGGACTGGCTTCACAGCCTTGACTACCTGCTCAGGTGGCGAACTGTGGGAGAGAAGATCTGAGCCCTGGAACAGGGATATGGATTGTTTTTGACTGTCCACACATCATGGGCTTCTTTGGAGGGTCCTCCCAGTTCACCAAGGGGAGGATCCTTAGAGGGGAGCACATACTCTGTGGGGAATGATATTGCTTCCTTGACTGGATGTCAAAGCCACATAGTAAAGGCACACGATCACGGTAAAATAGTCTGTGATCAGGGCCGAGGGCAGGTGCGGGAGCAGTGGGGTGGTCCCAGCCAGGCGGGGCATCATCAGAGTAGACGGGGGAGAAGCACAGGGTGACGGCCACTGGGTAAGCCATGGGATTGACGGGAACACAGAAGAAACTTAGAAAGCAAATTGCCCACCTAGAGCCAGTTGTGCGCCAAACGAACCCGAGAATATAGTAGAAACTAGGAAAGCTGCTCCTTAGCTTCCCATGCCTCTCATGGTCTAGCCCACACTGAGCTAACTTCAGCCAGTCTCTTGTTCAGAGAAAGGGGAAGATGGAGTGGGGCTGGGGTATGTGTGGGCAGGGGTCGGGGAATGGGGAGTATGGGGAGCCCTAAGTCCAACCCTTGTGAAGAGAGAATGGCAACTGGTGCAGTGGGCAAAGGGTGAGGCCTCAAAGGCTGGGTAACCCCTTCGGGGCTTCCTAGCACCTGTGACTTCCCACAGTGGTTTGTAGGAGTTTGGCACAAGATGGGCTACCTTGGGACTGTTCAGGCCTCCAGAAGCCCAACCACCAGAGTTCAAACCACCTGGGCACCAGCTCTGCAGGTCCATTGGCACCTTCCCAAGGTCCCGGAGACCAGAGCCTGCCCAAGCCAAGTGCTGGGTCCTGCCTGGATGTGGCCCACCTCCTCCCGGGACTGTCCCAGCTTCTCTGTGAGGCCTGGAGCCAGGCGCGTTTTCTCCGTGGCCCCCTCACCAGTGTCACTAGTCAGGTGTGAGAGTTTCTGCGGAGCGAACATGGAACCTGGACCTGACTGAGTGCTGCACCCTGCGTCATCCCTTCCTGGCAGGCAATTTCATTTTGTTTTTAACACTTTAAAAAAAATCCTCACCTGAGGACATGCTTAGAGAGAGGATGGAGAGAGAGAGAGAGAGAGAGGAGAGAGGTGAGAAACATCGATCAGTTGCCTTCTATACATGCCCAACTAAGAATCAAACCAGCAACCCTTATGTACACAGGATGACGCTCAACCAACGGAGCCACTCTGCCGGGCTAAAATTATTTTATTAAAAATGTTTTTCAATTACATTTTACATTCAATATTATTTTGTATTAGTTTCAGATGTACAGCATAGTTTTCAGACAATCATATACTTTACAAAGTGTTCCTGATATTTCCAGTACCTAACTGGCACCATATATAGTTATTAGAATAGTATTTCCTATGCTGTGTTTTACAGCCCCATGACTATACTGAAACTACCAATCTGTACTGGCAAGTGGTTATTCTGAGATAATTCAGCTTGGCAGAAGCAAGCAAGTTGAGACAGAATTTGTCAAAGCAAAGTATTTTTTAAATAATTAATAGTTAATAAAGTATTTTAATAATAATAGCAATTTTACAGATGCCAGGTGAGATTACTTCTAATGGACACTTTTCACTAGTAAAACACCCATCTCCAGTCATATCAAATGAACCTAGGGATGGGCAGCACTGGTGGAATTTGTAGTAGTGACAACAAACCATAGCTGGCAACCTGTGGTTGAGCACTCTCACTCCCTGTTTTCTTGGCTTGCTTACCAACAACCCATTGTGATCCATGCAGAGTTAATGTGGGGATAGACTGAGTGATCCCTGGAGCTCATTAAATGAATATACCCCTAAATTAACTTTTGTCTCCTTGTTTTAAGCCCCCTTATTTATTTTCTATCAGATTATCTATCTATCTATCCATCCATCCATCATTTATCAATCATCTATCTTTGCTTTCCAGCAAGATAAAAACCTTTCTATGGTTGATGACTTCCACAATTTCTGTACTTGTATTTAAATATGGTTTCTAGAAAAACAAGGTAAATGTTTCCCTGGTCTGTTTCTTGAACTGAAAGTACCTGTTGATTTTAGCATCCAGTGTTGTCATAGGAAAAAAAACCAACCTTGGCATTAGCAGACACAACACTCAAGATTTCAACTTTTCTTGAACTATGACTAACTAAACAATTTAAGATGTGTAATTTCTAAAGGGAAAATGATAGTGATCAACAGAAGAAATATCACCTAGAAAGAACATCTATGCACATGAATAACTTACTTACACATCGTCAACATGAAGACCCCATGCAGACACACTTACATTCACAGACACCTTAAGCATCTATATTCTGTGAGATTAGAAGCAGAGCAGCTGACCATTAGTACATGTTATATTTTCCAGACTCTCTTAGTGAATGAAGTCTTTAGTCACTAAAACCAGGCTGTCATTGACAAGGGCCTCTCTTTTCAATGTCATTTGATGATGTGATTAAGAGATGTCTTGAACTGTTATTAAACTCAAAGTATGCAGGTAAAAATCCAGATAGAATCTTCAGGATAGTAGTGTAAAATAAATTTTCAATGTCAAGCTTACTCTACCTCTAACCATCTCTTCCTAACTTTCATAAGTGCATTCTTCAATGTGTATCAATTATTCTATCTATATAAACAGGTAATATGCTAATTAGCCAGGCATCACGACCACTCAGGAGGAGCTGCGCACGCAGATGGGTGGGAGGGGATTGCGTGCCGCCCCCAGCCCCAGCAGCCATGGGGAGATGGGGCTGGGGGCGGGCCAGAGTGGAGACACAACACATGGAGAGAGGCTGGGGCTAAGGGCGGGCCAGAGCAGAGACACAACACGCAGGAGCGCCTGCCCCTACCCCAGCAGACACAAGGCGGCGGCCAGCGCTACGTGGGTCAGGCGTGGGTCCTGGCCCCCCTGCGGGGTGCCTCCTCACACAGTGGGAGGTGGGGTGCCTCCTCACATGATTTCAATCACACGCTGGGCCTCTAGTTAATTATAATATGCTAAATCCATAAATTTTATTTGATGACAGTATTTTTTCAATACTGACATGATTTACAATTAGAGAAGGAAGGTAGTTTATAGTAATACTAGAGGCCCAGTGCACGAAATTTGTGCACTGGGGGGGAGGTCCCTCAGCTGGCCTGCACCCTCTTGCAGTCTGGGAGCCCTTGGGGGATGTCCCACAGGGAGCAGGCCTAAGCTGTCAGTCAGACATTCTTAGCACTGCCACTGCCGTTGCGCTCGCCAGCCATGAGCCTAGCTTCTGGCTGAGTGGCACTCCCCCTGTGGGAGTGCACTGGCCACCAGGGGGCAGTTCCTGCATTGAGCATCTGCCCCCTGATGGTCAGTGCATGTCTTAGCAACTGGTTGTTCTGCCGTCAGGCTAAAACTGGCTGACATCCCTGAGGGGTCCCAGATTGCAAGAGGGTGCAAGCCAGGCTGAGGGACCCCACCGGTACACGATCGGGGCCGGGGAGGGACGTGGGAGATTGGCCAGCCAGAGAGGGGCCACAGAAGGGCTCCAGGGAGTGTTCAGCCCATCTTGCCTAGTCCCAATTGGCTGGACCCCAGCAGCAAGCTAACCTATTGGTCAGAGCATCTGCCCCCTGCTGGTCAGTGCATGTCACAGTGACTGGTCGACCAGTCGACTGCCCCCTGGTGGTCAGTGTACATCATAGCAAGCAGTTGAGCAGCCTAAGCATATCATTAGCATATTACACTTTGATTGGTTGAACAGCCAACTGGACAACCAGACACTTAGCATATTAAGCTTTTAATATATAGGATTCTGTAACCAGTAGTTTAAAAATCAGTTATGGTTTGTGGGATGTAACATTTCTGATTTATTTATCAGAACAATAAGTGAATGACTATAGAAACTCAGTAATGTGCCTAGCAAGTCATACACTTGAAAACAAGGAATATAAAAAATCCTGCGCTCCACCTAAATGTACTATACAATGAAACCACATTTCTTGCTAATAAAAAGCTTCTGCTGAAACAATATCCCTGACCTTAAAAATATTACCTCTCTAAAATGAATCTTTCTGTTAAGAAATGAGCTAAGTAACTCTGTATTTCTAGTTCCTCTGCGACAACTGGTTTTATTCAGGGTCTTCCTTAGACAACCTATATGATAATAGAGAAAGTTATGCTCTCTATAAAACATAAAATTAGAAATATTATTTACCTTTATCTTGAAGAAATTCTGTTTTGGAAAAATTTTCAAAGAACACCTCTCCTTACAAGTGAAAAGCTCAGCCCCAGACACCCATGCTCACTCAGATCAGCCACACGTGATCTGTCTGCAGTCTGCACTATTGATGGCATCTCCTCACGATAACCCACAAATGCACTTGGATACAGAGAATGAGTTGTTCTTGGTAATATTGTAAAATGTAAAGACTTATCGTACTCTATTCTAGATATATTTGTGATTAGTGAGTAAACTATTGTAAATAAAATTATTTTTGGTGTTAACTTATAGTCAACAGACACATTATATCTCACTAAATTTCTATACTTATTTTCTTCAGTCCCAAACACTTTATCAAAGAGTTAATTATGTGTTTTTAACACTCCCTCAAGCTAATTAGGAGAACTTACATTAAGAAACTCCATAGTGAATACTTTTAGAGAAATTTCCCATGGTCATATTCTATTAAATTTTATTCTTTTGTAAGTTAGGTTTCTTACAGAAGCCTACTATTCTTTTTAAAATAAAGGCTTTGTTTGTTTCAACAGTTTAAGTTTCACAGCAAGAATGAGAGAAAGGGACAAGGATTTCCCCTGTATTCCTGGGCCCCACACAGGCCTACTCTTTCTCATTATCAGCAGCGCCCACTAGAGTGGTACGTTGGTTACAATTGATGAACCTGCATTGACATCTTATAATCACCCAAAGTCCATAGTTTTACTTTACGGTTCGCTCTTGAAATTTCACATTCTATGGGTTTGAACAAATGTATCCATTATGAAATCTTCTGTACTACACATATTCACTCCTACCCCCCAACTTCTGGAAACTATTGATCTTTTTACTGTCTTTTGCCTTTTCCAGAACACCATGTACTTGGAATCATACAATATATATAGCCTTTCAGATTGGCTGCTTTCACTAATATGTATTTATAGTTTCTATATGTCTTTTCATGCCCTGATAGCTTATTTTTTTTCAGCATTGAATAATAATCCATTGTCTCGATGTACAAGGATTTATCCAATCCCCTTCTGAAGTACAACTTGGTTGCTTCCACACTTTGGTAACTATGAAGAAAGCTGCTGACGTCTTTGTGCAGGTTTCCATGTGGACATACGTTCTTGACTCCTTTATGTAAACACCAAGGAGTACAGTGGCTGAATTGTAATGTTAAAATTATGTTTAGTTTCAGAAGAAACTGCCAGATTGTCTTTCAAGTTGGCCGTACCATTTAGCATTTCCACCAGCAATGAATGAGAGTTGCTCCACATCCTCTCCAGCGTTTGGTGCTCCTGTGGTTCTTTAGATGAAAATAAATGTATTCTTACAAGATAAGTCAGTCTCGAAACTTCTAGGATATTAGCATTAAGTTCAGATTTTTTAGAGGAAATAATCTAAGTGAATTTTGAAGAACGACAGCAAATATCTTCTTGAATTATAACCAGAAGTTATAATTACTTATTCTTTCTGCAAGTGTTTACTGAGTGGCTTCCCTCTCTCTGATGCTATGTGGTTAGTGCTATGGAAACAAAGACAAACAAAACTGATAATGATTTTGTTCTCAGGAAGCTTACACTGTCATAGATGAAGGAAAAACAAAATCAATTAAATTAATTAGTGAAATTGTTATCATGCCAGAGTATAAAATTAAAGTCATTCTAGAGAACAACTTGTCAGTAGTTAGATAAATAGACATACTGTTAATGAAAGTATGTTAACTTAGGTGTCTATTACTAGCATATTCCATCAGTAAAATATGGTGAGACTTACAATGGAATATACAGCATTGTTGATCTATTTTAAAAGTATGTTGACTCAAAACATTAGAAAATCAATGAGAGCTATAACAATATTTCTTACATAATTTTAAATGTATATTACCCCAAACTGCATTTTATAGATTACACTTAACTTCATTCACTAAACATTGGTGTGGGATCCCTGAAAACTCAAACAATGAGTTGGCAACAGAGATCCAGGGAGAAAAAGAAATGGTGAAATAGAAGTAATAAAAAATAAAATGAAAAGGGACTTTCTCACAACATTAATTATATTTTTCCATGGATTGAGAAATATTTCCAAATATATAATCTGTGTCTTTTTACAAAAAAGGTTTATAAAAAATACAAAGAACAGAACGTCAGGATCAGACAATTTGATAAGAAGTAATACAAAAGCTGACCAACAACATCACTTATAATCAGGAAATAGAATGTCCAGCAATAAAAGGCTATTGGTTTCCTTCTCTTAAACTGAAAAAATGATAAGGGTTGCTAATGTCCAGCATTGGTGAAAGTGTAGGAAAACAGAAATTTTATAAAGTGTTGAGGGGAGTATAAAATAATGCCATGTTCTTTCAGGACAAGAATTTTAAAGGTATATGCTCAATGATCTAGCTAGTTAACTTCTAAAGGTATATCATGAAACTAAATGTACTGATACAATTTTAAAGAGGAATGCTGCATTTCTGCTTCTGGTATGGTAGCATCGCTCCCTTATAATAGATTTTCCTGATTAAAATAGCTGAACATTTATCGAAGAAATTAGGAATTTTATTTTTCATAAAAGGCAACTTCCTGAGAACTCTATGGTGTAAACATGAAGAGGCAGATTATTGAGGGAAGCCAAAATTGGATGAGTAATTGCCACAGTGTGTTTCCTGTATCATCTTTTCAGTGGATTTTCACAGAGGGCGAGCAAAGTCATGAAGGAGTGTGGGAAATTAAAACCAGGAAACCTGGAGGTTTCCTTTTGGGCTGGAGGACACAGGGAAACAGGCCTGGGAGACCTTGGTGTGGAGATGCCCAGAGAAGAGGATCCCTGAGTTTATGTATGAAGGAGCACCACATGCAAACATGTGGCAGGTTCAAGGAAGCAGTGCAAAGGCTTAGGGACTGAACTGAAACTGTAAAAAGGACCACACACAGTAGGTGAGGTAGGGCTTAACCTTTTGCACTCAGATGTCGAGTGTGACTCGACACGGTTAGCATCGGTAGCAGCTCTTTTTATACTCTTTGAATGTATGAATAATTTGAAATATAAAAAAATCCAAATAAATAAGTTTGTATGAAAAGAAACTCCAGTTTTTTACTCTACTGCTGCGCTTTGTAAAATCTGGGGTATTTAAAAAATTAAATCCCGAGTAGAATAAAGGAATCGAGAAAAAAGCAAGCAAGTGCAAAGGGTTAAAGACTGAATAAAATATCCAGGATATATATGTATTAAAAATATATGTATATATCATATACATTTTTGACACCCTGTATATATATATATACAATATAATATATATTATACATCATACATATGTATTTCATTCATAATTATATAGAAATAGATAGGTATATGCACATATATAGTAAAAATATAGGTATATGCACATATATAGTAAAAATTATATGAACAGTATGTCATATAATTTCATGAAAACATCTGCAAGTATCTCTTCTTAAAAATATACATGAATTTCTTAAGCCTGTGGCATTCTGGGAAATAGATAATATGCTGTCCCTATGAAAAAAATTAATGAATTTATACAATAAAAAGTTTAAATCACCATTAAAGACATATAACTCTATAGTAGGTTCTATGAGGGATAAAAGATTTATAAATAATGGAACAGCTATTTTTTCATACCTCTTTCAGGCCACAGCTATTCCATGAATATTTTTAACCCACTGATTATTAAAAAATTTCTTTATTGATTAAGGTGTTACATATGTGTCCTTATTCCCCCATTACCCCCTCCTCCTCACCCCCCCCACTCATGCCCTCAGCCCCCTGTTGTCTGTGTCCATTGGTTAGGCTTATATGCATGCATACAAGTCCTTTGGTTGATCTCTTCCCCTTACCCCCACCCTTCCCTACCTTCCCTCTGAGGTTTAATGGTTTGATTGATGTTTCTCTGTCTCTGGATCTGTTTTTGTTCATCAGTTTATATTGTTCATTATATTCCATAAATGAGTGAGATCATGTGATATTTATCTTTCTCTGACTGGCTTATTTCACTTAGCATAATGCTCTCCAGTTCCATCCATGCTGTTGCAAATGGTAAGAATTCCTTTTTTACTGCAGCATAGTATTCCATTGTGTAGATGTACCACAGTTTTTTAATCCAATCATCTGCTGATGGGCACTTAGGCTGTTTCCAAATCTTAGCTATGGTGAATTGTGCTGCTATGAACATAGGGGTGCATATATCCTTTCTGATTGGTGTTTCTAGTTTCTTGGGATATATTCCTAGAACCCACTGATTTTCTATGAAGAATTCTTTTTCTCTCATCACTGTGCACATGGTCTAACATGATTACTCCAGCCCTGACATTTTGTTTCTAGATCCATTTATGGGCTCCCAATTGGAGTGTGAGTATCTTAATATAATTTTCTGAGATAGAATCTAATTGCTCCTGCTTACCTGCATAAAATAGTGTTGCCTTGGATTCAGGTGTCCACATTGATCCAAGCACATGTGGCCAAAGGAAAGGTCATGTGGTATAAAGCTAAACTGGCCCATCAATAATCACTGACTTTTCCCACAGTGATGGGACATTTTTCCAAACAAAATGGTCTGGACTAGCCAGGAACTCCAGACTATTGCTCCTTCATTTTTCAGCTAAGCAGCTATTCAGTAGAACATTTTACCCTTCAAAGGCAGTGTGGGGGAGATTACCACTTCTGATCTCATCTCTAGCTGTCTTTACATATAATTGCATTTCAGCCATGACCCTCTAATAGCCACGCCCCTAGGCAGAGACTCAAATAGTTTTTCTCTGACTTCCCTTCAAATTTTCCAGCTACTTTTAGGCATTGCTGTGAAATAGTGATCAATGCTTTATTTCTAATCTTATCCCAGGTACCTTGCCACCTATCATTAGCAGTCTTATTTTTTAAATGAACAATATATATTTACTCCAGCTGCTAATACATAGCTTGTAAGTAAGTATTCAGATTATTAAAAGCAGAAGGATTTTGTATTAGCAAAACTCTAGTAAATTGGATTACAATCAATCAAGAGTGCCAGGAACTATCAGATCTGAAAGCAATTATCTTGTCTTTTAACTTTGTCTAATTCAATGCAGAGTATCATGTTATCTAAATGATGCCAAACAACATACAGGCTCCACACAGAACAGAACACCAGTGTGATGTACAGATGTGTCCCTAATTATAAGCGAAATAAACACCAGGTTTTGCCATGATAACCCTTTTTAGTTCAATTAGCCACAAATAATAAATTAGCCTACAAGTCCTCCAAAACATTCATGTGTTTGGGATCATATTTTGTGTCTGTCTGTGGACCAAATATCGTTGTCATAATATTCAATTATATTCAATTTAGAAGGCACTGTAACAGTTTCAAGAAAGGGCAGAAAGTAGTCACTAAATCTCTGAAAACTTTGCAATTCTGATGTTCCCTTTATTGTACTCAGATAGAAAATAGTCTTTGTTATTGAACAATCATCACTAGCAATAATTCCTTTTTTAATTAATAAGTTTAAGCTAATTATGTATTACAGGATAAGGAACAGACTGAGCTCACAGTAACTGACAGACCGTGCTGCCAGCCTTCTTTATGTTAGTATGCAAATCATGTACATCACCTAAAAACACACTGCATAGTAATTTTAGAGATTAAAATTTAACACAGAGAAAGGTCTCTCTCTTCAATTTTCTACAAAGATACCAGCAATCCCGTAATTGGTTTAGAGCACATAATCATAGGAATAAGACAGACTTAGATAGACCACTAATAAATGCCTCCCCACAAGAGAACCACATGGAAATAATTTCAGGATGTAAAATGTACCTTGCTTTTAAAAACTTAAAAGGAGCCTCCACAAACTCTTTAAAATCCCTGACTTCCAGAGACTCAGGCCTTTGTTTTATCACTCATATTTCATATCATTACTGAAATCTATTTTCTTTAATTCCCCTTTAACACACAGAGGAGTACTTTCATTTAAAGAATTGTATTTTAATTTTTCCCAGTCAAACGATTCTAGTTCATCTGTCAGTTTACACGAACAGGCTAATTCTTAGACTAACTTGAGTTTTTTGATAATTTAATTTTGGCAATTGCTAAAAATAATAGCAAATATAAACATTGCATATGATATCTTACCTGACTTTGAGAAATTAATGACCTTGTTGAGGGCAACATGTATACATCAGAAATAATAGAGCATTTTTAAAGCAAATAAAAGACAAAGTTCAATATAACCCAAATTCCAAATATATTTTAAAGAGAAGAAAATGAAGAGTTAGGAAGATGAGAGAAAAACATGTTGTTGGGAATTATCAAGGCATAATTCTTGGAGCATTGACTGGAAATAATTCTTCGGTAACAGGCAGATTGTTTTTAAGTGAAGAGGGGAAAACGAGAACATTTGATGTGTGAGAGGAAAGCGGAGATACAGTTAGAGTTCCGCAGAGATAAGGGGTGATTTATCTGGATTCATAAATCATCATGTCGAGGGTATTGCTGAATAGTAGACAGTGCAGTAGGACAGCTTCAAGAAGGGGGATTTATTGCAATGACTGGGAGGGGAGAGTTTGATCTCATAGGAAATGAAAGATAAGAACAAGTTCTTAAATGAGAAAGTCACTCTTACAGCAATGCTTTTGACATTACTTTATAGCTTTCATTCCAAATAGTTTCCATGTAGTTAAAATTGAACCCTAGATTTTATTAATTTCTGGTTATGAAAAATACTCCCAAAGGAAACTTAATTTCTTCTTCAATTATCTATTTAGAGATAGCCATCTCAAGCATGCTAGAATGAAAATGAAAGACATAGGTTCTGTGACAATTCATCTAGTACATAATCTAAAGAAAGTTAAAAGTTCAATAATTACATAATGAGATACAAGATGGTATTTTTGTTAAATTGACAGAAAAAAATTTGAAATGCATGAATGTAGATGCTAAAAAACAGGAGGAATAGAAGTAATCAAAATATATCCTCAGGAGCTCCATAAAGGAGAAGTTTCCTTTAAAAGTGTTGTATAAACAGTGGAATAGATATATAGTATTCTGAATTATCTTTGGATGTTACTGCTTGCATTTCTGAAACTAAAGCATTTTTATTAAGAAATTATTTAAATGGAAAATTATCCAAAGTACTGTAGACTATTCTGGAGCTTTGTAGGTTTGGTTGTTTTTACAGAATCCTATATTCTGTCGTTATTTTAATCAAGCAATTTGTTATTCATTCCAGTCCATTATTTTATTAAAAAGTTTTTTTAATTAAAGTTGGCATGCAATATTATATTAGTTTCATGTGTACAACATAGTGAGTCTACGCTTACATACTTTACAATATAGTTACCACCATACATCTAGAAACCATTTGTCACTATGCCAAGTTATTGCAGTATTATTGGCTATATTCCCTGTGCTGCACACTACACCCTCATGGCTTACTTATTTTATAACTGGCAGTTTTATATTCCCCTTCACCTTTTCTAACTGCCCCCTTACCTCCCTTCTGGAACCATCAGTTTTATTTTTTTTGTATACATCAGTCTGTTTCTATTTTTATTTGTTTTGTTTTATTAGAGTCCACATATAAGTGAAAACATACAGTTTTTGTCTATGTCAGTTTTACAAAAATATTATCTTGTACCTCACTATATAATTCTTGAACTTTTAACTTTCTTTAGATCATGTACTAGATGAATTGTCGTAGAACCTATGTCTTTCATCTTCATTCTAGCACGAGGAATTTGAGGACTCATTTCACTTAGCATAATACCATTTAGGTCCATTCATGTTGTTTCAATTGCGCAGTGCTGCCCACCCTCGAGTCGCCGGTCCAGCCCTGCCTCCCTCTCGGGCCCTTGAAGCAGCCGTGGCCGCTGCTGACCAGGCCCTCCCCCAGCGCAGGCGCACGAAAGCCCCTGCCGCCGCCCCGGACACTGCGCGTGCAACAGTCTCCTGTCTGTTTGACCCGTTATGGTGTCCCAGTTAATTAGCATATTTCTCTCTCTCTCCCTCTCTCTCTCTCTCTCTCTCTCTGGCTGAGTAATATTCTACTTCTGTATCCATCTATCAAGGGACACATAGGTTGTTTATATAGCTTGGCTATTGTAAACAATCAAACAGTCATCCAATAAGGAGTGTTGGTGAGGATATGGAGAAAAGAGAACCCTCATGCATTGCTGGTGGGATTATAAACCGGTGTAGCCACAGTGGGAAACAGCACGGAAATGAAAACACTAATTTCAAAAGATACTTGTACCCCTATGTTCACTGCAAGACTGATAGCTCTCTAAAAAGTGGATTCTGGCAGCAAGACTGCCTTTGGACTTGTGCTGCAACGTTAAGTCCTCTCTGGGCCTCCAGACCGCCAGCCAACCCTGCAGATTTGGGACTTGCAAGCTTCCACAAGGTTTCCAAGTGTGAGCCAATTCCTTAAAGTTAAATTTCTCTTTCTCTTTTTCTTTGTCTTGGTCTCTGTCTCTGCCTTTGTATCTGTGTGTGTGTATGAATGTAAAGGCAAAGAAACATCACACACACACACACACACACACACACACACACACTTACACACCCTATTGATTTTGTTTCTCTGGAGAACCGTGACTAATACAACTATGCAACACAAAACTGGGATGGCTAAAGCGTGTTACTGAAAGCTCTCTGAGGAAATGAGCACGGTGCCATCATGTCCTTATGGCTAACGATAATTTGCCTGTGAATTTAGACAAGTTTAAAAAAGAGAACACTCTCAAGCATAAATGAATCCAATAATATGTGGCTATTTTGATGACCAATTGAAAATTTATCTAATTTTAACCATTTAACCAATGTTTTTATGGGTCTAAATACCTATTTCCACCCTTAAGTACTATAGAAATAGCAATTTATATTTGAAATACTTGTTATGGATTTTCTGTATCTGTTTATTAAAGTAACTCTCCAAAGATCACTTCCCGTTGACATTGTTAACATTCTTTCTTATTTTCATATACAGTTGGAAGTAATAAAATCAGATCTCTCTAAACATAGAGATAGTATTAATAGCCATGAAATTCAGAAGTATCTGTTTCAAAATAGAAACAGAGGCATGGATGCATGGAACGGACTGACAGCTGTCAGAGGGGAGAGTGGAGGGGGACTGGATGAAAGAAAGTTGAAGGGATGAGCCAAAGAACATATATGCATAACCCACAGACGCAGACAGCAGTGTGGTGATGGCCAGAGGAGGGGTGGCTGGGTCCAGGAGGGCAAAGGGGCAGGGGAATGAGGACATCTGGTCCTGGGGTCATTTTTATTATAAGCAATGTTATACAGTAACCAATATAGTAAACATTCTACTCCTATAGGCTATCAGAAAAATAGTGAAGTTAACTGGGGATTAACATCTTGTACAGGAAAGGTAAGGAATTTTTGTTCAAACTTACCAATCAAGTTGGAACTTCTTGGACTCATTATTAAGGTCATTCATAGTCTGTCCCCACTCTTCCACTCCCCGCCCCCCACCCAGTTTATTCAAACCTCTTTCCCAGGAGTCCTCAGGTATCCTCTTCTGACTCCCTCACCCAAGAGTAAGAGTCTAAAATAGTTTCTTCCTTCATTATATTCCAATATCCAGAGCCTGCTAAAATTCTTTGCAAGTAGTATCTATTTCAGAAATAGCCACAAAATAAGAGAATCTGAGCTACGAGAGACATTCCAAAATGATGGCTAGATTCCACATTGTTTTGCACTGGAAGAAAGCAAAGCACTTTTTTGATTCATTGATGGATTGAGAGAGCACTATTGCAAAACATTTTTTAGAAGTGAGAAATTCATAGCTCAAAGCTAAAAAAATCACCTCCCACCCAAACACCTGGCACTACAAACATGAAAAGAAAAAGCACAATGATGAAGTGAAAACTAAAGATGAACCACAAAATTGCTAAGGTTTCTAGTGCAGGAGAGGCTTGCTCCCCAGGTGGAGCGAGGGAGCACTGAGGGAGAGAAGGAGGAATCTGAGGCCTTAGGAGACAGAGGACACTGGATGTGGTTCCCGCTGACTGGTTGTGTGACTTCCTGCACATGAATGACCTTTTCTGTGCTTTTAATACATGTCCATGAGTGCACATGTTGATGTGTTCTCATTATTTACCTGAAGTAACGTGGTTAGCTTTAATGAGGTGATACTGGGAAATGTTTCAAGTTACAGAGACTAGAAATGCATCAGAATTACAAGGAATTTTTATTTTTTCCATTGGGGATCAAAGAATAGAGTAAGGAGAGAGAGATTTATAATTAATTTATGTTAAGTTGTGTCAAATACGGGCAGTTAGAACAGAAATCAATAATTTTGTGTGTGTGAATTTGATCAATATAGACGAGAAATTAACTCAGGATGACCTGTATTATTTCATTCTTTAGTAGAAGGATTTTGGATCTAAATTATTCTTATAATTGCCCCCCCCCCCCTAATTTTATCTTTATTGATGGAAGAATCAAGAGTAAATCCTGATTCCTTTTTAGGTAGAAGATTGAATTTTTAAAATTTTATTTCAAACAAACAATATGGGGAAAACATTTTATAATGAAGAAAATAGAAAATTTTGTGAGCTGCACATCTGATGCTTGCGTGCCAAGGTAAAAACTAAAGCAGGCAGACAAGTTGAAAGATATGTGGATCCTAAAGCAATGCCCAACCTCAATTATATTCCAAGTTAAAAATGCTTACTAAAAGTACACATTTTGTGATATTTTGTAGTTGTGTTTTTAAAAGAAATAATTAACACAAAATGTGAACTGATAGCTTTCCTTTTTTAAAGAGTACGTTTTTACAATTAATAAAAACAGGGAAGAATATTTCACATGGTGTTCTAAAGTTATCAGTTACAGTGACTGGGAAGTAATTATTCCAATTCTCTATCTAGAAAACTTGGGCCTCCATTATTTTCTCCCTTGCTCACATCAGCCTTAGTAAGTTAAAGTCACAGGGTGGGCAAAAGTACTTGCCAGATCACATTTGTTCAGTCTGTAGAATTTATTACCATGGGAGGTCATCAAGTCAGTTATAAGAATTCAAAATGAAGTTGAGAGAATTTTATAACAAATAGCACTTATATAGTAAAGCAAGTTACTTAAGAATTTTATGCTCTAGGTCATAAGATCAGACTTCAGTTCATAAAATATTAAACCGTGGAATCGAAAAGGAACTTTTTCTTGTACAATATCATTGAAGACCTTTGGTGGAGACCAATTCTAGTGCCTTATGATAGACAAAGTGACCTAACAACAACATAACAGGAATGTCATTTGATAGCAAGTTCAACATTTATGTAGATAACATTGCAAACGAATATAAGCATAACGTCAAGCAAAAATTAAAGTCCTGTCTGACTGTGTCTACATAGCGACAATACAACTAAAAATAATAAAAATTCAGTTGAACAAATTATTGATACTATGGAGACGTGACTTTTTTGTTTTATGAACTCAGCTTAAAATATGAATTTAAGTAAACTTGCTTGAATGTTTAATATAGTCTAAATGCATGTAAATAGTAGCAAGTGGATTCAATTTTTAATATACATATTTCTCATTTTTATTGATGGAGTTGAGGCATACAGATATACCTTTCTAGTTAGATTCATTTCACAGTCTCTGCTGGTTAGACCTATAATGCAATCCTTCCTCAGAATAAGTAGCGTGACCAGGAATTCAATAATTTTAAATCCAATACAATGCCATTTAATTCTTAAAACTTGTGATTTTTAGGGAAGGATAAGGTATTGTCTGGGTTCAAAGACTGTGGAAGTAAAAGTGTTGCCCTTGAAACAGAAAATCCTTTATATTGACATTGACACTCAAGTCTTACTCTTTAGCTGCACTTTGGATATAGAGAACGATTGTGGATCAAAGTTTGTAATGTGCGATACTGTACACTACATGCCAGTAATCTTTGATCTACTTTTATGAAGTGCCAGTAGCTCAGAACTCTTTGTTTTCTTACATGTTGAGGTCCTGCTCTCCATTTGGAGTGTGGAGTGCTAAGCAGAGGTATGTTTTGGTGGCTGATTCTTCATAATATTTCCATTCTCTACACTCGCTTTTTATGTTGCTTATAATGCTTATTTTCTGAGCTTGATTCTCAAATGTAAATATACTCTGTTCACTTGATTGAGTTAATGTTGGGCAGGAACAGAGCTAATAACCAAAGAATCACAGATATTTAAAATTGCTTTTTATGCCTATCAAATGCCACTTATCTCCCACCTCCTAATTTTACAAAGGTTAGAAGTCCCAGAGAGATGTCAAGTGACTTGCTCAGAAGAAGCTAGTGTGATTGTTGATTTTATGTGTCAATTTAACTGGATTATGGAGTATACAGAGATTTGGCTAAACATTATGTCTGGGTGTGTTAGTGAGAGTATTTCTAGATGAGATTGGCATTTGTATTAGGAGACTAAATAGAAAAGATTGCCCTGCTCAGTATAAGGCACATCATCCAATCATGTGAGGGCCTGAATAGGGCAAAAAGGCAGAGGAAGGGAGAGTTTTCTCCCTGCCTGACCGATGAGCTGAGACATCGGTCTTCTCTTGCCATTGGACTGGGACCTATGTCCTTAACACTCCTGGTTCTCAGGCCTTCCGGTTTGGACTGGAAGGACACCCTCTGCTTTCCTGGGTCTCCGCTTTGTAAATGGCAGGTCGTGGGACTTTTCAGCCTCTATAATAGTTTTAGTTGATTCCGCATAATACATATTTTTTTAATATATATTTACATATATCCTACTGGTTCTGTTTCTCTGGAGAACACTGACTAATAAAGTATTAGTCTGCTCAGAGATAGGACTAGAACATTTTTGCCATTTATCATTTCATGCCTTTGAAAATGACTGGCATGGTGGCTAATATGAAGGACATGGCAATAAATGTTTTCGAAATGATGAATGACTACCTGATTGTTTAAGAAAACGTTCTGACTTTATTTTGCAATAAGTAGTCAAAGCCTTATATAGTAGTTGCAAATTTTCATTTTTCCATTGCTCTTAGTAAATTAAAAACCTCTCTCCTGTCCTGGGGGAGGGGGGCGGGGGAAGAACCTAAAGAAAATTGGAAAACCAGCATCATCATATGCCTTTTTCTTGCCTTAGGTGTTAATTAACATAACATAACAACGATTGTAGTTTCTGATGAGAATTTATAGGAACTCTCTGCACTTAGGCTCCTATATGGCTAGTTCTTTGCAAAAATGGGTAGGAAATTTGAAAAAATGACTGAGTTACAGTGACCACATCCTGAAGCAGCCTTTAGGCCACACAAAGTTTATTGACTGCATCTGCTAGATCTTTAGAGGTAACAGGTTCAGTCAATCTAAGCAACATCTTCTGAACTATGCTGTGCATAAGAATTACCTGGGACTCTTGTCCAAATGCAGATATTATGAGCCATAGGTTGGGAATGAGTTCTGAGACTCTGAACATCTAACAAGCTTTCAGATGCTGCTGAAGTGTCTGGTTTGGGGTTCACCTGAGGTAAGGAGAAGCTAGCTGCTAGAGAATCTGACTGTCTGCCTGTTGTGTCTGGCCTTTGTTGAAGATCTTACTAATGGTGAGAATCCACACTCTGCAGCACTTAAATAAGGTAAAGCCTCTTATTAGTCCTGAAGTTGTCCTTTTCTCCTCTAAGCTATGTGAATAATGGTCTCAATAATATTTTTGTCTTGGCACATGTATAGATCCAAGTTATGTTCTATCTCATTCTATGATTATTTTGTGGAGTTATATCAGAATTTAGAGGAAACCTTTTAAAAACATCTAATCTAATAATAGACAAATATGCAAATTGACCACACCTTTGCTACACCTAAGCCACACCCACCAGCCAATCAGGACGAGTATGCAAATTACCCCAACAAAGATGGTGGCTAATTTGCATATCAAGACAGCCTCGAAAGAAGCCAAGAGCTGCAGAAGGGAGTAAAGCTTCGAAGAAGCAAGCAAGCTGGGGCGGGGGGGGGGGGGGAGGAGAAGGGAGGAGCGAAGTCAGGGCCAGGGGCGAAGGGAAAAGCAGGCAGGCTGGAGGAGAAGGCAGGGTGGGTGACAAGGGCGGAGCGGAGGCGGGGCCGGGGGCAAAGGGAAAAGCAGGCGGGCTGGAGGAGAAGGCGGGGCGGGCAACAAGGGCGGAGGGGAGGCGGGGTAGAGTGCAGCAGGAAATCCTATTGCAGGATTTTTCCTGCAACGGGAACGCTAGTCCTATATAATAAAAGGGTAATATGCAAATCGACCGAACAGCAGAATGACTGGTCGCTATGACGTGCACTGACCACGAGGGGGCAGACCTCAACGCAGGAGCTGCCCCCTGGTGGTCAGTGCCCTCTCACAGGGGGAGCGCTGCTCAGCCAGAAGCAGGGCTCATGGCTGGCGAGCACAGCAGCGGTGGCGGGGGCAACGGGGGGTGGGGGGGGTGGGGGGGAGGGGGCAATGGAGTCCCCATGGGGACGGGGCCTAAGCCTTCAGTGGGACATCCCCTGAAGGCTCCCAGACTGCAAAAGGGTGCAGGCCGGGCTGAGGGACGGGGCCTCTAGTAGGTAAATAAGTCTGTATTTGGAAACGTGGTTCACTTAAAGATTTATAATTTAATTTAGAAATAAAAAGGGGTCATTTGATTTAAAATAGTTATTATTGGGAATATGGGTATTATCACTGAAAATTACTCTGGAGCAGAACTCTACATTGAAATGACGGCCACATACACACATTTGTAAAGGAGAGTGAGAGGGGGGAAAAAAGGAAAGAAAGAAAACATTTTAACCACAGGGTGGCAGTGATGTATATATAAAAGAGATTTCAAACACATGATTTCAGACAGATCTCTGAGGAAATGCTTATCAAAATACATAGGGGTTCCTAATGCTGTGGTATGCAGAAAGCCTCAGCAAAGCTATTTACTGCTACTTATTTGTAGTATGCTTGGCTACTCCACTCTAAATTGAAAGCTGTATATGCTTGTTGTCATCCCCAGTCCTCAGTGTATACGTGTAGAGTACAATTTTCAATTAAAAAAATAATTGCATTGTAATACTTTTTATTTGGGTTTCATTTAACCAGGAGTTATTGTCATAAGTTATATGCAATGAACTCCAAGCTTTGACAAGTCATTAATTCCACATGACATACTTAATTTAACCTGCCTTTTTATATAAAAGTTAAAAAAAAATTTAAATTAATTTTTAGAGAGAGAGGAAGGAAGAGGTAGAGAGAGAAAGAAACATCGATGTGACAGTGACATGCATCTGGGAAATGAACAAGCAACCCCTGGGTGCATCTCGGTGGGTGCACGGGACGATGCCCAACCAACTGAGCCACACCAGCCAGGTCTATATAAGAGTTTTGAAAATGTTTTACAGTTCCACTCTTTGTGACACTGCATTACTTTTACTTCCACTTGAAAATATGCCTCATTCTCTTTAGCCTTTTTATCTTAGTTGTGAAGACACCTGTATTGTCCTACTAAAAGTTAAATTGATTGTGTTGTGAACCTTGTCAAAAGCTCACTGGAAAACTGACAAAGATGAAGTTTACCTAAGCAGTGTCTAATAGCAAGGTGAGATAAATATTGCAGAAGCCACCAGATATCCTGATGAATGAGATACTCTGGAAAAGGTTTGGAAGGCTCATGGTGGAGGATGTTTGTTAGAGAGGTTTCTGCGAAGGACAAAGAGACAAATTGAATTATTCAATACCTGTTCAGTTCTTTAAATGACTTTTCATGAGGTGAAGCTCTGTTCTCCATATATTTAGAACTTGAAAATACCCTCAAATGCCAGCTATAAGCCAACACTTTTGGAAGCCAACTGGGGATGGGAAATAGAACAATGTTCTGGCTTGAATAATGGGTGGGATTTTTTCCAGTTCCTGCCATTGGCAGGAGACCTACGTGCCAGTTGTTCTGAGGCTGGAAATCAGCCAGAGTGAACCTGGGGCCAAAAGCCAAGAAGTGACACCTGTGCAGGTATGGCCCCGGCTCCTGCTCAGATATTCCCTGCGCAAGGCAACAAGGACTGGGCTTTTGCTTGTTTTAGAGTCTGCTGAATGGTTGGGCAGCATCACATAAATCATTTGTCTAAATGTGAGTGAAATTCCCTTAAAATCAGTGCTCAGAAGTGAGACAGTAGTCTTTTTGGAATGTATGAATACTAAGGACTTCAGGTTATGAAGTCTGCCATACTAGATTGCTCTTTCAATTACTCTATTTTGAATAAGAAAACCCTCACTATTGTTTGAAATAACAGTGTCAATCAATGCTGCCTTAGGATGCTTATGGTGGTTACTTGACACAATTAAAAAATGAGAAGAGAAAACAATTTAACATAGACTTAGGAAACATTCCAGGTGCTGGAATGTCACAATGAGAAGTGATGCTGGGAGTTTATGTTGATGTTGACGTGCGCTCGAAACCACTGACAAGGAGGGAGAAGAGCTAAAACCACAGTGAGCTATTTCACAGGGATGCCGTGGTTAATGAAGCAATGAAGCCATCAAAACCTAAGCTGCATTTCCATACAAAACGCAAAGATGTGAATACAAAAACTGCATTTAATATACGAGGGGTCATAGTTCTGAGTGATACTATATATCATTTAGTTTACTATTACTGACACATTCAGAAAAAGTGAATCTTTTCAGAATCAAAAAGAAAAAAATTCCAGTGACAAAGTTTCTTTTGCCATTCTTAAATTCCGTTTTAAAGTAAATAATACTAACTTTACTATTTTACTTTTATCATTTAGCTAATACAGTTAAACTATTAATTTAAAAATTAGCTTTGATTAAAAATTGATATCATAGTGGCAACAGTCCTATATGTCTACAAGTCCTATGTGCCACCCTCTTCTATGATACCATATGGGGACCACGAGCAGCACACACATGCCAAGTGAACTGTATTGGATCCTTATCTCTCAGCCTTAGTAAATACTGTATCTTGTCACAATGGATGCCAACTTACGATTTAGATACCCCTGTTAAGCCTTTAACCAATCACAACTGTATATTCCAGCTTAGAACCCATGACTAAGGGGACTCAAGTCATGACCAAAGACACCCAGGACAGGACAAAAGGACAAAACATCTCCTGGGTTCTCCCATCCACTTTATTATATTCAGAAAACAGGTGTTATCTAAACGGTACACAAAATGTTAAAAAGCCCAACTAAAAAGTCACATGCCATTGTTACAAAGGCAGGACTATATTCTTGGCTGAAGCAATCATGGAAGTCAAACAGACTCAGAGATTGCCTCTAGGAAGAGGGGGCAGGCAGGTGAATACAGTGGACATAGCAACATGGAACACCAAGAAATCGTTTTCCTAACAGTGTCTGACACAGTGAGCACATCAGGGGTAGATGTAGCTGCCCTAGATGTGGGCCCTTTGTAATAATCATTCCCTCTTATTTCCGATGCCAGGCAACCACTGATCTGCTTTCTTTCATGATAAATTAGTTTTACCTATCTTAGAATTTCATGTAAAATGAGTCATACAATATGTACCACTTTTATGTCTGATTTCTTTTGCTCAACATAATGTTTTTGAGAATCATCCATGCACCTAACCAGGAACTGATTTAGATATGGGCATACAAGATAGCCTTGACCAAAAAATATCCAAGAGAATAACCAATGGATACAGACACTAGGGCGGTGAGGGCATGTGCTGGGGGGTGGGAGTGGCCGGGGAGAGGTCAATGGGGGAAAAAGGAAACATATGTAATACTTTAATCAATGAAAAATAAATAAAAAATATATTAGTTATAGGTATACAACATAATGATTCAACATTTATACTAGTACTAGAGGCCCATTGCACGAAGATTCATGCATCGTGCAATAGGCCTTTCTTCCCCTGGCTGCCAGCACCAGTTTTCCTCTGGCATCCAGGACCCTGGCCTTTGCTCTGACCGCTGCCTTCCATCTTCGCTCCGGGCGGAGCCTTCAGTCTTTGCTCCGGCTGGAGTGCCGCTCTTATAGCTCCCTCCGCCCCCCTGCCCTCCCTCTCATAGCAGGCGTCCCACTCACTTGGCCGCTCCATACCTGCATGCGTGCTGCCCAGAGGCCCGGAGTGGCTGGGGGTGGGGCTTCCGACATCTTTGTTGGGTTAATTTGCATACTCACTCCTGATTGGCTGGTGGGCATTGCGAAGTGATGGTCAATTTGCGTATTTCTCTTTTATTAGTGTAGATACCTTACAGTGTGATCACCACAGTAAGTCTAATAACCATCTGTCATCATGCAAAGTTATGATATTATTGACTATATTCCCTGTGCTGTCCATTACATCCCTATGACTTATTATTTCATAACTAGAAATTCATATTCCCTTTCACCTTTTCCATCACCTTTCCACTCCCTCCTCTCTGGTGACCATCAGCTTATTCTTTGTATCTATGAGTGTGTTTCTGTTTAATTTTGTTTGTTCTCTTTTTTATTAGATTCCACGTATGCAAGTGAAATTATGTTATGTGGTATTTGTCTTTCTCTGACTTATTTCGCTTGACATGATGCCCTCTAGGCCCATCCATGTTGTCTCGAATGGCAAGAGTTCATTCTTTTTTATGGCTGGGTAATATTCGATTTATCTACCAGATGATACCTGGGTGGCTTCCATATCTTGGTTATTGTAATAATGCTTCAATAAACATAAGAGAGCATGTAAAAAAAAAAAAAAAAGAGAATATCTTTTGAGATCGCTTCTGCTATGATTTTCCTTATTCATAAAGGAGACAGAAAGCAAGTACTTTTCCAGGGAAAGTATTCTTATCTTATCTAGATAAGATTGATTACTTTCCCTTTGTGTCCTCGGCTCCTATCTTTATATGTCTACTGCAGCTCATTTAGCACTTAACCTATGTACATATTTGGCTTTTTGTATTAAAGTTTAAGCCCCTCCGATGCATAGCTAATATATTGTTTGAATGCACCAGTTTGCCTATTCACTCACCTATTGATAGAGTTAGAAATGATAGGGATGTTTCCAGCTTTGGGGTCTTATAAATAAAGCTGCCATGAACATTTGTGTATAGGTGCCTACGTGAATATGTTTTAATTTTTTAGGATAAATACTTAGGAGTAAAATTCCTGGGTCAAATGGTGAACATATGTTTAATTTTATTAAAAATTTCTGTTAATCTTTGTATTTTCACTTGTATGCCGGCGGGGGGAGGGGCAGGGGTGGTGATGTGGGTGAAGACTCAAATGTGGTTACGACATTTATTGTCAATCATGCTGGTATAGAAATGCAGGACTGGCATTCAAACAGGGGAAAAGCTCCCTTTCCCAGAGCTCTGTGGTTGGATGACATGCCCCTCATGGGGCTGCTAGGAGGACTAAATGAACTGAGATATTAAAAAAAAAAAAGCTTAACACAGGACCTGGCATGATATTCATGTTCAGTGATGTCAGGTGTTGTTATCTGAGTTATTAATAAATTTGGATGGGAGAGAAGACATGACCCTAGTCCTGTAGAAGTTAAACTATGACTTTTTCCTGTACTATGATCACCTTTCCTGAAAAGCTTACCTCACGACACCTGTAACAGTTTATTCACTGTATTACTAGCTGAGAATGTATGTTTATCTACTAAATACATGACAGCAAGTTTGGAGATTCAAAACATAAAGGCAGAACCAATAACGTCACCAACTGTAAAATCTACAATAATAAAAGAGAAATATGCAAATTGACCGTACCTCTGTGACACCCATCAGCCAACCAGGAATGAGTATGCAAATTAACCCAACAAAGATGGTGAATTAATTTGCATATGCAGGTGCAGAGTGGCCAGGAAGGACGGGATGCCTGCTATGAGGGGGAGGGCGGGGGGCGGAGGGAGCTATAGGAGCAGTGCTCCGGCCGGGAGTAAAGACTTGCAGGCTCCCGGGCAGCCAGGAGCGAAGCCAGGGGAAGGAAGGCCTATTCTTGCACGAATCTTCATGCAGCAGGCCTCTAGTGAGAAAATAAAACAAGAGCACAATCCCAACGTGCAAAATTATAATAATTTAAAGCTGAAGAGATACTTTTGTAAAGATACTCCAGTTTTCTAAAATAAGGTAATTTCATGAAAACCTATGACTACTTTTAACTTTTGCTAGGTCCACTTTGGTGCTTAACCCTTTTCTCTGGGGAAGAACTATGCTGACAGCTTGCAGCGTGCTTAACATTTCTCCCTTTATTTTTAAAAATGCACTAATCCTTATGACTCCTTAATCTGTGGGTGGTGGTATTAAACCCAGAGGTGGAGAGAAGAATTCCAGTTTATAAAGAAGCTGCACTTTTGAAAACAAAGGAGACCCTTCCTGCAGTGTGTATTTTAATCAGAAGTGTGAACCGCTTAGTTCCGTTCCTCAGCGAATGGTCTTTGTAGGAGCCTGTTGCCATCTCCAAACTCAAGGTATCTAAGGTGCTGTGGGCAAGCTCTGCCCCAGTTAAAAAAGGGTGACAGGATCCCTCCAATGTTCAGCACAGCAGATTTGTGTGATTAGTTTTCGTTTCTTCTGCGAAGTCAAGTTGGAATGAACTGACTTAGATGAAAATGGTGTAGTGATTTTTGCTAAAATGAAATTGAAGTTAAAAAATGAAAAGAAAAAGAATTGGAGTGGTAAACAGCTTTGTTAACCAAGTGCCTTTCAAAAGGCTTCATATCTTCGTGAACTTCACTGAACTCTGTCCATTGGTAAAATGTGCACATTCCCTATTAGTGTTCTTAGCCACACGATCTGACGACAAGTTGGGATAGAGAATAGAACCACCTCCCATTCACCCTGTTGGTGAGGGAGGGATTCCTGCCCTAGGTTTAGAGAGATGGCAGAACACACACTGGACAGATGAGATTGCCAGCTCTGAGCATTAGTGCTGTGTCATGAGGAAGTCTGGACTAGTCTCCCAGATGAAAGAGCACAGAGTGAGGCCCAGATGAAAGCCTGCAGCAATGGCCAGACAATACTCACAGCCTGATGGAGAAGGGCACTGCAGGCCACACAGGGCCTCATGGGCACTGCACGCAGGCAGGGAGTGAGCAACCAGGGGCTGAGGGAGGCAGGCTTTGTAGTATCAGGAGGATGGGGTGCCTCCTGGTTGTCATTGGCTTGTCCGAATTATTTTACAGCTGAAACTTGCTCTCAGGGCTAAGCAGGAACTGCACCCAGTCCACCTGAAAAGGAGGGCTGTATAGCCAGGGGACCTTATGCACAGGAGCAGAGTGGGAAGGGGAACTTGTGGTTAGGCCTTTGAGTCCCTCCTGTTTTCACCAGATATCGAAGCAGCACAGAATACTGGATCTTAATTTTAAGCCTTTTACCACATTGTCCAACAAATATTTAATAATATTTAATAAGAGTTACTGTAAGCCAGGCACTGTGCTGGAAGCTGAGGGAAATTAAGACAAATAATATATTAGCTATGCATTGGAGGGGTGTAAAGTTTAATAGAGAGAGCCAAATATTAAATAGGTTAAGTGCTATATGAGCTGTAGTAGACATATAAAGATAGGACCCTAGGACACAAAGGGAAAGTAATCAATCTTATCTAGATAAGATAAGAATACTTTCCCTGGCAAAGTACTTTTTTGTCTCCTTTGTGAATAACAAAAATCATAGCAGAAGCTATCCCAATAGGTGTTCTGGTATATATATATTTTTTGGTTGAGGCTACATTGTACATCCATATCTAAATCAGTCCCTGGTTAGATGAATTTGATAACTAATGGATTTAGGCAAGTCATCATTCAGCCACTGGCATTGGGGAAAGGGCAATGAAGCAAATGGCTGCTCAAAATTTCAACAAAATTATTTTAGTTCTAATTTAATTCCTCTTCTACATCTCTTTTCCTCCTCTTCCTCCATTTCCTTCTTCTCCTTCTTCTTTCCCCTCTTCTTCTTTCTCTCCTCTTCCTCCTCCTCCTAAGATGTGAGGAGATTTATATTCTATAGGCATTAACAGTTTTTGCCTCACCTTTCTATATCTGACCAATCATTGTGTCCTGTCCAGTCTAGCTCTAATTTTAGAGTCTTTCCACTTCTCTTCATGTCTACTGTCACCACCTTGATTTAGGCAGGTGGGGCTCTATGCCTGGGCCCTACACTATGGAGGACTCAGTGTATCCAAATCAATTCATGAAAGCACCCAAGGGTGCCTTTGTTAAGTGGCTCTGATGGTCAAACACAGGCACAGCATGATCCTTAACCCTAAATATCTAACCACACGATTAACATTGCTCCTGTCCCAGGGAAACACTTCCCCACAGCTCTTACCTTATATTCTTTAAGCCAACAATGCCCACATAAAAACAGCTATTAGGGCTTGTGGGGTGTGCTTTAACCAACATCACAAATTTAGTATATTCAAAGAGTTGTGCTACTGTCATCTCATTTAAGTTTAGAACATTTTCATCACCACAAAGAGAATTCCTATACCCATTAGCAGTCACTCCCTATTCTTTTTCCCCCTTTCCCACCATCTCCTAGTTCACTAGACAACCATTAAAGCACTTTATTTCTCTATAGAGTCATCTATTATGAACATCCATATTTATAAAAAGGCAGTGACGGTGACGACCGAAACGACCAGATGACCAAACAGCAGGCTGCTTGGGGCAACCAGGCTGGCGGGGGGTGGGTGGGGGGGGCGGGGAAGGGGTAGTGAAGGATGACCATAGGACTGAACAGCAGGATGTATGGGGCAACCAGGCTGGTAGGGGGGGCAGTGAGGGGTGACCAGGCTGGCAGCAGGGGGCAGTTAGGGGTGACCTGGCTGGCAGCGGGGGGCAGTGAAGGGTGACTAGGCTGGCAGGGGGTGCAGTTAGGGGCATTCAGGATGGCAGGCAGAGGCAGTTAGGGGCAATCGGGCCAGCAGGAAGAGGCGGTTAGGGGTGATCAGGCTGGCAAGGGGGGCAGTTAGAGGTGATCAGGCTGGCAGGCAGGTAAGTGGTTAGGAGCCAGCAGTCCAGGATTGTGAGAGGGATGTCCAACTGCCGGTTTAGGCCCAATCCCCGGCAGTTGGACATCCCCTGAGGAAATATTTGAAGATAGAGACAATGGCAGAAACCACTAAGGAGCTAATTACAATTTAAAATAGGGGCATATATCACCCCCCATTGTCTATATCTTCAAATATAAACCGGCAGTCGGACATCCCCCGAGGAGTCCTGGATTGGAGAGGGTGGGCTGGGCTGAGGGGAACCCCCCCTCCCATGCATGAATTTCATCCACTGGGCCTCTAGTTTCATATAAATGGAATCATATAGTACGTGGTCTTTTGGGACTGGCTTCTTTTGTTTAATTGCAATAGATTCTTGCACAATGCTATTCTTCAGTAGGACTGAGTGCTCACTTATTTACTAGTGAAATAAAAATGACCCAAACATAGGAAGAGTATTCAAGAGATACTGAGTAGCTGCAAATATGACAAATATCCATTGCATGTGGCTAGTACTTCTTATTTTTTAGATCTCAGCTAAAATTCACCCCTGAGACACCTCCTTGCACATCCTAGTTAAAGATATAGCATTCCTATTATTCTATCTCCCATGCAGGCCCTTGTTTATTTGTTTTTTTTTTTCAAGCATTTATGGTAACTTAAAATAATTTTAATTGTCAGTCAATCAGTCAATGTGTGTGTGTGTGTGTGTGTGTGTGTGTGTGTGTGTGTGTGAGAGAGAGAGAGAGAGAGAGAGAGAGATCGAGATCTGTCTCTCTTACCAGAGTACAGACTTGATGAGCAAATAAGTCATGTCTCTCTTGCCACCACTGTTTTTCCAGGATTTTGCTCAGTGACTTAAAGTAGGCATTCAAATTTTGAATGAATAAATAAATGAATGAGATTGAGTGATAAAAAGAATGCAGTAGGAGGCAAACGCTTGATGGGGAATGATGATGAGGAATTCAACATGGAAATTTTAAGTGTGAGGAAGCTGTGGGACATCCTGGAGACCAAGTCTTCTAGGTAGTTGATAGACATAGTTTATACACACAATGTTAAAGCTAAACAGTGTAGAAAGGCCTATAGGAAAAGGTGATATTTCCTTGGTCTACTTCACCCTCAATAAATCTCTTTAGAGATAAACATTTTAAATTGTAGTTAGCTCCTTTAGTGGTTTCTGCCATTGTCTCTATCTTCAAATATGATGCTCTATTACCTTCTCTTATTTTATCAACTTCTGAATTATTTATTGCTGTGCTACATGAGGCTTTAGTCCATATACCAAAAATTTCCATCTTTCTCTCAGTAGTTATATCTTTAGAAAATGTCTAAGTACACTTACAAATTTAAATAAGTTGCTTAAGTCTTCTGCTTCCATCCACTATAAACAGTTCCTCTTGCCTCCCCAAGCTGTAAGGTCAGGTTGTTTATGTGTCGTGCCTTCCTTTCACCTCCATTCCCTACTGTCTGGAAATTGTACTTTTAGTTTGTATAGTCAAGATCGATAAAGTTTACAGTCTCCTGTCATACATTCTACTAGCTGCTCAAAATCATGTCACGTTTCAATAGGTTTCATATTTGAATTATGTTGCTTGTATCATTTTTCTTATTCCTGGAAAAACTGATTTTGTTTTTTGCCCTGATGGACGAAAAAGCACGTGTCTTTTTTACCATATGGCTAATGTCTTTTAGCTTCTTAATTATTCCTTATACTTTTTAGAATCAATTATTTTCTTTTCCTTGCAGCAATTAATTTCCTGTTTTAAATTGCAGGGAGCTGTGCCTTTATAGTAAAATGTTCTGCTTTTCTGGAGGTTTACATTTCTTTCTTTTTTTCTTGTAAAGGCAAATCATATATCAATACAAAAATTCCCTCAAGTAAATAAAATTTCAGTTAGAAATGCAATAAATTCTATACGTATGTAAATTGCTTTATGTTTTAGAGGTAAAATGTTAAACCTCAAAATTTGACTATGGCTTATAATTAACATTAATTATGTAATAATATTTAATTGGTAACGCTTCACAAATTTCAGACCAATCAAACATTGTGTCTGTTCCTAGTGATTATTATATTATAATAAAAAGAAAACAATGAGCAGAGATTCTTCCAGGCAAAATTCCTGCTAGAGTCAAAGCCATAGCTGAGAAGAGGGCCTCAGATGAATTCAAATGCTGTTTTCTGCTGAGATATGAGTAGACAGTGTAGGTGAAGACCTAATCTTTGTCATTTATTAAATATATGAAAGTATTTTGAGACTGAAAAACAGTTCACATACTCTTAGAGGCCAAGAATGAATAATGAGATATACAAGAAATAAACAAATTTCTCAGTCTGTTTCATTTAGCAAATAGTATTTAAATAAACACAAATATCTAAAACACACACGCAGAGACACACACACAGGCGAGTACATAAAAGGCCTGATTGGCCCTAGGACCAAACCGACATAAGGCACAGTAATTGTGCAAGCAGAGCCACCCTTATCACAGGAATGCGCCCCGTTATGTGATGATTCAACTTTTCCCATTTATCTAGCTTGCTGTAATGTTTGCATGCCAAGCAGGGAAGAGGGGCACAGATTAGGCTTAGGCAAGGGGAAAAGCTGACATTGAAATAATTATGACAACTTACAGTACATGGTGTATAGAAAGTTTGCAAAGTACTTTTCACATAGATGCTCATCTGCTTTCCATAACCGCCCTGAGAAGTGTGTGTGGCTATGTTAACACCGCTTTCCTGCTGACAAAGCTGAGGATCCAAAAAAGGTATGTTTTTCAAGGGAACTGCCGATAAGGAGCAGAGCAGGAGGATTCAAACTCAGGAAATATGGTTCTTAGTTTCTTTTCTGTTTATCACAACACTTTCTGTTTATCACCTGTTAATGTTTATAATGCAGACTCTATCTGCATAATAATGGAACGGTGCTGGATGCTGGAAAGACACATGCAAATGACTCATACAAGGTATTATTTAAACTGCACCACCCCTTCTAAAGGTCAGAGTGTAGTAAGGACAGAAGACCTGATCTTTGTCTTTGCTATTTCCAAGACTGATTAAGGATATTCCCAGGATTTATAAGTATATGATTAAGGAGAACAATATTGTGTGTGTCTAGTACTCCTCACCACAGCCCCATATAGATTGTGGTAAAAATTAATATCCAGAAAAACTTGGGAAAGTCATAAAATTATTAAAGCATATTTCCACTGCCTTTTCTCAGTGGTGTTTATGGGTTGAATGGATGTATTCTTTTATTTAATACACTAGAGGCCCGGTGCATGAAATTCATGAATGGGGCAGGGGGTCCCCTCAGCCTGGCCTGCACCCTCTCACAGTCTGGGACTGCTGGCTCCTAACTGCTCACCTGCCTGCCTACCTGATTGCCCCTAACCACTCTGCATGCCTGTCTGATTGCCCCTAACTGCTCACATGCTGGAGGCTAATTCCAGCAGGTCATAAATGCAAAAAGCTTCATCAAAAGGTTGATGGAACTTGGGGCTTATTCAGCAGGGCTGAATCATATGTTATTACCTACTGGCATAGCTGAGGGCATTTCCCCAAACCTGAAAAAGATGCATAAATGATTGCCTGTTGCCAGACAGCTGAGGGCATTTTAATCTACATGTTATTGCCTCCTGCTGGCCAAATACCTGAACAGCCAAAGGCAGTTCCCCCAAACTGACAGTACCCACTGTATACTAAACCTTACCTTTGATGTGTATATCTGCTTTGCTATAGGGCAAATTGTGGGAATAAGAAGAGCCCTGGTTCCAGAGATAGGGAGAACTTGGCTACTGAAGCTAAGCCCTCCTCTGGCTCCCCCCATGGATTACAAATTTATATTTCTAGTCTCTTTATTATTTTACATGCAGTGCTTTCTCCAGATTCCTGAACCCTTCTAGATGCTGGATAACACTCCAGCATTACTCATCTGCCTGCCTGATCTCCCCTAACCACTCACCTGCCTGCCTGATCTCTCCTAACCACTCACCTGCCTGCCCAATTGCCCCTAACTGCTCACCTGCCTGCCCGATTGCCCCTAACTGCTCACCTGCCTGTCTAATCACCCCTAACTACTCGCCTACCTGCCTGATCACCCCTAACCCTTCTGCCTGCCTGATTGCCCCTAAACACTCATTTGCCAGCCTGATTTCCCCTAACCACTTGCCTGCCTGCCTGCCTGATTGCCCTTAACCACTGCCTTGGCCCCCACTGCCCTGGCTTCATCTGGAAGGACGTCCATAATGATGTCTGGAAGGTTGTTAGGCTGTCCAGTCGAATTAGCATATTATGCTTTTATTATTATAGAAGATTATTATAGATTATTATAGACTAGAGGCCCGGTGTACAAAATTCACGCATGGGGGGGGGGAGTGTCCCTCAGCCCAGCATGCACCCTCTCCAATCTGGGACACCTTGGGGGATATCCAACTGCCAGTTTAGGGTTAGGGTTTAGGCTTAGGGTTAGGATTAGGGGTTAGGGTTAGTGTTAAGTTTTAAGGTTAGGGTTAGGTTTAGAGTTTAGGGTTAGGGTTAAGGGTTAGAGTTAGGGTTAGGGTAAAGGTTTAGGGTTAGGGTTAGGTTCAGGGGGTTAGGGTCAGGGTAAGGAGTTAGGATTAGGGTTAGGTTAGGATTTAGGGCAGGAGTCCTCAAACTTTTTAAACAGGGGGCCAGTTCACTGTCCCTCAGACTGTTGGAGGGCCAGACTATAGTTTAAAAAAAACTATGAACAAATTCCTATGCACACTGCACATATCTTATTTTGAAGTAAAAAAACAAAACGGCAAAAACACCCGCATGTGGCCCGCAGGTCGTAGTTTGAAGACGCCTGATTTAGGGTTAGGGTTATGGTTAGGGGTTTAGAGATTGGGATTTGGATTAGGATTAAGGGTAATGGTTAGGGTTTAGGGTTAGGTTAAGGGTTAGGGTAAGGGGTTAGGACTAGGGTTAGGTTTAGGTTAGGATTTAGGGTTAGGATTAGGGGTTAGGGTTACGGTTAAGATTTAGGTGTAGTGCTAGGGTTTAGAGTTAGATTTAGGGTTAGGGTTAAGGAATAGGGTTTGGGCTAGAGTCATGGTTTAGGGTTAGGGTTAGGTCATGGTTTAGGGTAAGGGTTAGGGTTAGGGTTTAGCTTTAGTGTTAGTGTTAGGGTTAGGTTTAGGGTTTAGACGTTAGGATTGGGTTAGGGTTTAGGGTTAGGGAAAGGGTTTAGGGTTAGGGTTAGGGTTAGGATTTAGGGTTAGGGTTAGGGTTAGGGCTAGGGTTAGGGTTAGGGCCAGGGTTAGGGTTAGGGTTAGCATTAGGGCTAGGTTTATATATTAGGGTTAGGGTTAGGGTTAGAGGTAGGGCTAAGGTTAGGGTTAGGATTAGGTTTAGGGTTAGTGTTAGGGTTAGGGATGCAGTTAGGGTTAGTGTTAGGGCTAGGGTTTATGTTAGGGTTAGGGTTTGGGTCAGTGTTATGGTTAGTGCTAGGGCTAGGGTTAGGGTTAGAGTTAGGGCTAGCAGTGTAGAGCCTAAGTGTAGAGCCTAAGACCTTCAGAAAACACAGATATTTACATTATGATTCATTAACAGTAGCAAAATTACAGTTACGAAGTAGCAACGAAAATAATTTTATGGTTGGGTGTAACCACAACATGAGGAACTGTATTAAAGCGTCGCAGCATTAGAAAAGTTGAGAACCACTGCTCTAAGAGTACTGGAGTTTGAATAACTGACAAATACAAGTGCTGAGAGTACTAATGTGCTTTTTCTTTGACACAGATACGCCTGTCTTCTGTGAACAGTCATCCTATCTAATAAATATGGAATATGCAAATTGACCATAACTCAGAGACTAAGATAGCGGCGCCCACAGCCAATAAGGAGGGAAGATGCAAATTGACGCAACAAGGCAAAAGGCGGAAGGCGACTTTGGATGGAGCGAAGGCAGAAAGGTGGCTCCGGGCTGGAGCGAAGGTGGTGCCGGCAGCCAGGGGAAGGAAGGCCTGTTCTTGCACGAATCTTCGTGCATCAGGCCTCCAGTAAAGATATGAAAGACTAACTTGTTAAGTTGCAAGTATGGTAAAATTTCAGACCCTTCTCTGTTCTTGACTCACATGAACTAACTGGATAACTTAACCAAGTAGAATATTTTTGAAAGCTAGTGGGTGATATTAAAAAGCTAAAATAGGAGAATAACACAGAATGACCGGGAATACTGCTTTAGTGAGGTGGGTAAAGAAGGCTGGCTTTGAAGAATCAACTCAAAGTTGAAACAATAATAGTGAGAAAGAAAATGCCATAGTAAAATTTTAGTGGAGAGAATTAAGTAACAGGAAGAGCAAATGCAAAGCCCCAGAGGAAGCACCAGGGTTGGCCCATTTGAAGGACTGCTAGCAGGTAAATGTGGTGAAGGGTACGGAATGAAGGAGCAATGGGGGTGAGAAGGTTTAGTGAGTAAGAAGTAGAACCAAATCCTAGAGTACTCTAGGACTCAGAAAGGAAAGGGAAGCTGATGGAGGATTTTAAGCAGGGAGTGATGATCTGGTCTACAAAGATACCACTAGCTGCTATAAACAAGTTTGAGCAGAACGATTAAAGGTAGAGTCAGAAATAAGTTAGGAGAGGATCAACATAAGGAGAGTTTGATATTTGTGGCTTGGATCAGCATTATCTTATATAACTAAGAAAATAAAAATCTAGTACTAAAAATTCAGTTACAAAATTCTTCATAAAATATTAACAAATTGAGTTCAGCAGCATATTACAAGGATAGCACACCATGACTGAGGGGAACTTATTCCTGCAATTCAAGGATGTTTCAACATATACAAATGAACAAATGTGACACATCCAATGAATAGATGAAATGTAAAAGTTACATAATCATTTTAATAGATTGTGAATCAGTACTTGACAATATTCAACATCCATTCATGTTAAAAAATCTCAACAAAGTAACTGTAGAAGGTCATAATGGTCTTGACATAATGAAGTCCATATATGGCAAGTCCAAAGTTAACATCATACTCAGTAGTAAAAGGTTGAAAGCTTTTCCTTTAAGATCATGAACAAGATAAGGGTGCCCACTATTATCACTTCTATTTAACACAGTATTGTAAGTCCTAGCCAAAGGCATTAGGCTAAATAAATAAACAAATGACATCATAATTGCAGGAAGAAATAAACTTGTCCATATTTGCAGACAACATGATTATAGAAAATCCAAAATAATCCACCAAAAATAACACTTATATAGAAAATCCAAAAGAATCCACCAAAACGCTGCCAAATTTAATCAACAAATATAGTAAAGTTCAGGATACAAAATCAACATATAAAAATCAGTTCTGCCCTGGCCAGTGTTTTCAGTGGTTAGAGCCTCATCCTGTGAATTGGGGGAGTCTTGGGTTCAATTACCAGTCAAAGGCATGTACCTGGGTTGCAGGTTCACTCCCTGGTCCGATCACATGCAGGAGGCAACCAATTGATGTGTCTCTCTCACATTAATGTCTCTCTCTCTCTATCCTACTCCCTCCCACCCTTTCACTTTCTCTGAATAGCAATGGAAAAACTATCCTCAGCTGAGGACTAACAAAAAAAATCATTTCTATTTTTTAAAATATATTTCTTTATTGATTTCAGAGAGGAAGGAAGAGGGAGATATAGAAACATCAATGATGAGAATCATTGATTGGCTGCCTCCTGCAAGCCCCCTACTGGGGATCGAGCCCACAACCTGAGTATGTGCTCTTGGCCAGAATCGAACCTGGGACTGACCCTTCAGTCCACAGGCTGACGCTCTATCCATTGAGCCAAACTGGCTAGGGCTCATTTCTATTTCTGTACACTATATCCAAAAATAAATTTTAAAAAATTCCATTATCCTATCTAATAAAAGAGTAACATGAAAATTGACCATCACACCAAGACACAAGATGGTCGCTCCCATGTGGTCAAAGATGGCTGCCCTCATGTGGACACAAGATGGCCACCACAAGATGGCCGCCACAAGATGGCCAGCAGAGGAGGGCATTTGGGAGAGACCAGGTCAACAGGGGAGGGCAGTTGGGGGAGACCAGGACTCCAGGGGAGGGCAGTTGTGGGGGCAGGTCTGCAGGGAGGGCAGTTAGGGGTGACTGGGCCAGCAGAGGAGGGCAGTTGGGGGCAACCAGGCCTGCAGGGGAGGGCAGTTGTGGGGGACCAGGCCTGCAGGGGAGGGCAGTTGGGTGCCAGCAGTCCTGGATTGTGAGAGGGATGTCAAGTGGGATTGGGCCTAAACGGGCAGTCAGACATTTATCAAAGGGTCCCAGATTGGAGAGGGTGCAGTCTGGGCTGAGGGACACCACCCCCCCCCCCCTGTGCACGAATTTTGTGCACTGGGCCTCTAGTAATAGCATAAAAACGAATAAAATATTTAGGAAAAATTCAGCCAAGAAAATGAAAGATCTCTATGCTGACAATTATAAAACATTGATGAAAAAAATTGAAGAAAATACAAATAAATGGAGATATTTTCTGTTAAGATGTTCATACTACCCAAAGCCATCATGGCAAATGTCCTGAATAGACATTTTTCCAAAGAAGATATAAATGGCAAATAAGTAAATAAAAAGATAAACATCAATGATCATCAAAGACATGTACATCAAAAGCACTATGAGATATCACCTCACATCTGTTAGGATGGCTATCATCAAAAAGTCAAAAGTTAGCAAGTGTTGGTGAGGATATGAAAACAGGGAACACTTGCACACTGATGGAATATAAGTTGATATAGCCATTATGGAAAAATATGAAAGCTACTCAAAAAATTAAAAATAGGACTATCATATTACCCAGCAATTTTACTTCTGGTTATATTTCCTAAGGAAATAGAATCAGTATCTCAAAGAGATACCTGCACTTCCATGTTCTTTGCAGCATTACTCACAGTAGCTAAGCTATGGAAATAGCCTATGTGTCCATCAATAGATGAATAAAGGAAATATCATATCTATCTGTCCATCTATCTATTCATATACCCACCCACACATACATGCATAAGGGAATATTATTTAGACTTAAAAAAGAATGAAACCCTGCCATTTGTGACAATATGAATGAAATGAAAGCATTATATTAAGTGTAATAAGCCAGACACTGGAAGTAAGATCACTGAATGATTTTATCTATGTGGGAAACAGAAGAAAAAAATTGAATTTATAGCAACAGAGAACAGAATGGTGGTTATTAGAGTCTAAAAGGTAGGAGAAAAAGGGAGATATTGATTAAAGGGTAGAAATTTTTAGTTATGAAATGAATAAGTTCTAGAGACTTACTGCATAAGCATGGTGACCACTGTGAAAATAATAATATACTGTACTTAAAATTTGCTAAGAAAGTAGATCTCAAATGTTCACACACAAAATACAAAAAATCTAACTCTGTGAGGTGATGGGTATATTAATTTGCTTGATTATGATAATCATTTAATAGTGTATACATTTATCAAAATACTTCAAATACATAACACTTTTTATTTTTTAGTCATCTGTCAAAACCCTGGGGAGGAGGGAGAAAGAGAAAATATACATTAGCGAGAGGCCCAGTGCATGAATCCGTGCATGTGTGGGGTCCCTCAGCGTGGCTGGTGATCGGGGTCGGCCAGCCAAGGGGAGGGACCACGGGAGGTTGGCCGTGGGAGCGCACTTACCACCAGGGGGCAGCTCCTGTGTTGAGTGTCTGCCCCCTGGTGGTCAGTGCGCGTCATAGCGACCGGTCAATGGGTTGTTTGGTCAACCAGTCATAACAGTCGCTTAGGCTTTTATATATATAGATGGTAGAATTAACTTTAACTTACTACTCTCTTAATAATTTGTACCTTTGGAAGTTATTTGAAGTTTAGTTTTAGGTACTAATTTTCTGCTTAAAAGATGAAAAAATTGAACATTTTTAATAGTTCTTATCATTTTTGTTTCACTTTCTCATTGCAATTGCATAAATGAATGGCAGGTAAGAACTTTAGGGTGTGGAATCTTCTGGGGTAACTCCATTCAGGGGTGCATTTTCTCTGCTTTGTTTTCTGTAGCACTAGGGGCCAGTGTGAAAAGTGTAGGCCTTCAATGAAGACAATAAAATGACTCTTCTGAAGAATTAATTGCCATGCTACAAAAGCATTTTTAATTTACAGTCCTCTATATCTCACCACAAATGTGTTTACTGCATCGCCTTGACCAATATGGCCAGATGAATAAGTCATTGTATATAGCATTGTCCCTTTTTGAAAGAAAAAAGCAAAGTAATAATTTTTATATGTGTGAAAAATTTACTTTTGGATAAGGGGAGACAAAATAAAATCTTACACTTAATTTAACTTTTATTTTTTAATCATGATATTTTCAAAAGTTAGTATATTATTCACCATCACATTTTAGTTTTTATATAAGTCTTTCTATCTAAATACCTGGTACCCTTTGATTTATAAACTTTAAAGAAGGTTATAAATTAGCAAAGGGTCAAATCACAAGAGCTGTGGAAGGAATAACAGGTCCAGAATATATTCATGAATACCAAAAAAATATAAAAAACAAGTTTATAATTTACAGCCACCCTGAGGCAGCAATAACTAATACACTGAAAATCTACCCATTTTATGCATCTATTGTGCTTGTTTTACTACTTTGCTTTTCATAAAAAACACATTTATTTCAGTAACTGTCACTTCTTTTGGCATTTATGTGATCTCTGAGCTATGTGTGAAAATACACATATTTCTACTTTACAATTTTTATTGAAAAAATTATTTATTTTACAAATGTATATCAATGCCTTTTGTTCCATGCTCAAATTATTTTCATTGTTGTTTTTTTCTATCAGTCACTTCAGAAAATCAGTCTTTACAGCTATTCAGTTTAACATCTGCTTTAAATCTTTTTCAAATTGCTGCTTGAATGACATTTTATCATTAACTATGAAGAGGAACAAGTGGAAATTTTTAGAACACGGGTCACACCAAAAATTATTCAATAAGAATAACACTATAAATTACATTTAAATGACACTACCCTCATAAATAGAGTGTGCGATTCACAGATGTAACCTAATGAGTTTTCATATTGTTCCTGGGAGTCAGTGGAGTAGTGTGAACAAGTAATTATTTTCAGATATATGGTAGCAGTATAAACTTGAGCAGAGTAAACAGAAGAAGGTGGCCTCTTATTTTCCAAAATAATGGCCATAAAAAAGCCAAGGCCTGGATTTTATATTTTATTGAATAAAACTTTAGATAATAAGGCAAAGGAATGGTAGTAGATATTACCTGCTTTTGCCCACTTACATTAATTCCAGTATCTTCTGGTAAAAGCACCTGCATTTTTATTCATTTTCAGGTAGCGTATTTTAGCTGTGGCTGTCTACATCCCTAGTTTTGGAGATGGAGCCTTCATGCTGGCCTAGACCTTTAGAACCTTATTTCCTCTTAGGTGTAGTAACTGATTCAATAATTTACAAGTAACCAATCTATATCCTCCTCAATCTTCCTTTGTGGATTATTCCCTGTATGAACAGCCTTGAATATTGCAGAGGTTGGAAGGAGTCATCTAAAGGGAGGGATCTAACTTTGGGGTAAGGGAAGGAACATACCTACCCATCCTAGGCTCCTCTGCTTTGCACTGTCTTAGAAGCCAAGACTGAAGACAGTAAGATGAGTTCTTGATTGGGATATTAGGCTGGGTAAAGTGTTGGCAAGAACACCAAAGCCCATTGCTCATCAAAACAATTTCCAGACTAAGCTATAGATATAGGAATTGTAATTCAACAAGGCCTCTGAGGTAGACCAAATGTAAATCGCCTCTAGTTGAATTTAACCTAAAAAGAAATTGCATTAACCAAAGGACTTGTATGCATGCATATTAGCATAACCAATGGACACAGACACTGAGGCAGTGGGGGCTTGCCTGGGGTGGGAATGACTTGGGGGGGGTGGTCAATTGGGGAAAAAGGAGACATATGTAAAACTTTAGACAATAAATATATATATTGCTAGCCCTTCACACAAATATGTGCACCAGTAGCTCTCTGCTGGGCCTGGACGCTCAGCGCCCAATGCCCAGAGGCTCTCCGCAGCCCAGAGGCCCATCCGCGGCTGGGCATGGAACACTTGGCTTGTCGCTGGGGCGATGATGCATTTTCCCCCCTCCCCGCTCTGTGCTCGCTGCCCAGAGGCCCTCTATGGCCAGGATGGAACGCTTGCCTCATTGCTGTGGTGACGAAGCAAGCATTCCGCCAGGCCGCTCATGCTGCCCGCTCTCAGCGGCCGCCCCCTCCCCCTGGGATTGGGGGACTCGGCAGGGCTGAGAGGACTGGGCACCGCCATCTTGTGGCTATGGGTGCTGCCATCTTTGTGATGGAGTGATGGTTAATTTGCATATTACCCTTTTATTAGATATGATATAAAGACCCAGTGCATGAAAATTCACTGGGTCTTTATATCATATCTAATAAAAGGGTAATATGCAAATTAACCATGCCCCCTCTCACAGTCCGGGAGCCCTCAGAGGCAGGAGGTGACCTGGTGATCAGGGGAAGGCGACGCCCCATCACACCTCTGCTGCTGGCACTGCCAGCAGCACAAGCCTCGGCCCTCCCTGGTTACCTGAGCCTTGGGCAGCCCTGGGCAGCTGGGCAGCCACCATCTGAAGCTTGCCTGTGCCTCGGACTGGCCCTAGGTGGCTGGGCAGACGACATCAGAGGCTTGCCTGTGCCTCGGACCGGCCCTGAGCGGCTGGGGGGCTGAGGGGACTGGGGCACTCTGGAGGCAGGCGTGCAGAGTGGCTGGACCTGCCTGGGGGTGGGCCCGGCCGTGCCATGCGCCTGCCACCATGGCAGGGCTGAGGGGACTGGGTATCACCATCCTGTGGCTGTGGGCACCACCATCTTTGAGGGCATGGCAGTCAATTAACATATTCCCTCCTTATTGGCTGTGGGCACCACCATCTTTGTGAAGGCATGATAGTCAATTAGCATATTCTCTATTAGATAGGATATATAGATAGGTACTTAAAAATAAATATGATTTTATAAAAAAAGAAGTTGCATTGACAAGAAATTAGCATGTAAAAAGGAGCTGTGATTGTTCATGCCCTTTGACAATCCCTGCAAATAACCCTCCATTTTTAACCCCCACCAAAGTTAAGGAATTAGTAAATGGTAAATTTTGTATCCACAATCAGTATTTGATTCCAGAAATTGTGTTTATAACCACTTTGCATATTCCATCATCACCCAGGCAGGGAAGTTCTTATTCATTCAGCCACATGCAAAAAAAGTATGCTCCAAAATTCTAGGCTTGAATTTGGATGCAATTTGTGGTATAGGTTGGATTGTCTATCTTTGAAAAGCAAGTGAACACTTTAGATAAATGTGAAACCAGTGCAAAAGTTTTAGAAATACTTGCTTGTTAGGAACATGCATTTAAAAATATATATATTTTTTTGTTTCAGAGCAGTTTTGGATATATAGAAAAGTTGTAAAAATAATAGAGTTCTGAAATATCACATGCCCAGTTTCCCCTATATTAACATCTTACATTAGTATGGCACATTTGTCCCAACTAGTAAAAAAATATTTGTATCCTACCTAATAATAGACAAATATGCAAATTGACCACACCTTCGCTATGCACAAGCCACGCCCACCAGCCAAGCCACGCCCACCAACCAATCAGGACGAGTATGCAAATTACCCCAACAAAGATGGTGACTAATTTGCATATCAAGACAGTGTAGAAAGAAGCCAAGAGCTGCAGAAGGGAGCTAAGCTGTGGAGAAGCAAGCAAGCCGGGGGGAGGAGAAGGGAGTAGCAGAGGCGGGGCCGGGGGAGAAGGGAGAAAAGCAGGCAGGCTGGTGGAGAAGGCAGGGTGGGGGAGAAGGGAGGAGCGCAGGCGGGGCCAGGGGAGAAGGAAGAAGAGCGGGCAGGCTGGCGGAGAAGGGAGAAAAGCAGGGGGGCTGGCGGAGAAGGCGGGGCGGGGGACAAGGGAGGAGAGCAGGCAGGGCGGGGTAGAGTGCAGCAGGAAACCCTATTGCAGGATTTTTCCTGCAATGGGAATGCTAGTATTATTATAAACTAAAGTCCATGTTTTAGATTTCCTTAATTTTACCTAGCTATGATCCCATCCAGGAGATCACATTACATTTATTCCTCATGTCTCCTAAGGCTTTAATTGGCTTTGACATTATCTCAGACTTTCCTTGTTTTTGTTGACCTTGACAGTTTTGATGAGTATTTGTCAGATATTTTGTAGACAATCTCATAAAGGAGATTTGTCTGATGTGTTTTTCACGATTAGACTTGGATTATTGGTTTTCAGGAGGGAGGCCACAGAGGTTAAGTGCCATTCTCATCACATCACATCAGGGATATACATTATCAACATGATTTATGACTGTTGCTGTTGATCTTTATCACCAAACCCCTTATTGTTTGTCAGGTTTCTCCACCATAAAGTAACTCTCCCCCACCCCATCCTCTTTGGAAGGCATTCACCATGTGCATAGTACTAGAAAGTTATATTTCACTTCCTGGAGAGTGGATTATCTACACAAACTATGTCTTTACGTGGCTTGATCATTCATGCCTTCTTATTGCTGAATAGTATCACACTAGAGACCCAGTGCATGAAATTCATGCATGGGTATGTGTGTGTGTCCCTCAGCCCAGCCTGCACCCTCTCCAATCTAAGACCCCTCGAGGGATGTCCGACTGCCTGTTTAGGCCCGATCCCTCTCACAATCCAGAATTGCTGGCTCCCAACTGCTCGCCTGCCTGCCTGCCTGATCACCCCTTAACCACTCCCCTGCCAGCCCGATTGATGCCTAACTGCTCCCTTGCCAGCCTGATTGCCCCTAACTTCCCTCTCCTGCAGGCCTGGTCTCTTCTAACTGCCCTCTCCTGCAGGCCTGGTTCCCCCTAACTGCCCTACCCTGCTGCCCTGGTCCCCCGCAACTGCCCTCCACTGCTGGCCTGGTCACCCCAACTGCCCTCCCCTGCTGGTCTGGTCACCCCTAACTGTCCTCCCCTGGCAGCCCGGTCACCCCTAACTGCCCTCCCCTGCAGGCCTGATCGTCCTCTACTGCCCTCCCTTGCAGGCCTGGACCCTCCCAACTGTCCTCCTGTGCTGGCCTGATTGCCCACAACTGCCCTCCCCTGCCAGCCATCTTGTGGCAACCATGTTATGTCCACATGGGGGTGGCCATCTTTGACCACATGGGGGCAGCCATCTTGTGTTTGGAGTGATGGTCAATTTGCATATTACCTCTTTATTATATAGGATTTTATAACTATACCACATTTCATTCATCCATTTACCTATTGAATGACATCTTTTTAAAAAATATATATTTTATTGATTTTTTACAGAGAGGAAGGGAGAGGGAGAGAGTTAGAAACATTGATGAGAGAGAAACATCAATCAGCTGCCTCCTGCACACCCCCTACTGGGGATGTGCCCACAACCAAGGTACATGCCCTTGACCGGAATCAAACCTGGGACCCTTGAGTCCTCAGGCTGATGCTCTATCCACTGAGCCAAACCAGTTAGGGCTTGAATGACATCTTAATTGTCTCCTGTTTAAAGTGATTATTAATAAAACTACTGTGAACATGTGCATGTTCTTTGTGTTGATGTAAGTTTTCAATTTGTTTGGATAAATATCTTGGAGTGTGATTGCTTGATCATATGGTAAAATTAAATTTAGTTTTGTAATAACTTCCAACTGTCTTCCAAAATGACTAACATTTTTCTATTGTTCATTGCTTGTATATATTAAGGCAATTGATTTTTTGCATATTAATCTTATATCCAATGACCTTGCTATACTTGTTAGTTCCAGTAAGTGTTTTGTCAGTTCTTTTGTCTTTTCTACCTAGACAATCATGCCATCTGCAATTAAAGTCCATTTTATTTGTAGTAGCTCAGAGTTTCAGTATAATACTAAGGTGGCAAAGTAGGTTTACAATTATAATACAAATAAATAATACAAGAATAAGCTTTCACATACTCACAACTGTAAGCCTACTTTTGCCCACCCTTGAACTGAGCAGGGTTGGTGAGAGAGGATAGCCTTGCCTTGTTCCCAATTTTAGAGGGAATGCATCCAGCTACTCACCATTAAGTATTATGTTAACTACAGATATATCATTACATTCTTTATCACGTTGAAGCAGTTGCCATTAATTTCTAGTTTTGTGAGAGTTTTTAATCATGAATAGATGTTGAAGTTTGTCAAATAGATGCTTTTTCTGCATTAGTATGAATATGTGGTTTTTCTTCTGTAGTCTATTGATGTGATGGAACTACATTATTTTCTCAATGTTGAATCACCCTCACACATTTGAAATAAATCCCACTTGGTCATGGTGTATAATTCTTCTTATACATTGCTGGATTGGATTTTATAATATTTTGTTGAGAATTTTTACATCTATGTTCATGAAAGATATCAGTGTATAATATTCCTTTCTTGTAATGTCTTTATCTTGTTTTGCTATTAGGGTAACTTTGGACTTGATAAATGAGTTTTGAAGTGTTGCCTCTAAAATTGGGAACAAGGCAAGGCTATCCTCTCTCACCAACCCTGTTCAGTTCAAGTGTGGGCAAAAGTAGGCTTACAGTTGTGAGTATGTGAAAGCTTATTCTTGTATTATTTATTTGTATTATAATTGTAAGCCTCTGATTCTAAATTCTGAAACAGATTGTCAACAATTGGTATTACTTAATCTTTAAGTGCTTGGTAGAATCTACCAATGAACTTATCTGAGCCTGGTTCTCTCTTTTCTTAGGAAGTTTAATAATTATTGATTTAACTCCTCCAATAGATATATGGCTATTCAGTTTATTTCTATGGGTCAGTTTAGGTAGTTTGTCTTTCAGGGAATTTCATATAATTTATGAAATTTGGTGGCATAGAGTTGTCTGCAATATTTATTTCCTTTTAGTTTCTTATTTTGTTTGTTTTTTTTGTTTGTTTTTTATTTATTTTTTTATTGTCTAAAGTTTTACATATGTCTCCTTTTCCCCCAATTGAACCTCTCCCCCATCCCTTCCCAGCCCGGGCAAGCCCCCACCACCCCAGTGTCTGTGTCTATTGTTTATGCTAATATGCATGCATATAAGTCCTTTGGTTGCTCTCTAGGCGCCCTCCCCCCATTTGTCTCTAGATCGATCTATTCTTATTCATCAAATTATGTTGATCATTATATCCCACATATGAGTGAGATCATGTGATATTTATCTTTGCTAGTTTCAATGGGATGGCTAGTAATGACACCTCTTCCATTTCTGATAGTGCACTTTTTGTTTTCTCTATTTTTAATTAGTCCAGCTAGATGTTTAAAATTTTGCTCTTTCCCTTCCCCCTACAACAACCATCATTTTGTTTAGTTGATATTCCCTGTTGTTTACATTGGTTTCTATTCTACTTTTTTTCTTAAGTAGGCCTTAAATTTATTTGCTATTTTATATGGTGGAAACTTGGGTTATTATTCCTCTTTAATGTATGCATTTAATGCTGTCAATTTCCTTTATGCATTGCTTTAGTTACAGTGCACCAATTATGTAAACTAGTCTTTTCAGTTTAACTTCCAAAGCAAGGCTAACCAGTAGCTTTGTATTCACATCAGGCACCTTATGCTTTCTCTCCCTTCTTAACCTCTGCTTAACTGGCTTTGCTTTCTGATGGGGCTCCGCTGGTTGTGTGTGTGACTTCACCCTGCCTTTTAAGAAAGTACTTGTCAATGTTGGCATTTCCAGTCAGAAATATCAGATACGGTATTCTATTTTGTCTTTAAAATATATAAGCCTTTTTTCAAGCCTCCTGGCAGGGTGCTAGGATAAGGAAGTAATAAAGCCTAGCATGATGCTAGGATAAAGAAATAATCAAGAAGAAAATGAAGCTGAAATCCTTATATGCATAGCTACTTGGGAATCCTATATAATAATCCTATATAATAAGAGAGGGATATGCTAATTAGCCTGGATATGCTAATTAGTCACGATCAGTCAGGCACTTAATAGTTGCCAGTCAGGCGCGGCCCAGGAGAGGCCCCCAGCGGAAGTGGCCACTGGTGGGGGTGCGCGGGGGCTCACAGCTCTGCCCAGCCTGGAGGCGCCCCAGCTGGGGGTTGTGAACAGGCACACCATGCTGCCTGGCCTAGGAGCGGCCCCAGCAGAAGTGGCCCCCTGTGAGGCCCTCATGATCCCACGCTCCTGGTTCCTGGATGACAGAGGGAAATGCCGGAACTTCAGCAAACAGGCCCCCGAGGTCCTAAATGAGTATTTCTATTCCCACCTGAGTAACCTGTATCCCAGTGGGGAGGCTGAGGAGGAGCTCGCCAACAAGTGTGGGATCACTGTCTCTCGGGTCTCCAACTGGTTTGGCAACAAGCGGATTTGCTATAAGAAAAATATTGGCAAGTTTCAAGAGGAGGCAAACATCTATGCCATTAAGACCGCCGTGTCTGTCACCCAGGGGGCTACAGCCGCACCAGCTCCCCACACCCCCTTCCTCGGCAGGCTCTGGTGGCTCTTTCAGTCTCTCAGGATCCGGAGACATGTTTCTGGGGCTGCCCGGGCTCAATGGAGATTCCTGCCCTGCTTCCGAGGTGGAATCACTCCGACACTCGATGTGCCCAGGGGGCTATGGAGAGAACCTGGGGGAGGCCCGATGGACAGCCCTCAGGAAATGAGGGCAAACGGCGGCTGGCAGGAGGCTGTGACCCCATCCTCAGTGACGTCCCCAACAGAAGGACCAGGGAGCGTTCATTCTGACACTTCCAACTGACCTCACCCCTCAGGCCTCAGGGTGGGGGCTTACGAGGTGACTCTTGATGAGAGGACAAAGGCATCCAGAGGACAAGCCCCAGACACAAGAGAAGCACAAGATGGAGAAGGGCAAATGGGTCGCCCTACCCCAGCCGACTCAGTGCCGGGGTTGCTGACTACATGGCAAGGAGAAGGGGGTCCCGTAAGGGGAAGGTGGAGTCTGGCTCCCCTTTTTTCCCTTCTTTTCAATCTTTTTCTCTCCCCATTTCTTACACAGAAACACACCCAGAACCTTATCTTTCAGATCCTCTCTCTCTCATAGACACATACACAACTATTTTGTTTCTCTTTCTCATAGATACATACACAACTATTGTTTCTCTATAGACACATATACATTCTCTCTCTCTCAGACACATATATGACTATTCTGTTTCTCTCTCTCTCTCTCTCTCTCTCTCTCATTTCACTCATTCTCTCTTCCCCCACTCCTTATCTGCTCTGGGATCTGTGGAGACGCCAGCCTTGCCCTACCTACCAGAGATGCCAAAAATGGGGACACAACTTCTGGACAGATGACCCTCACTAGAGGCCCAGTGCACGAATTCGTGCATGGGTGGGGTCTGGCCAGTCCGCCCCAATCTGGCCGGGCCAGCCAGGGGGGAGGGGATGCAGGAGGTTGGCCAGCCGACCCCGCACCCTGGTCAAACTCCCGATTGAACTCCCGGTCAAGGGGATAATTTGCAAATTAGCCTTTTATTATATAGGATATGCAGCTCATCTTAAACCAATAGAATTGCTCAGTGGGGGAAAAGAAAGGAAGGGAAGAAGGGAGGGAAGAACTTTATAAAGGAGTCAGTTGACAGCAGAGTTAAAGAAGGAAAGAGGATGTACAAGTGAACTGTAGGAGCTATAATGAAAATCAAGTATAGTTGTGTAGTGGGGACAGATTTTAAAAGTAGGAGTCAGAAAAGAAAAAAAGATAAATGATAGTGAATAATTAGGCAGGTAGATAGATATTAAAACAGTGAAATTAAGTAGAGAAGAATGTATGAGAAAGATAGGATGACAGAGAAAGAGGGAGTGACGAAAAAATTAAGGTGGGAAGAAAGGGAAAGGGGAGGGAGGGAAGGGGTAAAGATAAAGGAAAGAAGGAATGTGGGGAGGGAGGGAGGGTAGGAGAAAGATGGGAAGAAGGATGATGGAAGAGAAGTAGGAAATAAGGAGGAAAGAAAAAGTTTATAAATGATGAGTCAGTAGGAAAAAGTGTTACATAAAGGAGAGAGAAAAATTGTGTGAGAGGGAGGAGCCAATAAGGAAGTCAAATACAATTATATGTGAAGGGGATAAGATTAAAAAAGAAAGTTAATAGGGGTGACCAGGCCGGCAGGGGAGGATAGTTAGGGGGATCAGGCCAGCAGGGGAGGGCAGCTAGGGCAGGCATCCTCATACTACGGCCCGTGGGCCACATGCGGGGGTATTTTTGCCGTTTTGTTTTTTTTACTTTAAAATAAGATATGTGCAGTGTGCATAGGAATTTGTTCATAGTTTTTTTAAACTATAGTCCGGCCCTCCAATGGTCTGAAAAGCAGTGAACTGGCCCCTGTTTAAAAAGTTTGAGGACCCCTGAGCTAGGGGGATCAGGCAGGCAGAGTGGTTAGGGCAGGCAGGCAGGTGAGCGGTTAGGAGCCAGAAGTCCCGGATTGTGAGAGGGATGTCCAACTGCCCTGCGGGATCAGGCCTAAACTGGCAGTTGGACATCCCCCGAGGACTCCCAGATTGGAAAGGGTGAAGGTTGGGCTGGGGGACCCCCCCTCTCCATGCACCAGGCCTCTAGTCCTATCTAATAAAAGAGTAATATGCAAATTGACCATACCTCTGCTACACCCACAAGCCATGCCCACCAGCCAATCAGGAGCAAGTATGCAAATTAACCCAACCAAGATGGCTGCAGCCACAGAGCAAGCAGAAAGCTTGGGTTTCTCTGGCAATGGAGGAAGCCAAGCCTTCTGCATGCCCTGGCAGGCCCAGGCCTCTACTCAAGGCTACAAAGTTTCAATTATAGAAGATAAATAAATCCCAGATACCAGGGCCTCCGCTTGGGTCATTGGGGGGCGTGGCCAGCCTGTAAACCACCACAGGCCCCTCACCCATGCTGCTCCATGACCCAAGGGAACTCCCACCCTGATCCAGGACACCCTTCAGGGCAAACCAGCTGGCCCCAACCCCTGCACCAGACCTCTATCCTATCTAATAAAAGAGTAATATGCAAATTGACCATCACTCCAACACACAAGTGGCTGCCCCCATGTGGTCAAAGATGGCTGCTCCCATGTGGACACAAGATGGCCACCACAAGATGGCCAGCAGGGGAAGGCAGTTGGGGGCGATCAAGCCTGCAGGGGAGGGCAGTTAGGGGTGACCAGGCCGACAGAGGAGGGAAGTTGGGGGCGACTGGGCCTGCAGGGAAGGGCAGTTGGGGGGGACCCAGGCCTGCAGGGGAGGGCAGTTAGGGGTGACCAGGCCTGCAAGGGAGGGCAGTTAGGTGCAAACAGGCTGGCAGGGGAGCAGTTAGGCATTAATCAGGCTGGCAGTAGAGTGGTTAGGGGGGATCAGGCTGGCAGGCAGAAGCAGTTAGGGGCAATCAGGAAGGCAGGCAGGCGAGCAGTTGGAAGCCAGCAGTCCTGGATTGTGAGAGGGATGTCTGACTGCCCGTTTAGGCCCAATCCTACTGGTATCGGGCCTAAACGGGCAGTCGGACATCCCTTGAGGGGTCCCAGATTGGAGAGGGTGCAGGCTGGGCTGAGGGACACATCCCTCCTGTGCACAAATTTCATGCACCAGGCCTCTAGTATATATATATATAAAGCGGTAATATGCAAATTAGCTGGGCATCACAACCGGCTCAGGAGGAGGCTGCATCACAACTGCTCAGGAGGAGCTATGTGCACAGATTGGCGGGAGGGAATTGCATGCCACCCCCAGCCCCAGCAGACACACACCAGGGGTTGGGGCGTGCTTCAAGCAGCTGCGGCGCGGCTTGGAACATGCCCCCGGTGGGTGGCATTGGCTGCTGGAGCAAAGCAGCCCGGGTCCTGGATGCCAGAGGGAAGCCCGTGCCAGCAGCCAGGGGAAGGAAGTCCTATTCTTGCACGAATCTTTGTGCATCGGTCCTCTAGTAAGAAAATAAAATGCTGACAACCACTTATGCTTTAAGCCAAGAATGAGTACTTGAATTCAGTAGAAATTGGGGTTAACTGTTCTTTGTTAATCTGGAATATCTGTTTGCTCTCAGGAAATTCAGTAATCATAAATCATGTTTCACATCTCCCTGAAAATTAGGCTCTTTCGGTGTTTTACATGTGTCAGTGCAGAAACTCACATTTTTATCTGCACACTTATAAATATTATTTCGTTTTAGAGTTTGGTTTTTAGGGAGTTGGTTTGTTTGGTTCATTGGGGAATGGGAGTTTGGATTTTTATTTTTTGTAGTTGCATGTAAAAGAATAAATTTATTTACCAAGTCCTAAGTAACATGAACATTGTTTTTAGATCCTCTGTATGCTTTTCTGTCTTCATGCAAACATCACAGAAGGGATTTTAATAACTCAGTGGCAAAGTTATATATACTGCAAAGTGGCAATTCAGCAGCCAGATTTTTTACCTTTATGGCCTTTTTAACCACATACCTCTTGACACCATTGAACAGTATGTTGCCACAGAAGGGAAGCTGCTTGGCAGATACTTATGATAAGGAGCACTGAAAAACTCAGATCAGGGAATCTCAGTAAGACTCAGAAAGCACAGAAAGCAAATGAAACCATGGAGATGCCCACGTCCTCCTCAACATGTTGAGTGTGACTTTAAGAGTGACCACAAGGTGCAAACACAGATTTTTCAATAAGGAGCATCACATTGTCAAAGTCAGGTCAGTTTTTTTCTTCGCCAGCCAAAGATACTTTCTTTTAAGTAACTGGCTAGCCCTTCCTCTGTAAAGACATGATAATGAACTGTTGCTAAGGAATTTCAACTGTAAAACAACGGTTAAGTGTTAAATCGCGTAAGATTGGATGTCCTGGAGATTTGCTCAAGACAAGATAATATACGACCAGCTGTTCGTTTCTGCAACTGAGACAAGACTGTCTTTTAATATTCATTCTAGACTGATGATGTAAAGACTGCCATGAGAGCATTTCCTAAAATACTTACTAGAGTATCTGCCTGAAGTAGATAGAACCTAACCAAATTAAGGGAAACACAGGTCTAAGTTGGATCTGCCTGTCTTTCTGAATCTTTAACAGTGTTTTAAGAAGTGTGGTCCTTCAAGAGCTTGCTAAAAATACCGATGGCTGCACCCCACCTAGTGAATGAGTATGTCTGTGGGGTGTAGGAGTTCAACAAGTTCCCCAGGTGATGCTAATGCACACTAGGGTTTGAGAAACTGGTTAAAATTTAGGCTAGATCAAGGTTAGACACAAAGTTCAGAATTCAAGCTCAAAAGAAAAATTCTACAAAATTCATTTGACATTTATTTGGGAATAGTCATTTTCACAAGCGAAAACGAAAACTCTTGTTCATTCAGTAAATATTTTATTGTGTTCCAGAATGCCACAACTGGACACTGTGGTAAATACAGTGGATTAAAAAGAAAATGCAAAGAAGATTGTAAAAATGGGTCTAGTGGCACCACCATTATAACTTCTTTCACACTGAATTCACATCTTAGGGTATGCATATGACTAGGAATTCAAATGAGAAATAAGAAAAAAAAAATTTCAACATCGGCTGAACTGGAACTATCCAAAGGAAAGAAAAACATTAAAAAGTATAAATAAGATATTAAGTGAGTCTAGTTCTCCCCCAGGGAAAATAGTGGTGTGGAGGGTGGACAGACCTGCATATGACTATTTTAGAATAAAAAATCTCTTGACATAAGAGATCAGAGCTTAGAGATGATTCCCATCCCAACCAGAGTCAGCTCTTTGTACTAGAATCAGAGAGTTGATGAACTTTTGATCATTTCTTTCTCCAGAAGCATAGATCTAAAAGCTGTTGTCAAATAAAGTTGTGAAGAAAGGATGAAAGGAAAATACATAAACCATTATTGATTTTCCAGGAAGTATCCGAAGTCTGCTTAAAGAAAATCCAGACATTAAACCCAACCTACACCCAACCTACACATATTACCTACTATGGTCTAAATGTGTGTGCCATCCCAGTCCCCCAAAGTCATAGGCTGAAATCCTAATGCCCAATGCAATGGTGTTGGTAGACATGGCCTTTGGGAGGTGATTAGGTCATGAGAGCAGAGCCCTCATGAATGAGATTAATACCCTAATAGAGAGACCTCAGGGAGCTCCCTTGCCCCCTCCCATTATGTGAAGACAAATCAAGAATTATCTGAACCAAGAGCAGGACCCTCACTCAGACATGTTGGCACCTTCATCTTGAACTTTCCAGCTTCCAGCCTGTGATAAGTTTCTGTTGTACGTAAGCTACCCAGTCTGAGGTATTTTGTTCTTTCAGCCCACAAGGACTAAGACACTGTTACAACCCACTAGAAACTTCTTTGCTTGCTAGAATAAGCTAAACTTGCCCAAGATTAAGCACTTAAAATGGTTTCTATAGAGTTTTACACACATATGGTTATGGTATGAGAAGCAACTGATACCTATTTCCAGTTGACCCTCAACACTTCTGTTTGTAAAAAGATTTCACAAAGTATTTGCAAGTATAATTTTGTCCTATGACCGAACAAAACCTAATTAGACAGTTTTATCAACATTTTACCAAAATCAAAACACAGAAAAGCATGCGTGGAAAAGAATATTAAATGATAAAATTAAGTGGTGGAAATATGATTGAATTTTTCTACATTTCCTACATTTTTGATAATGAGAACGGATTACTTTCTAATGAAACATTTAAAATTATTTTCTTAGGAAGTTTTTTTTTAACAATAGAATTGTTGAGTAAAAATAAATTTAGAAGTTAAGAGTCTTCAATGGTCATTGTTTCTTTGTATCTTATTTCTTCTTTTCTTTTCTAAAAATGTGTTTTACCCTGCAGGCCAGGGCATCTCTACTCTTTCAAACATTTATAAGCTTCAACATTTTTGCTAGAACAAAAAGTTCTGGCTTTCCTTTTTCTCTTCTTATTTATTACAACCCCATCAATTCTAACTGCAGCTGTCCACTCTACCTCCCATTACTCTCAATAGTCTCGACTAACTGACTTTGAAAGCATATTGCTTTAGCACGTTAACTTTCGCTGGGGCACCTTTTTTCCACACCTGACTCTCCTACCCTGCAATTTTGTATCCATTCTAACAGTTTTCTAGGTAATAAATTATACATGACATCTGTCTTGTCCTAGTTTTCAGAATCCCCTGTAGTTTCCTAAAAGTCTTTTTTATGTCCTCATCCTCACGTCTAGGCCATCTCTGCTATTTCCTTTATGTAATAATTTCTACTCATCTTTTCTCCAATTTTTGATTTTATGCTTTCCTCCACTATCTTTCTCCACATTTCTTTCCTTTTTTTCTTTACTCTCTTTTTTGTTTCTCATATTCTTTTTCCTGGCTCACTCGAGCAGCCTTGGCTTCATGAAATGTAAACGATTCCCATGCTCACCCAAATTGTGCCCCTTTCTACCTATTTAAGATCTAAGTAAATACAATTATACTGAACTGGGACATAATCTGTCATGCATCATGCCCAGTTCCTGCTATGAATAAAGGGCCACGCCCACCTGTCCCTCAGAACATTGCCTAGATTGAGAAACTTCCACACCATTCTGTTGGGTTTTTCTTTTTATTTGTTTGTTTTGTTTTGTTTTTAAAATATATTTCTTTATTGATTTCAGAGAGGAAGGGAGAAGGAGAGAGAGACAAAAACATCAATGATGAGAGAGAATCATTGATCGGCTGCCTCCTGCAGCCCCCTACTTGGGATCGAGCCTGCAACCCAGGCATGTGCCCTTGACCAGAATTGAACCTGGGACCCCTCAGTTCACAGACTGATGCTCTATCCACTGAGCCAAGCCAGCTAGGGCCATACTGTCATTTTTAGCCCTTGAACTTTAAAATCCAAGTGGCAGAAATTGGGGTCTTCTTTGTGCTTGTATCATCAATGTATCATAGCAACTAGCACAGGGCAAATGTTTATTTTCTATTAGATAAATATAGGATCCACTTTTCATAACATGTGAATTCAGAAGTAGATATGGGACCCCTGCTGTGTTCTACTAAGCCAGACATTAAAGACAAAGACTCAATAAAATGTAAAACAATGCCTCTATTCTCACTAAATATTTTAATTGATATTAAAATATAATCATTTAAATTGTTTTATGTATGCCAATATGTAGTGGATTTATTGTAGTTATATTAAATCAATTTATAAATATTTTTAAAGTTATCAATTTAATTTCTAATACAGAAAATAATAGTAAATGATAACTCAAAGAAAAGTTCTTTGTGGTCCTCAATAGTTTTTAAGACTATGAAGGCATCCTGAGACCAAAAAATCTGAGAATTACTGTTCTAAGTCATCCAGATAACCATGAGTATCAACACCTCTTTGTGATCTTTAAATCTTATCAGCCTCACTTTTCTCTGGAGATCTTGGCCACTCGCTCCAGCCACCTCTGTAATGACCAGTTGTGTGTGGGGTCGGACTAACCTCACCAGGTGGGACCTGGTATCCCTTACCTCTTGCCTGCACAGTGAACCTCTCACCTTCCACACAGAGCTCACCTGTTTAAACTACGGCAGTCACTTTTCAAACTCTCATTAATGAAAGTATATTATCATAAAAAAGACTTGCAAAAAATGAACTGAAAAAATAAAAGCATACAAAAAGACAAGCCCAATTTTTTACTGTCAGATTCAACAGACATAGGATTGCTCGGTCAATATACTATAAATGTTTCTAAACACTTTCAATTTCTGTACTTGTCATAGATCACACTTGGAGCATTGCTGTGTTACAGCATAGGACAGCCCAGGACACAGTCAACATCCATCCATCCTGGCATGACTCCCTAGGATAATGCTCCCATTAAAGCACTCAAACTTGAGCTTTGGCCTCAAGCTCTGCTTCCTAAGGAGCCCAGGAAACAAAAGTCAACATGTTCTTTTCACCTCATGGAGCCAGGAGAAACGCAGGGGCACAGGACATCCAGCATTCTATTGGTCTCCCTCTACTGTTGCACATGGCTCGCACTTTAACTGCTTTCCTCTCAAACTGGTGGCCAGCCTGCTGCAGCTGCTACAAATGTAATCATCAGGTGTACGGTAGATGTCTCTGTTCCTCCTCAAGTCCACGCACCATGTTTTTTTTATCTTAACATAAACCATACAGTCACAAGCAAGGCTCATTTGATCCTTACAACTGACCCTTAAAAGTGGCTAGTGTGATGAATAGGACATTTATCATAATCCTTGCAGATTGGGAAACTGAGGAAAAAGTTGAGTAATTTTCCCATGATCATTCAGTGATAGAGCAATGAACAAAGCTTAACCACTGCTTTATTTTGTTTTCACATCACTTTATATTCTGACAAAAGCAGACACATTTGTGCTGTCAAGATGGCCAATTACATACGGCATGACTCCATAGCTAATATTTTAACAGGTAAACTGCAGTAAGATGAAATATGCATGTGAAAATATCAGTTACTACAGAGAGAGCTCATGAATTCTCCCTTAGAAAATGGAACACAGTAGGTACCCCATAAATGTATGATAAATGAAAGAACAAATAAATGGCTAATCAATCTAAACATGGTCATTTTACAGTATACAAGGCTTTAAAATTATTTTGCTAGAATAAAAAACCACACAGACTTCAATCATACAGACACCTAGAATTTTCTGAATCAAAGGAAATGGTTTTAATGTAAAGATAGTGCAAAATGTGAAACACACAGACACACACACACACGCACACACATACACACAGAGTCAACAATCAACATGACAGGTAAATTGAACTCATTTCACAGAATAACAGTATAAACATACAAAGTAAATTCCACACCAAATCCCCATCAATACATGTGCATTCATTATAAGTAAATATATCAAGAGGCCTGCAGGCTTGAGAAATGCAATCTATAAAAATTATCTCACACTGGCCTTTTAAATTCTTCTGGCAAAGTCTGAGTAGAATGAGAATGACTATATAAGAAAATAGGGCAAGCATGTATGCACCCAAATTAGGAGTATAACTAGTCATCTAGTCAGTAGATGAAAATACCATTCCCTCGTATAAGCAGTTTCATGGGCGATTGATAATATATGCCAGCTCTGTGAATGCCTTTTCAGACAGCGACTTGAAGGTCCCTGAAACTATAAGGCAAAAAACATTATATTGCTTGAACCAGAGTGTAATCATTCTGACTTGAAATTACTTCAAAGGAAAAGTAGGTATTATATACCAAGTAATTTTTTTATACTATAAAAATTAAAAGCTGGCTAGGAAAACAAAAAGTGAAGTTTTTCAGAATTATAGCAAACTTTCCAAACCTGCACTGTCCAATATTGTAGTTCCCAACACATGTGGGTATTTGAGATATGGTTAGTGCAAGTGAGGAACTGAATGTTTGATTTCATTTAATTTTATTAATTAACTAGTGGCCCGGTGCACAAAAATCGTGCACCGGGTGTGTGTGTGGGGGTGTCCCTCAGCCCAGACTGCAACCTCTCCGATCCGGGACCTCTTGGGGGATGTCTGACTGCTGATCCCTGAGGGATCGGGCCTAAACCAGCAATCGGACATCCCTCTTGCAATCCAGGACTGCTGGCTCCTAACTGCTCACCTGCCTGCCTGCCTGATAGCCCCTAACCGCCTCTGCCTGCCAGCCTGATCACCCCTAACCACCTGTGCCTGCCAGCCTGATCACCCCTAACCATCCTCCCCTGCCAGCCTGATTGCCCCTAACCGCCCTCCCCTGCTGGCCTGATCGCCCCTAACCACCTCTGCCTTGGCTCCTGCCACCATGGCTTTGTCTGGAAGGAGGACCACATGACTGGAAGTTGTCCAGTTGACCCGTTCTAATTAGCTTATTACCCTTTTATTAGTATAGATTTGTTTATTGTTAATCCTCACCTAGGGATACTTTTTCTATTGATTTTTAGAGAGTGGAAGGGAGGGAGGTGGAGAGACACAGAGAGATACAAAGAGAGAGACAGAGACAATGTGAGAGAGACACATCAGTTGGTTTTCTCCCAAGCACACCAAGACTAAGGCCAGGGAACGAACCTGCAACCTAGGTACATGCCCTTGCTGGGTATCAAACCCGCAACCCAGGCTGATGCTCTACCACTGAGCCACACCAGCCAGTGCTCAATTAATTTTAATTAATTTAAAATTATATGTAATTCTAAATAATGTTTAGTTACATTTAACTTAATTAATTGTGATTTACTTAATTTAAATGTGAAATCCTCAATACAATTAAGAAACTTGCAAATATATTTGGAACAATTTGGGTATATGAATCTACTTTCTCAACTGTAAATTCTATAAAATCTAAATATATATTGACTAGAGGCCCGGTGCATGAAATTCATCCACTGGGGGAGGCAGGTAAGGGTCCCTCAGCCCAGCCTGCTCCCTCTCACAGTCCAGGACCCAGGGGATGTCCACCTGCCGGCTTAGGCCCGTTCCCCATGGGGAACGGGTCTAAGCCAATAGTTGGAAATCCTTCTCACCAGGACCCCTCACTCCTTTCTGCCTGCCTGCTCACTGCTTCTTACCCCTCAGCTTGCTGCTCCTTAGTGCTGCCATGGAGGCAGGAGAGGCTCCCACCACTACCACTGCGCTCTCCAGCCGTGAGCCCTGTCTTTCTGTGTAGTTGTCTGTGGGCCAACTGCTCTCTTCCTTCTCACTTAGGGCGAGCAGCATGTGAGGGCAGAGTGCACTGTCATGGAACGCAGAGGGCTGCCCGGAGCTGAGGGGCATGGCCAGACCCAGACAGTTGGGTGAGAGGTGGACACAGAGGATGTTATCTCACCCAACTGTGGGGTGGGCTGGCTGGCCTTCATCTGCCTGACCCCACCCAGGGAGGGACCGAGCAGGGTGTCCGCCTCTCCATTCTCCATCCTTCCATCTGTGACACCTGTCACCCTTGCCAGGCCTCCCCCAAAGTGAGTTCAGCTCAATCCCTGAATGTAAAAGGGCCCCAGGGTTGGCAGTGGGGGAAGGCCTCCACTCCAGTGCCCCCTGATTCCCAGCAACAGGACCTGGTCGACAGGACCTGATCTCAGGACGGTGGCCACAGCTGCAGAACATAGATCTGTTTCAAGAAAAGTTGGGAATGCAGACTTTCATATGAGCCCCTATTCCAAAAGGTGGCAGTGTATTCACATTGTGGCAAAGACACCTTCAAGAGTAACATAAGTGGGTCATGTCAGGGCCAAACCAGGCCATTTCCTCATCCAGTCTTTCTGAGGTGCGTGGACAGAACCAAGTCTCAGCTCTTTGCAGGACACTTCGGGGGCCGGGGGGGTGTTAAAGCCTAAAGGACAGAAGTCTGTCTCCATTCTTGTTCTTTGGGATTTTTTTCACCGTCAGATAAAAGGATACGTACATGGGGCAATCCTCTCAAGATACAATATTCTAGTTGCACCCATGTGACGACAGTGCCCCTCAGAGGGAGGGAGCCGACAGATGGGAAGCAGGGAATTCTGAAAACCAAAGCAATGACAGAGATGCTAAGCCTTTCCTTCACGTGTCTGACACCCCTCTTCAGGCGGCCTGCAGGCCGGGCGTCTGCTGGACCTTTACCACTTGATGTCCTGGCAGGCTGCCCTGGGCCCTGCTAGGCGGTGTGCAGGGCCGCCTGGGCCTGGGGGGAGTCACCCCCCCCCCCCGCCCCAGCCACTCCTGGTACAGCTCCTGCACATGGGCGCTGGTCTCTGGGGCCACACCGGGATGGCAGCGTAGATGCCTTCCATCTGCCGCAGCAGTACCCTGTCTAGTACCCAGGACCTCCACGAAGTGGCAGGGGAACTTGCCCCTCTACAGCTTCAGGACCACTTCTGGATGTTCTGAAAGCCGTAAGCAGCCTCAAAGCGTAGCAGAACCTCTCCATCCCTTTCAAGGGTGACCTCCTGGAAGTCTTTGTTCCTCAGGGTGCGGTAGGTGAGCACTCTCACATCCTCGTTGAACAGCTCCTTGGCCATGTGCCTGAAGATGTGCGCCAGGTACCCGTCAGAGCTGGCACCCTCGTGGAGACTCACCTCTTCCTCCCTCATGTCTCCAAACAGTGTCCACAGCAGCGTCATTCGAAGTGAGGTCACTTTGCTCCATTATCTGGACAATTTCGCCTGAGGTTAACATGCAGTCAGCACCCTGGGAACTATGTAAAGCGGTGGGAACATCTTCTCAAAGGGCCTCCAGTTTTTGTCATAACCCGGGGCCACAATGACGTGGAAAATCTTGTCTGGGGACAGGTTCTTCCGTCTGGTGAAGTAATCCTTCACCAGAGAGCCCATGATCTGCTGGGGAGACTTGGCCTTGCAGAGGTGGGGGTGATGGGGTGACCCGGCACATACTCTGCATATCGGTCCCAGCTGGGGCAGGCGGAGGTCAGCATGGGTAGCCAGGGCTCTTCCTCACGGTGCTGGCAGTAGCGATGCACAAATTCCTTCTGACTCTCCAGGATGCTGAAGTCCACAGCTATCTTCATGTCAAAGACAGTGCGCCCCAAGGCTTTTGAGAAAGCCGCAGAGCCTTCTGGATGCATCAGTGACACTGAGGCTGAATTTAGCAGCAAAATAAGGCAGAGACTAAGGACACACGGACACTGCCAGCACCTTGTGCTGTGAGGTATCTCATTTCTTATTAAGGTTCAGAACACGGAAGAAGTCCTTGGTGTTCTGTTAATAAACTTGGACTCCTTCCTCTGCGGTCACACAACTGCCACACGCCAGGCAGTCACTCAGAAATATCTTGGCATCAGCCAACTTATAGAATTCTCCCTTCTCTCCATTCTCCTGAGCCAGACTCTGGATGTTGACTGCGGCATTCTCTTGGTCATCAGTTTTTGTTTTGTTACTACATTCCTTCCGTGTGCAGTGATCACACTTCATCTGGAGTGGGGCAGGTGGGGGCCGGCTCAAGTGACCTGGAGGGAGCACAGGGAGAGCAATCAGTCACCGCTGGTCACCCCTGGTGCTGCTGGCGGAATCCTTTCTTCCTTGTGGAGCGTCTAGGAAGGAGAAGTGGCCGCAGTGCCCGAGGCCGAGTTCCAGGAGGCCGGCAGCACTGTCAGGATCGTGCCAGAGGCACTGGTGGGTTGGTGCCTGGCCTGTCCTCTGGAGATTGAACCTACAGGACTACTAAGGGAGCCAGTCCCCAGTTCCGTCCTGCCTCCGCCACCAATTGATTGGAGTCTGAGGGCCAGGAGAAGGGACAAGAGGCCTGCCTTCCAGCCCCACTCCAGTCCCCATGCCACTCACTCCAGTTCCCTGTTAACCATCCCCTGATCAATGGGAGCCTGTGGGCCGTGGGAGGGACCAAGCAGTCTGCCTTCTGCCCGCTAACCAGTCACTGCTGCCACAGATTTATTGGAGCCTGAGGGACCCTGGTTCCCCAGTTAGCCATCCCCTGATCAATGGAGCCTGAGGGCTGGGGGATGAACAGTCATCTGTTCGGTGGTTACTGACCCAGCTCTTTATATATATATATTGTTTTTCTGGTGAAAATAAAGTGTCCAAATTAAACTGTGCTGATTGACTCAGTTGTTAGCTACCTGCAGAAAAAATCCAAAGACAAATAAATAACAGTTTCTCAAGCACAGCACACCCTGCTAAGTACTTACAAAAGACTCAGAAATAAAACCATGATGTTTAAAATAATAACTACATGAAAATATTTCCCTAAAAAAATAACAAAACAGTACTGATAAAGAAAATTTTGTGAAAGAAACTAGCTATATGTTCTGTGGTCTTGGATTGGATATTAGAATGAATATCAAAATATCAACTAAGGGTTTTCAATATTCTTAAAATTAAGTCTCATAATTATATTGGACATGAGTTCAAAATGCAGCAAGCCAAGTCATAATGACATAACAATCAACCCCCCCATTAACCAAAATCTTAAGACACATTACCAAGACTTGAGATGGGAATGGTGGTTAGGGATGGGTGAATAAATACCCACTTGGTATTATAGATCAGAGGAATATGTGTTCAGGCTGAAACAAAACTGAACAAAAGGTAGACAAGTTGAATAAAATTTTGTTTGGGTTTTTAAAATACAACATTTAAAAAATATATTGCTATTGATTTCAGAGAAGAAGGGAGAGGGAGAGAGAGATAGAAACATCAATGATGAGAGAGAACCATTGATCAGCTGCCTCTTCGACACCCCACACTGGGGATTGAGCCCGCAATGCAGGCATGTGCCTGGACCAGGAATTGAACCATGATCTCCTGGTTCATAGGTCGATGTTCAACCATTGAGCCATGCTGGCTGGGCTAGTTACTGTTTTTTTGTGTATGAGGTGAGAACACTGAAAATCTACTTGAAATACGTGCAAATATACAATACAGTACTATTAACTGTAATTTCCTTGCTGTACATTAGATCCCAGAACTTACTCATCTGTAATTGAGACTTTGTGCCCTTTGACTCCTCCTTTCTCCCACCCCTTCATCAACATAATTTTAAATGGCTGTGTAGTAATCAGATGGATATAAACATTTCATATAGTGTCTATTCATTTAGACACTTTGCAATGCTTCTTTACTATAAATAATGCTGTGATGAATATCTTTATACATCACACTTTGTCAGAATTAAAGATTACTTCCTCCTTGGAGACTAAGTGAAATTACTAGACAAGGAATATTTAAAAATTTTTAATGTATATTATTGACACAATACTTAGCAGAAGAGTTGCACCAATTTCCACTACAAACGAACTCAATATACATATGTGCCTATCTATATAATGATATGCATAATGATTGTTTCATTAGTCAAGAAAATGCATTCAAATTATTTTCCATTAGCTCTATGATGAAATATTTTTATACATTTATCAGCCTTTTTAAAAACTTTTTTGAATGTTTGTTCATATAAGTCACCCATATTGGGGTGTTGGTATTTTATAATTTTAGGCTATCATACCTCATTATATATATAACAAACAAAATTGACATTTGCTCTTGAATTTTTATTATGATGGTTGAGAGATACAGAAGTTTTAACTTTTATATAATCAGATGTATATTATCATTTCTTCTGTAATTTCATACTTTGTCTAAAATTTGTATGTTTTCTTCCTTTTATGGTGTTATCTTTACTTTTAATTTTCTCAGGTTTTATTTTGACATACTGTTTAAGGTGAAACTCTATTTAATTTTGTAAAAAGCTGGCCAGTGTTCCCAACATTGCTTACTGAGTTATGCAACCCTACCTTATTAACTGCGATTCTTCCTTTCTCAAATATTAAGCTCTAGAAAGGACTCGGGCAAAGATATGGTGGTTTAAGAGCAAGTTTACAATGTCCCAACCTACCCCTCCCAGAAGCCCACTAATATTAATGAATAACACTTATGCATACTTACTTGTGCCAGGCACTATTTCAAGCACTTTATATGTATTAATTTATTTAATCAACCTTAATAAATAGGTTCCATTACCTATTCTACAAAGAGAGGAATAGAGAGTTTATGTAACTTTCCAAAGATCACACAGCTAGCATTTGGTAGAAATGTGTTAGTAGCAGAAAACTCTGGGGTCTCATTTCATCTCTTGCTTCCCCCAGAACTGTATGCTTCAGGCACATTGGACGCCTTCTCACTGCTGGATTATCCCCAGTACATCACCACCCAAAATCTTACAACATGCTCTTACCTAAGCCTAGACCAATTTTTTTTTTAACAGATCACAGAAATTAAGATAGATAACAGCAATCAGCTGCCTCCAATACACCCCCTACTGGGGATCGAGCCCACAATCTAGGCATGTGCCCTGACTGGTAATCAAACCCTGACCTCCTGGTTCATGGACAAACAATCACTGAGCCACACCAGCTTGGCCTGACTCCTTGGATTAAGGTACTTTGCCTTTTGCTGCTTATTTCCCTCATATTATCGACCACAATCTGCAATCATTTTGTTGTGTTGTTTTTGTTTATATTCTGAACTAGAGGAATGGCAGTGGGGGGTGAGGGATTGTCCCTCAGCCCAGCTTGCACCCTCTCCAATCTGGGACTCCTCGAGGGATGTCCGACTGCCTGTTTAGGCCTGATCCCATAAACGGGCAGTCAGACATTCCTCTCACAATCCAGGACTGCTGGCTCCCAAACGCTCGCCTGCATGCCTGCCTGATTGCCCCTAACTGCTTCTGCCTTCCAGCCTGATCACCCCCTAACCACTTGCCTGCCAGCCTGATTGATGCCTAACTGCTCCCCTGCAGGCCCAATTGCCCCTAACCACCCTCCCCTGCCAGCCCGGTCAACCCTAACTGCCCTCCCCTGCCAGCCCGGTCAACACTAACTGCCCTCCCCTGCAGGCCTGGTCACTCCCAACTGCCCTCCCCTGCAGGCCTGGTTTCCCCTAACTGCCCTCCCCTGCCAGCCCGGTCAACCCCAACTGCTCTCCCCTGCAGGCCTGGTTTCCCCCAACTGCCCTCCCCTGCAGGCCTGGTTCCCCTCAACTATCCTCCCCTGCAGGCCTGGTCCCCCAACTTCCCTCCCCTGCAGGCCTAGTAGCCCCTAACTGCCCTCCCCTGCTGGTACGATTGCCCCTAACTGCCCTCCCCTGCCAGCCTGGTCACCCCTAACTATCCTCCCCTGCAGGCCTGGTCCCCCCAACTGCCTTCCCCTGCAGGCCTGGTCGCTTCCAACTGCCCACCCCTGCAGGCCTGGTCCCACCAACTGCCCACCCCTGCAGGCCTGGTCACCCCTATCTACCCTCCCCTGCTGGCCCTATTGCCCCTAACTGCACACCCCTGCCAGCCTGGCCACCCTTAACTGCCCTCTCCTGCTGGCCTGGTCGCCTCTAACTGTCCTCCCCTGCTGGCCTGGTTGCCACAAACTGCCCTCCCCTGCAGGCCTGGTCTCCCCCAACTGCCCTCCCCTGCAGGCCTGGTTGCCCCCAACTGTTCTCTCCTGCAGGCCTGGTCCTTCCCAACTGTCCTGCTCTGCTGGCCATCTTTTGGCAGCCATCTTATATTCACATGGGGGCGGCCATCATGTGTGTTGGAGTGATGGTCAATTTGCATATCACCTCTTTATTATATAGGATTGTGCTGATCTATAGTAGTTGCTCAACAATTATCCCCATATATAAAAGGCTAAGCGAACACCGCATCCGAAACAACCGAATGGACGACTAAACAGGTTAGGGTTAGGGTTAGGGCTAGGGTTAGGGTTAGAGGTAGGGCTAGGGTTAGGGTTAGGGTGAGGGTGAGGGTTAGCGTTAGGGTTAGGGATAGGTTTTAGGGTTAGGGTTATAGTTTGGGTTAGGCTTCAGGGTTAGGATTAGGGTTAGGGTTTGGTTTTACAGTTAGGGTTAGGGTTAGGGATAGGGTTAGGTTTTAGGGTTAGGGTTAGGGTTAGGGTTAGGGTGAGGATGTAGGGTGAGTGCTAGGGTTAGGGTTAGGGAAGGGTTAGGGTTAGAATTAAGGTTAGGTTTAGGGTTATGGTTAGGGTTAGGTCTTAGGAGTAGTGTTAGGATTAGCGTTAGGGCTAAATTGACAGTCTGACATCCCTCTCACAATCTGGGACCTCATGCTCCTAACCGCTCACCTGCCTGCCTGCCTGCCTGATTGCCCTATCCACCTCTGCCTGCCAGCCTGATTGCCTTCTAACTGGTCCACTGCTTCCCTGCCAACCTGGCCAGCACCTTAATGCTCCTCCTGCCGGTGTGGTCATCCCCAACTAATGCCCAATCCCCCGCCAAATGGGTAGCCCCTCACTGCCTCCCTCTGAAGACCTGGTCACCTTTTGCTGGCCCCCTCTGGGTACAGTGACCCCCAACTTACCCCATGAACCATAACCCTATCCCTAAACCTAACCATAAAACCTAATTGTAACCCTAACCCTAGCCCTAACCCTAAACCTAACCTTAATGCTAACCATAACCGTAATCCTAACACTAACCATAACCCTAACACTAACCCTAACTTAACACTAGACCTAGCCCTAGGCCTATCCCGAGCCTATCCCTAGCACTAAACCTAACCCTAACCCTAACCCTAAACTTAGCTCTAACTGTAGCCCTAACTGTAGCATAAACCTAACCCTAACTCTAAACCTAACCCTAATCCTAGCCCTAGCCCTTAACCTAACCCTAACCGCAGCCCTAGCCCTAACCCTAACCCTAGCGCTAACCTGAATCCTAAACCTAATCCTAACCCTAACCCTAAATTTAGCTCTAACTGTAGCCCTAACTGTAGCCCTAAACCTAACCCTAACCCTAACCCTAAACATAACCATAACCCTAACCCTAACTGTAGCCCAAACCCTAAACCTAGCCCTAGCCCCAAAATTAAAACTAACCCTAACTTTAACCCTAATCCTAACTGTAGCCCTAACCCTAACCCTAGCCCTAAAATAACCATTACCCTATCCCTAAACATAACCCCAGCCCTAGCCCTAAACCTAACCCTAACCCTAGCTCTAATGCTAACCCTAAACCTAACCCTAGCCCTGCCCTAACCCTGACCATAATCGTAGCCCTAACCCGAAACCTAGCCCTAGCCCTAAAACTAAAACTAACCCTAACCGTAACCCTAACCCTAACACTAGACCTAAACCTAACTGTAGCCCTAACCCTAAGCCCAGCCCTAGCCCTAACCATAACCCTAGTGCTAACCTGAACCCTGAACCTAATCCTAACCCTAACCTTAGCCCTACCTCAAACCCTAACCCTAACCCTAGCCCTAACCCTAACTCTAGCCCTAGACCTAACCCTAACTGTATCACTAACCCTAACCCAAACACTAACCCTAACCTTAAGCCTAACCCTAGACCTATCGCTAAACCTAAACCTAACCCTAGCCCTAACACTAACACTAACCCTAACCTCAGCGCTAACCCTAACCATAACCCTAACCCTAACCCTAACCCTAACTGTATCCCTAACCCTAACCATAGCCCTAGCCCAAACCCTAACTCTAAACCTAACCCTAACTGTATCCCTATGCCTAACCCTAAACCTAACCATAACCCTAACCATAGCCATACTCTGAACCCTAACCCTAACTCTAACCCTAGCCCTAACCCTAGACATAGCCCTAGCACTAGCCCTAACCCTAGCCCTAACCCTAAACCTAACCCTAGCCCTAGCCCTAACCCTAACCCTCATCCCTAGCCCTAACCCTAATACTAGCCCTAACCCTAACCCTAGCTCTAACGCTAACCCTAACCCTAGCCCTAGCCCCAGCCCCAGCCCCACCCCAACCCCAACCCTAACCATAACCCTAACCCGAGCCCGAGCCCTAGTCCTAACCCTAACCCTAGCCCAGTGGTTCTCAACCTTCCTAATGCTGCGACCCTTTAATACAGTTCCTCATTTTATGGTGACCCCCAACCATAAAATTATTTTCGTTGCTACTTCATAACTATAATTTTGCTACTGTTATGAATTGTAATGTAAATATCTGTGTTTACGGATGGTCTTAGGCGACCCTGCTAGCAGTTCTCAACCTGTGGGTTGCGACCCACAGGTTGAGAACCGCTGTCTTAGAGTAACTCAAAGAAGGTCAGGTCAAACCTGATCACAGAGTGAGTTATGTTACAGGAGAGAAATTATGAACTTAGGAAAGCCCAGTTACATTGGACTTTAAGCAAAACTCTTTGCACCAAAGGAATATGTGTTATATACACTATATATTCCAAACTTGGACACTTTATATAGTGGTACCTTATGCTTCACCATCATGTGTATGCTAGTTATTAATTTATTAACTCTCACTTCTAAATTTATCCTTCAATATATGTTCTGTGATAATAGAATTCATTTTAAGTATTCTCTTTTAAAGTGAGCACAATGTAACCTCTCTCAGTGGAGAGTTTAATGATTATTAATATTAAACCTCCATGCTTGAGTCTACTATGTGTTTCTATCTCTTGATTGAATCCAGACAGATATAATGCATTTAACTAATCCATATTGTGACCATATATGTTGCTTATAATTTTTCACTATTATTATTCAGAAAATAACAAAGAACATCTTTGATCATAAATCTTTACATGTCTCTGTAACTATATCCCTAAGAGAAAATTCCTAGAAGAAAAATTGCTACTTTAAAAATTATGTATATTTTTAAGATTTTCCAAAATTATCCCCTAGAAAGGATATAATAAAATATACTTTTGGAAAAGTGTAGAATGCCTAAGTCCCATTACCTTATAGTAAGCATGGTTTATAAAAAAAGGGAAAGAAAAGAAAATGCACTAAGATTGCCCAATAGCATCCCTCTAGCCAACAAACACCTATCAACAGTGAGCAAATCCATTTATCATAGCTTGTGTTGGACTGTCAGAGGTTATTATTTAGAGAAATAAAATAATATTGGAGGGAAAATGATTTCTAGGACCCTCTTGACTTGTAAACACTCCATACCCCAGTGCCCTCTCCACTTTTACTTCCACCAGAAACCAGAACCTCTTCATACTGTCATCTCTTAATTCATTAAAAACCTCAAAGGAACTCAGAAGGCTTACAGCTAAGCTGAAGTGTGAATTTAAAAAGCTTATCACTCACCTTAATCATTACTTACTACAGTGAGTGGCCAGATTATTATGATCTCTGAATGCATAATAACCTGGCCACTCAGTGTGTGTGTATACACACACACAAACACACACACACACATACACACATACACACACACACACACACACATGGGTGGGGTCCGGCTAGCCTGGCCAGGGTGAGGGGACATGGGCAGTTGGCCAGCCTGCCAGCTGTTCGAACTCCTGGTCGAGGGGACAATTTGCATATTACCCTGTTATTATATAGGCTATACACTGAGTGGCCAGATTATTATGCATTCAGAGATCATAATCTGGCCACTCAGTGTATTTTCCTGAAAAATTGTAATTTCTAAATATACTGCAGTAAGTTAAAAATAAAACATTGTTTACTAATAGAGTGTCAGATTTCTTTTTTTTCCTTGGAGATAAACATAATTAAACTCTGAGAATGAGGGACATTTTGGTTTGCCACATAAACTGAAAATCTGAAATTCCTGATTGCTGATCTGGAAGACATGGGTTATGATAAGTACCAGGTTTAAAGCAATAGCCATCTCTTTAGGGTAATAAATAACAGTCCACTGAATTGTATTTGTACAGTCAGTGGATCAACTTTTCATTAGCTGGTAGTAAAATTAAAATAACTAGGGAAAGCTAATGAGTTGCTCTGACTATGGAGCTGGAAATCAGTTTACTAATCTCCCAGTCAACTGGAGTAATATTTAGAGCTTTTGGCCCTTTCTCAATCAAGTCTAGAATCACCCATATATTTTTGTCAAAACCATCTATATTTAATAGGGAATTAGAAAGACATAAATGTCTATTGCACTTCACTTTTCTTAAATATCTGCTGTTTACTCAAACACCTGGATGTTGCAGCTTACTCTTTCAACACTCAGTAAGTGTAGCACACTTCATTTATTCCTGCGAAATCGACTGCTTTGCCCAGGTACACGAGCTCCCACAAGTTATGCCACAGTGACTTGACAACTAGGCTTAAACCTGCTCAATGACTGCCTCTTTTATTCAGATGTCTTCCAGACGTGGTATTAAATGACCACCTATATAAACATTAAAAAAATAGGAATAAATGTTCAGGCTGGGTGATTTGGAGATGTAGCCTTCATTTTTTTGAACTAACAGTTTTCTCACATCCTTGCCCATTAAAGTATAACCATTAGTGCCTTAATGCTTTTAAATGCTTTTCGGTGTCCTCAAGAATAAGATCTTACTAAAAAGCATGGTGTCCTTACACCTCCATTTTGTTACTCCATAATTGTGCAAATTACACAAAAAAGCTAGTAACCTCGTTTTGTTCTTATTAGTCTCATGAATCAACTATAAACTCCTGGTCAGAGCCTTGACATATGATAAACCAAGGAAAGAGAGAACATTCTCTTGAACTTGAACTCCTCCTTGACAGGAAATGAAAAGAGCTGTGTTTTCTTTGAGAAGTCCCTGCACTCAGCTACTCCAAAGCTGTGGCCACTTCAAAGAGGTTTCCTGCAGAGTGACAGACTCCCTTCTGAGGAGTTATGATGGGAATGAAAGATGAAAGCTCTCCTGGATCTCATCACAGGGTCCTGCACATGGCAGCATTTCAAAGGGTCCCTTATTCCCTTTGGTGGGGCATGTCACTTTTGTAAAATGCAACTAGGTAGAAACGTAAAGCAAAATCATGAAGCCTTCTGTCTCCTACTCAGCTCCTCTAAAGCTCTGTCATACCCCTCTCTGTTGAGAAGATTAAACATTTTCAACTTTTGGGGGCCCAAAGAGTTCAGAACTTACAATTTGACAATGACACTTGCAGAACGGTAGTAGGCTGAATAACGCCCCAAAGATATCCACATCCTAATTTCTGAAACCTGTGAATATGCTACCTTACATGGTGAAAGTGACTTTGCAGACACACCTTAAGTTAATTGAGATGGGGAGGTAGATTATCCTGTATTATTCAGGTGGGCGGCAGTAATCAAAAGTGATCCAAGTAAAAACTAGGAGGTGTCACCATGGAACCATAAATTAGAGTGGTGAGCTCTGAAGATGGAGGCTGGGGCCACAAGCAAATGTGTGCAGGTGGCATATAGAAGCTTGTAAAGGGAAAGAAACACTTTCCCCTGAAGTCTCCAGAAAGAATGCAGCCTGCCAACGCCTAGATTTCAGACTTTTAAACTTTACAGCTATAAGAACATAATTTGTGATTTTTTTTATGCCACTAACTTTGTGGTTACTTGTTGCAGCAGCCACGGGAAACTAAGGTAAGAACCAAACAGTGATAAAATCAACTTGCTATCCAAGTTTATTAACACACTGCATCTCTGTGAAGACTGAAATCTCTCCGGCCTTGGCATGTTTCAAAAAGTAGTCCCCTTCTCATGAATTTATCCCTTGCCTTCTCCCCATAGTCCATCTCCTTAGCTGACTCCTGCTCATCTTTCTAGCCCCGTTTCACCTGTTGATCTTTCTTAAACCATTCTATATACCTCCTTAACAAAGTTAACTCCCCTTGAGAACTTGTGCATAAATAGAAATATCTAATGTCTTACAATGTTGACTTATGGCCCTGCCTTCTGCTTTATATACCAGATAGAAAATATAGAAAGTATATTTTGTATCTATAGAAAATATAGAAAGTATATTTTATATCTAGCTTCTAGAAGAGTAGTCTTATTTATCTTTATATCTCAAACACCTACACATAAATAATAATAAAATTTCGAAGACATGAGTAAATGAATGTAAGTTTGGATAAATGAATGGTACTTTAGGATTAAACTTAAAACCACTGGAAACTCATCAAATTAATTTTAATTTAAGACAAGCCTCTCTGGGAAGCTTTCCTCAAACTGCCAAAGCAAGCGTTTGATATCCCATACTGGTTTAGCACTTTTTACAAACCTTAATCATCACATCGTATTGTTATGATTTGTTTCAGCTCCACTTTCCCAGTAGACTCTGAAATCCCTGAGGCCTGACTGCCAATCTCATTAAGCCTTGAAATCCTAAAACTGAACACAGGTAAATCCAAAAACGACATGCTGTTACTTTCTATGGCACTGATCAAAGCTTGTTGAACCAGATCACTTATTCCTTCATAGTCGTAGAGCTTTATAATGCATCATACACAAACCCCAGAGCTGGGAATAGATCAGAGGTGTAACAGGACAATCACCTACACATATTTACTATGGAAACTTAGAGTATGAAGTTGAAAAGAAGGAAAGATGGTCCATTTTATTCTTTGTACAGTTGCAGGATGTTTAAAAATTGTCTATAGGATTGCATCTGTAACAATGGCTTCAAGAAACTAGAAGAGTTGAACTGTTCCCAAATAAGCCAATAGTCCCTGCCATACTATTACTATTTGAAATAATGTATGATTGCACATAAGTTTCATATTGGTCTCAATTCAGTATGGCCCATATTAAGATATCAGCAACTCTCATTTTATGAAATCATTACTAATATAACTGAATTCCAGTACATTTTATTAGTTTATAGGTCTTTTCCTGAGCTCTGTAGTATTGTTGTTTTTAATATGCACCTGTATTTTGTTTATCAGTGTTCAACCTCCTGCTATGAAACTATTACTTTTGGTGGATGGCCTGATTTTAAGAATTGTGTTTTCCTTTTTTCATCATAATATTAAGTAATCTTAATGATTGCTTAAAAAGTATAAGTACTGCTGGGTGACCTGCTCATTGCATGCCTATATCACATATTGAGAATGTTCTACTATCATTTTTGAAGAGCTCTGAAAATCAGTAAACAAATCATAGAGTTCCTTTTAATTATTTGTGAATTTATCATCAAAATTGTACTTAAAAAACAATTATTACTACAAATATTTACTAAAACTCTGGGGAATATATGGTTGTAAATTAATATTCTTCTATAATCTGATAAAACACTATGATATTGAACACATAATTTCATATATTTTACTTTCTTCTGCAATTAAACTGGCTAAAGAATAATAAATATCACTCAGCATGGCTTTGTTTCTAACAATTTGAGCCATAAAGAATTGTTTAAGTAACAGCTGTGGCTATTGATACAATTGGGCTATTATATATTCTTACTTTGTACTTTTTGAATCCAAAATTATCTGGGGGAAATTAAAATTCTAGGTTTGTTTTGATAAATGACATGTTTTCATTTCACATTTTCCTTTGGAATTATAGTCAAAGCATTTAAGTTACTGAAAAATGAACTCTCAGGTCATTAGAAGACCTCAAAATCAATGATTCTAAAAGAGTCCTTCCCCTACACTGCCTCCTGCAGCATCAGAGTCTGGCAGGCTGTACGGATTGAATCACCCTTCATACTCCTGTCTCCTAATCCCAGTGGTATATGTGGAGAGGACATGGCACAAGCTCTCCAACTGCACACGTCTGGGGTGCATTCCGCTTTAATAAACTTTATTCTGTTTGCTTCTGGTCATCTCTTCAATTTATGAAGCTCACTTTGTAATTAGGCCCTACTTTCCAAACTATTCACCCTAACTAGTTTGAAATAATCTGTAAATTTGATGCTTAAAGCCTTTATTCTAGCATTTAGTCACTGAAGAAAGATTTCTATGTTTCACACTTGATTGCTATATGTCCCCAGAGTTGACATTGATCCACTGTTCAGATACCTTGAAGGGAAACATTAAAACTCTGTAAAATATCAAGATAGATTATGACTATTTTTAAAATCTGTCATTCTTTCAAAAGAGATGTAAGTTACTGAAAGGAAATTGTTCTTTATAAAGACACTGGTTGACATAAAATTCCTGAATTTCACTAAGAGATACTGAATACTGTACTGAAACATTATGATTAGGCTGTCTACCGACATTTTCTTATAGTATATAAAAATAACTTTGCTTAAAATATTTTTGATTTCTTGGCTCTTTTTAAAAAGTATTCAGCATTCTTAAGGTTGACTTGGAATACTGCTAATCAGAAAATTGCTTATTAATTGGTCTAGCAGGCCTGGGTCTGAAAATTGCATATGGAAATTATTTCCAAAAAAAATTCTATTCAAGTTAAAATTATGGCAATAATGCCAAAATTCTGGGAAAGCATGGTAAGTGCTTGTATATCTCCTGGCCAGTCTGGAATATATTATTAGGATACACTTTTGAATGAAACTGGCAGTATGATTTATTTTTAAATCTCATATGTCCATGGCATTCTGACCACTGCTTCCACGTTATAGTTTCTTTTCAAACATTATAATGATTATAAAACATATTTTAGACCACCGCACTATCAAAGAATGTCAGAGATAGAACAACCATTATGGACCAACTAATTGAAATTAGTTAACATGCAAGGAAATTGAAGTCACAAATGATTATGGCGAAGTTTGGTTGAGACAGAAGAGGAAAGAGAATCCAACCCTTCTAATTCTCAGTTCAGTGTTGTTGTTGTTTTCCAGTCAGTTGGTGAGACATCTCATGGAGAAAAGGAGAGGATTAGTGTGAAAGAGCCAGTGGGGAGATTGTGGCAAGGTCCAATGTACAGAGTCCTGCTTTTTAAAGCCTATAAAGTATTGGGGATAGAAAGGAAAGATGACACTTCTGATGAAAATCTGATTATTACACTTGGGGTGGGAGTTATTTTCCCTTTGTATGCTTGTACGATTCTGTCTTAATCATTAAAATTACAAACATATACCAAAATATACCCCAGTATGGGTCTTTTTATCTTTCCTACCTCCCAGAGAATCCGTTCAACTTAAAAACTCTTGTCTTTTACTAGGTAATTATAGTTTTAATAATAAGAAGTTTTAAAACTTCTTATTTAAACTTATTTGAGTGCTCAGATGCCAGTTGCCCACACTGTTGAACTTCAGGGTAGATTTAAACTCATTTAAAATTGGTGATCATTAGCTACATCAGCAATTGTAGCCACATCTCAGTTTTATTAGTCCCAAGAAAAATGGATAAAAATATAAAAGAAGTACAAAAATAATACAAAAATGTTAAACTTACTTTTGTTTTGAAACTTCAAGATCCAATGTGACTGCCACTGGAGAAGTGATAGAGATTTAGGCAACGAAAGCTATAATTTCAGAGAAATTGATTTTTGAGAGCATGTTTAATCTTCACATATTTGTGGGGGCTTTTTTTTTTTGGCCTTTTTTTGGCTATTGATTTCTAATTTCAAAGCATTGTCGTCAAAGAATATGTTCGGTATGACTTCAATTTTCTTGTTTGTTGAGGCTAGTTTTCTGTCCCAACATATAGTCCATCCTTGAGAATGTACCATACACACTACAGAAGAATGTATACTCTGGTGTTCTGGGATGAAAGACTCTGTAAATGTCAATTATGTCCATTTGGTCGAATGTGGCTCCAATGCCAAATGCTTCAGTGTTTCTCAGCTATATTCAGTGAGGCTCCCAGGCTACTGGATGCCTGTGTGCTAAGTTTATGTGGCTTCTGTGGGATTTCTTGGAAGGTTCTGACACTTAGCTGGAAGCCTGGTTCATCTCCCCAACTCCCTGCCACAGTTTCAAAGGCCATCCTTTTTTTCACAGTTCATGTTGAATTAGATGTTATTGAAATTCTAGAGAAGTTGGGATGTAAAACTTCAGGAATCTCTCTCCCCACTTTGCTGGGGGCTCTATTCCACCTGATGTATTCCCTCAACTATACCATTTACTGACAATAAGTGTGGAAGGATCATGTACATGAAGGGAACATCTATTTTCTGTGTGTTATAGAATGCCTTAACCTGTAATACACTCATTGATAACACTAAGTGAGAAATAAAGAAAAATATAAAATATCCATGAATTCAAAATATATAAAATACCATGTTGATCTGTGTATTCAAATATTCTCTACACTGGAAACTTACTACTATAATTTTTTGTGTGTAAACTTCTTCCATGCCACTCATAAAAAGGGGCAAATTTATTAGAATTGCAAGATCCTTGATAACATGGTCTCAATCTTTATTAAAGTTACATCCAGAACACTATAAATTCTTATAAAACTTTATTTTAAACAGTTAGTCATAGTTCCCTGAACCTACTATGCCTTTTCATGTCCCCATATACCCATATATTTTGCATTTTAGGCTTGAAACATGTTCCTCCACGTTTGCCAATGAAGTATACTCCTGCTCTTCTTTGTAGAACTCAGCTCAAATATCATCTATTTTATAAAGGCCTATTTGGCCCCTTTTATCTTATTTGGACCTCCTCAACACTTTTTTATAGCAATTATTTGATAGTCCTCTAATTATTTATTCACTAGAGGCCCAGTGCATGAAATTCGTACACTGGGGGGGGGGGGGGGAGGGTCCCCTCAACCCAGCCTGCACCCTCTCCAATCCGGGACACCCCTCTCACAATCCTGGACCACTGGCTCCTAACTGCTTACCTGCCTGATCGCCCCTAACTGCCCCCCTCCACCAGTCTGACACCCCTAACTGCCTCTGCCTGCCGGCCTGATTGCCCCCAGCTGCCCCATCTTCTGGCCTGTTCACCCCACGCAGCCTGCTATTTGGTTGTTTGGTTACCCCTCACTGCCCCCCTTGCCGGCCTGGTTTCCTGATGCAGCCTGCTGCTCATTCATTTGGTCACCCCTCACTAACCTCCCTGCCGACCTGGTCACCCCACGCAGCCTGCTGCTCAGTCATTTGGTCGCCCCTCATTAAGTCCCCTGCCGGCCTGGTCTCCCCATGCATCCTGCTGCTCAGTCGTTTGGTCACCCCTCACTAACCCCCTGCTGGCCTGGTCGCCCCACACAGCTTACTGCTCAGTCATTTGGTCGCCCCTCATTAAGCCCCCTGCCGGCCTGGTCTCCCCATGCATCCTGCTGCTCAGTCGTTTGGTCACCCCTCACTAACTCCCTGCTGGCCTGGTCGCCCCACACAGCTTACTGCTCAGTCATTTGGTCACCCCTCACTAACCCCCCTGCCAGCCGTGTCACCCCACGCAGCCTGTTCGGCTGTCTGTTCAGTTGTTTTGGTTGCAACGGTTGCTTAGGCTTTTATATAGATAGATGTGTATTTGTCCCATGTGACCCAATTTTTCACCATGTGTAGAATGTCACAGGCCTATGATGTGGGGTTCAAAAATGTTAATAATTTTTCTATCCTAACTCCTCAATGGACTATTTTATAAACGGCATAGAACCATAGTGATATTTATGAGTTCTGCTAATGGTATACACAACTCAGAGCTCTATTTTTATTATTATACAACTAGAGGCCCAGTGCATGGATTCATGCACATTGAAAATAAATTAATTAGAAGGTGGCTAGCGGGGTGAGACTGGGTAAGACAGGCTGGACACACCCTAGAGCCAACCTCTTACAGTCCCTCCCCGGCCGGCCACACCTGGGGATGGGGCCGAAACAGGCTCTCTGACATCCCCCAAGGGGTCCTGGATTGTGAGAGGGTGGTTCTCAGGTGATGCACCCCAGAATCAGGTTCCCTCCTCTCTGGTTCCTGTTGCATCACCCAAGAACCGCAGCTGACAAGTCACTGCAGCTCGGCAGCTCCTGTGTTGAGCATCTGCCCCCTGGTGGTCATTGCACATCATAGCTACCAGTCAGAAGGTTGGACAGTTGCTTAGGCTTTTATATATATAGATTAACCAGTACACATACTGAATGCTAAAAAACAGGATGTGCACATTTTGAATAATAGTAAATGATAAAAAATTGATGCAGGGCTTACTCAAAGCAATATTTTCCACTTGAGGATTAATTATATCAAAACATTTCCATGACAATCTCATCTTACATTTTCTAGCATATCCTTCCCATTGCCATGTACTAGTATATCCTTTTCCCAAATTCCAGACCAACTATGTAGAACTCATAGTTCATTATTTTGGTTTTCTTTTTTGGTGTTATTAATACTAACTCTACTATGTGCCTAACACTTTCTGGGTATTTTATATACATTAACTCACTTACTGAATCCTGAAAACAATCCTATAATGTAGGTGCTATTATTGTTCCAGTTTAACCCTTTGTACTCGCTTGCTTTTTTCTCGATTCCTTTATTCTAATGCTAACCGTGTCGAGTCACACTCGACATCTGAGTGCAAAAGGTTAAAAAGTATGAAAACGGAGAACAAGAGATATGTTTTACCCATAAGTCTTCCCAGATTTCCTCAAATCATCCTATAAGAGAGGAATATGCTAGTTATCCGTTACGCCTTAACGTCACGACCAATCTACAAGTGGTGGAGAGCTACAGGAGGGCAGGGCAGCGAGCTACAAGCTGGGAGAGCTATAGGAGGGCGGGGCAGCAAGCTACAAGCTGGGAGAGCTACAGGAGGGCGGGGCAGCGAGCTACAAGCTGGGAGAGCTATAGGAGGGCAGGGCAGCAAACTATGAGTAGCGGAGAGCTACCAGCGGTGGTGGGCGGGTGGCCAGCTGAGGCAAGCAGCAGCAAGCTACTCACGCACGGATTCGTGTGCAGGGCTACTAGTATCATTATAATATTATTACAGGTACCAATATTTGATTAAAATATAATCTGATATTAAAATAGTAATATTGCCTTAAGTTTGTATAGTGCTTTATCAAACACAATTTCATTTAATTTTCTTTCTTTCTTTTTTTTTAAAAATATATTTTATTGATTTTTTACAGAGAGGAAGGGAGAGGGATAGAGAGTCAGAAACACCGACGAGAGAGAAACATCGATCAGCCGCCTCCTGCACACCCCCCACTGGGGATGTGCCCGCAACCAAGGCACATGCCCCCGACCGGAATTGAACCCGGGACCCCCCAGTCGGCAGGCCGACGCTCTATCCACTGAGCCAAACCGGTCAGGGCAATTTCATTTAATTTTCACAGTGACCTAAGGCAAGTCACACAATGTGCAAGATAAATAAAACTGAGGCCTAGAAAGGTCAAGAGAGCAAATTTACATCAAAGTCCTCATTTTAAGTCAAAACAACAGCTTATGGTTAAATTGTGCATTGTCACAGGCAAAATAATATAAGGTACAAATCCCTGGAAAATGTGAATATTGCCTTATTTGGAAAAAGGGTCTTTGCAGATGTGATTAAGTTAGGATCTTACAATGGGGTAATTATCCTGGATTATATAAGTGGACCCTAAATACCATCACATGTATATTGTAATAGTGTCAACAATAAAGAGAGAGAAACAGAAAGCTGGAGAGGGAGTTCATACATCCAGAGGAGAAGGTGGTATTAAGACTGAGCAGACAAGAGATTTGAAGATTCTGGCCTTGAAAATTAGAAACATTATGCAGCCAGTCACAAACCAAGGGATGCCAGCAGCCACCAGAAGCTAGGACAGGCAAAGAAAAAGTTCTCCCTTAGAGCCTTAAGCAGCGTGTCCTGGCCAACACCTTGATTTTGGACTTTTGTCCTCCAAGACTGTGAGAAAATTTAATTTCTGCTATTATAAGCCACAGTGTTTGAGGTAATTTGTTACAACAGCCATAGTAAACTAATGCAAGGATTACTTGAAATGTATATTAGATCTGAACTGATTAGCCTCATGATTGTAATTAACTAAATACATTCGGCCCCTAGTTTCCTGCTATCTAAGGTCTAAAGAGTTAAAAGGAATATAATAACGGCCAGTTTGTTCCTTTATTTTGTGTTTTAGATTCCACATATAAAAAATAATTCAGTAAATGGAGTATGATAAACTAGAATTTCTATGAATTCAACATGGAAGAGTCTCTCTTTTTCACTTTGATTTCATAAGAAAGAACATTAATAGCAGCCAGCTTGTTGTTATTGTTCCAACTCAGTTTTCCTGCTACATCAATATTCATCTTATCTTGACACACATATCAAATGCACAGATGATTGACACCTCTCAGTGTTCTTTATCCTTGAAACCACTCTTTCATCTCTAGATTAGTGTCTCCGAGATTATCATGTTTGCTTTCTGCTTCCCCATATGATTTGTCTGCCACCCCACCACTCACCTCTCTCAGGGTGGTTTTGTCTAGAAAAGTTTCTAGAACATTTTCCTTTTCTTCGCCTATACTCTGATATTATATAATTCCCATCTCTTCAATGTTTTTGTATTATTTGATCTTTTTACTGCTTCCTACCCCATCTCCTTTCTGGCCTTCTGACATTTTTATGGAGTACTAGATTTTTCAACTTATTTCCTTTGCTGATTTTACTCATCTATTTTTTTAGCCATTGCTATGAACTCTTTCAAATAGTTTAGCATTACAACAGACTTCTACATCCTATTTGCAACAGAGTTGTATAGCATCATTTTTTCAATACAATTTCATTTCTGAATATGTGAGAGAGGTGCAGTGCTTTTATTTGTAATAATCATTACTTTGCTGATGTACCATATTCTGTGAGCCTATGCCAGCATACTTTCATTTAAATTGAGCTGACACAGCTTTTGAAGTAATTGTTGAAGGACCTTAATTTCTTAAAACTCCCATTTTACATCCTTTGCATTCAATTACTGTCAAAGTTAAAGAAAGAAGACAGCAGAGTGGAATCTTTATTAGAAGGTCCAAATCGTGATTTTTATAATGCAATGTCTAGGGCTTGCCATTGGCATCCATTGACAATACCTTAACAGCCAAGGTAATTATTTCATGTTCCAGGTTACCCAGTTCACTTCAGCTAAAAAGGATTGATAGCTGGGCATCAGAAAATCATATTTCAGACCTCTCTGCCTACCTGCAAATTCATGAGTGGCTCCTGTAAGCTACCTACCTGAATTTTATTCATATATTCATTTATTCAGACCCTGGCTAGTTTCTAAAAGAATTTAAGGCAGCTTAGAGAGAGAAAATATAATGAAACAGGGTAAGAATAAAATAGGGAAAGCACATTGATCGTATAGTGATACACATGTTAACGTGGGTCACCAATTTAGCACCAAGATTGGTAAGCAGGCAAAGATAAAAAAAATCACTGTAACTCAGTTCAGTGAGCTCAGCTCATCTTCATCAGAAAACTGGGGGGCCGGGGGGAGAGCTCTCTTATAAGTTCTCAATAAAAAGATGCTGCATAGGAAATGAAGGTTTTCCTTAAGTGCATCACCACAAACGCCCACAGAGCCATTTACAGTGTTCATAAATATATCTTTGGTATCAAAATTAAGTATTAGCCAATACAATGCTATTTCAAAGGAAATGAAAATTTGGTGCAGTTCAGCTATGCTATCAGGGCTTGTCATGTCCTTTTATAAAGAACAAATTAATAAAACCAGACAAACAAGATTCGTTGTTCTTCCCTGATAACAGAATATGGTTCAAATTTCTTACTTTTGCAGTTTAGAATCTCTATAATCTGAGCTAAATTTACTGATTCTCATTTCTCAATTATCTCCCATTGAGGTCTCCATGCTCTAGTCTAGAGCAATGCTATCTGATAAAACTTTCTGTAATGATGGAAATATTCTACATCTGTTCTGCCCAATATAGTACCCTTACCTTCATGTGCCTACCAAGCATTTGAAGTGTGGCTAATGCAACTGAGGAATTGAAATTCTGATTTTATTTCATTTAAATTTAAATGATATAGCAACTGGTGGTTAGTGGCTACCATATTGGACAGCTCATCTATAGAGCAGAAGTTCTGAAATTTTATCATCTATCAGAGTCACCTGAAAATAGATGATTGGACTCAATCCCAGAGTTTTTGAGTTTGTAGACTGGGGTAAGGCCCAAGAATGTGAATTTATAAAGAATTCACAAATGATGCTGATGCTTTTGGTTGCTCCAGAGTGCAAGTTTGAGAACCAGTGTCCCAGATACGTTTAAACCCTGTTGTCTCTTGAACAGATAAAGTGCATGTGTTTACATTTGCCTTGCTTTATATTTACTTGCATGTGTATTATCTCCTTCATAAATCTCAAGTTACTTGAAAACAAAGACAATGTCTTTTTTTCATATTGCAGGATCTAAAATGTCTTACTCCATCATATAAACATAATAAACATACAGTCGGGGTTGATGGATTGAATTAGAGGCCAGATGTTGTTTTTTAGGGCATATGACAGGGGGTAGGGGAGGCTGGGGGAAGGTCAATGAGGGGGAAAAAAGGAGATATATGTACTAATATATGTAATATTTTAAACAATAAAATAAATAAATATATTAAAATATTAAACATGTAAAAGTTATTTTATTTATTCTAGTTTAAATTTTGGTTAGTAGAAGAATTAGTTATAAAACTACATAGAACACTTTAAAGTTAGGCTTAGAAGTTGGAGTATATAAATTTGAGATTCTCATGGTTTTCTATCAATAGAGTTATATAATAATACTCCACTGGCATTGATAATTATATTTCTGAGGTAAAGGTGATAAAAATCACAGAGATATTAGAGAGAATGTCACAAAGTATCATTAAATGTTTAAAAGAGAACAAGATAAATGTACCTCTCAGTAGCTTTTTTAAAACAATGTGAAACTCTTTTTAGTAGCTTTAAACTTTTTATACACAACTCTTTTTTTTTTTTTTAAAAAGTGAAAATGGCTCACAATTTCTATTGAAACGAGGCTCTATACAAAAAGAGCAAGCCACCATTACAATGAAGCTCAAGGTGATACAAACACCAGGAGAAATGTTTCCCAGATCTCTCATGGCAGCGAGCCTAGTTAAGACCAGGCAATTAGTTTCTTACTGTGATCAGCCACCTTTAAACCGGAAAGACGCCACCTATTGAGAAATCACTTCCACTTGTTCTTAAATTGTAGTAAGTCACCACCAAATTATTTCTCTTCATGTTATCAAAAAAGTTTACTCAGCACATTTTTAAAACAAACTCACTCTATATTAAAGACTCAATAACACATGGCTGTTTCATTAGCCAGATCACTCTTTTTTTTGATTTTCCACACTAATATGGGTCTTTATGTGAACATCAAAGAAATATGCTCAATGAATTGAACATTCAAAATTATAGCACAGAGAAGAGCCTAGATGGCATCAGCTGGTCTTAGCTCAACACTATTGGTTGCTAGGTAACCAAAGATAATAAAAGGAGATCTGAAGCAAACCAGCCAAAGAAAACCAGCCCCAGCCAATCTTTAATGTCAGCCCTGCTGCCGCCACTAAATATGTAGGAGGTCCAAAATCAAAACCCAGCACCAAACTTGGGGGAAGTCAAGTTGCCTTTATCCTGTGATCTAATGTCCACCTTTCTACACCAATAAGAGGTTTGGCTGACAAAATATTTCTAAAGAAAAAAAACAGTCTAGTTTGGGTATAGTCAATGCCCCTTTAAATTTGAGAGTCATTTCTAATATTCTAGGACAGCCATCCAGATATTCATTCAGTAAATATCTGAAAGCTTGAAATACATTCTGGATGTGTCTTGGGGGGTAGTTTTTGTTAATGGTAATTTTTTTTTTATTTTGTTGTCCATTGTTTTTGTTTTGTTGTTCTTACTGATATATGTTCTAAGGATTTAAAATCTCTTTAGGAAAAGAATATCTGTATGGGCAAAGCAACAAACAACAACGGTAGGCTGTGACTCCAATTAAAGACCAATGGGTACACGTAAAATTTAGATCTCTGTTCAGAACTTTTTCGTTCTGCATTGGTGGGACAATGCCCCATGGAATAGGTGGGGTTTTGACGGGGCCTCAAGGGATTATAATTTAAATATAAAGAAGCAACTACCCACAAGAAAGTGGGAGTCAAAGAGCGTGATGTGTTCAGACAGAGGAAACACTGGCTTCAAGAAGAAAGTTCATTATTCTTTTATTATTAACAATTATCATTCATTGGGCCTATTCTTGCCAAAACAAAATATACTTTTGTACCTGATTTCACAAGTCATGATGGTAACCCTCTGAAATATATAGTATTACATTAATTTTGTAGGTAAGTATAGATAGGTGGATGAATGGATGGACAGATGGACACACAGAAGGAAAGAATACCAAGGTTAAGGTGTTTAAAATTAGTCTAAATTCACACAATCAAAATCCAAGTTTGTCTGACTTCTAAGTTCAAGTTCCTAACTACATTTTACATTCCCTCCATGAATATTGGGTGAAAGGGTAAGTAAAATGAAGATAAATCACCATAATTCAAATTTGATTTGATAATTCCATTCAATGTGGATACTAAAAAATAGTTGTTTTAAGTAAGAGAGTGAATAATGTTAATATTAAAACTCTCAGAATAGAATTTTTCAACTTAGCCAGGTTGCCAATTTTAAAGTTGAAATTTCTGGGGTTTCATATGCTTGACATGCAAGCTTCATGAGCTGTTTAGTCTGGTTATCCACTCCTTCCATAAAATATACCCAAGGGAATTAAGAATAGATTATTAAATGTAAAAATATAAAATATTCAATTCATAACATAAGAATGCTTTTAATCAATGTTATTATGAATAAATGTCTTTAAGCAAAGCTGGTTTAATGACATTATCCCCCTATTGAGATTGTCATTAGAAGAGCAGCTTTTAGAAAAGCCTAAGTGTATTGCCCAAATAGCTTCTAAGGCCATTTAATTAACATGAACTTGGAAATCTGGGTTTTTTATTTGTTCAAAAGCCCAAGGATCAGGTCAAGACAATTGTTCATGATGGCAACCCTCTGAAGTAGATATAAATGCAGATATAAATAATATCATTATTAAAGGTTTTGCAAAATATGTAGAAGTAAGGAATGTAGTTCCTATATCTTGGTATATTTTAATCAATTGGTATTTTGTTAGTTTTATTCAAATTCAATTGGTAGAGCATTTTAAGTATCTTGTTTTACTGTCTCAGATCCATTTCTAGTCATCTATGTATCCTCTGGGTAAAAGGTAGGAGTCTTGCTAATCTTAGCTTTTATTCACTTTCTATTTATAGTCTACTACCTCTAGTCTCCTCAGCATTTGTCTCCTGCAGGATTGCTAATGAGAATAATTCCCATTACCAGTTCAATTTGCTCAGGCAGAGGCTTTCATCACAAAGAAAAACCAGGTTTTATACTGGAAAACTGAGTCTTCAATGGTGGGAGGCAATTCAGCCTCTCTGGAAGAGGGATGTGAATGTTTGTCATGTTCACTACAGGAATAATAGGTTAAAAACAATTGAGAAACAGCTCTATCAATATGGAACATTTTTCTATCCATCTTGACTGATTTGGCAATTACTATTCATTCTGCTTGAAATTTCTATCTCTATCTTCTCATGATCAATATCTGTACATCCTTTAAAACCAAGCTTAGGTGTCATTTTCTCTGAAATTCTGCCTATGAACATTACACTGGATTTATGTGACTGTCTCCCACTTAGATTGTAAAGTCCTTCCATAGAAAGGTTCTGCATTATTCCTCTTTGGAACATAGGTACCTATCAAGATTCTTGTCACAAAAGACATGCTCAAATAATGTGAGGTGAACTAAAATAAACTGGACTTTTCAATTTAAGTAAGTGATCCTACCTCTGATCTCACTAAGAAGCCCGAGATAGAAAAATGCCTTTCCCGTCCAATGCTGTGTATCTCTTTCACATCACTCTCTGGTCTCTTGCAAAAATTTGTTCTTTAGTCTACACTTACTCTACCTTCTTTCTCTCTCATAGAGGAAGAAATTTGTCCTATTTTCCAAGGATACTTATGTTCCCTGTGAGCGCATTAATAACCATACTCTTTCTCTACCAAAGCCTCACTCTTCTACAGTAATAGACAACCAGATCAATACATGTGTAGATATATGGAAATCCTGATATGCTCAAAAAGAACACATTAACTATGCAGTATCACTGTTATCCTGAGTTGTCATCATCAGCATTTTCATTTGCTGTGGTATTTTTTTCCTGTTTTTAAATTAGTGCTAATTTTGTTTCACTCTTATTATATTACTGGGTGGGAATTTTGGCATTCTTATTATGTATAGTAGAATCTTTTGCATATTTAGTATTAGTATTTTCTTTTCTAAGTGCACTTGAACCATTTGCTTAATAATTCATTCTGAAGTGTGAACATAAATCAATACTAAACTCTTTAGTTCTCAGCTTCTGAAACCTAATTTATTCTCATTTGGAAAATCTTTATATTTATATTTGTCTATCTCCATTCTTATAGTACCTTTTCAGACATTTTCCATCACAAATACAATGCCCATTTAACCAAGCATAAAAAATAATGAAAAATGTGCTTTAATATAGTAATTGAGGGTACAACCTGGAGTTTTTTTTCAAATTTCTTTTCTGTCTTAAGAACTTCTTTCCTGTCTTAGGACCCATTCTCTTTTTTTAAGCAGAAGTTAAAATTTAGCTATCAAAAAACTTGAATGACATTTAACAACTTTTTTCTCTTGTCTATAAATAAATAAGTACCATTTCTTTGACCCAGCAATTTCAATCCTACTTATATGCCCTAAAGAATTAAAAATATGTACTAAGCAAAGACATGTACATAATAGCACTATTTACAATAGCCAGAAAGGTAGAAACAGCTCAAAGAGCCATTAGAAATGAATGTTTAGGTCAGTCTGAGGTTATTTTTTCTTACGATTTACTTGAGTTGTTAAGAAATCAAAAGCAGTTTGTTGTTGTTTTTTTCTTTTTAATTTTGCTGATTTTAGCGTTTTTCTATCCCCAAAAATGAAGGCCAAAAAATAAAGAATGCTACCTAAGAAGCTAGCAATAGAAAATAGATTCCCTGGCTGTTCTACCAAAGGTGCTTTAGAAACACAGAGAATCTAGAGATTATGTTTGAAACTTATGGAATTTTTTATTTGTTTGTATCGAGAGAAATGTTGATATCTCAACAATGCTTATTAAAACACTAGCTTTCCCGTTGCAGGAAAAATCCTGCAATAGGATTTCCTGCTGCACTCTACCCCGCCTCCGCTCCGCCCTTGTCACCTGCCCCGCCTTCTCCTCCAGCCCCCCTGCGTTTCCCTTCGCCCCCGCCCCGCCTTCTCCTCCAGCCCCCCCACGTTTCCCTTTGCCCCCGGCCCCGCCTCCGCCCCGCCCTTCTCCTCCCCGCCGGCTTGCTTGCTTCTTCGAAGCTTTACTCCCTTCTTCTTTGGACCCTGTCTTGATATGCAAATTAGTACAACAAATTGATATAAAAGGAGGAGGAACCAAGATGGTGGCAAAGTTAAACAACTAAACTGCCGCCTCGCACAACAATTTCAAAAATACAACTAAAAGACAAAATGTCTACCATCCAGAACCACGGGAAAGTTGGCTGAGTGGAAGATTTACAACTAAGAAGAGAAAGGAGCACAAATGCTGAAAAGCTGAGGTACAGAGGCGCGCAAATTGGGCTGGTGGCGGGTGACTGGGTGCGCGGCTTTTCTTCAACCCGAAGGGAGACAAGCTCCCGATCACTCTGAAATCCAGTTTCTGGGGACACGTGGGGAACCCAGACGCCTACGGGGAGAAGCTGGACTCTCGGCCATCGGGTCAGAAAGTGAGAGTGACTTTTTTGCAGAGATGCGCCCAGCAATCAGTGTTTACTGCGCTAGAGCGTGGGACGCGGGGACTTGGAAATGCAGAAAGGCAGAGAAGGCTGTCAGCAGTCATTGCTGTTTGCCACGCCCTAGCCTAGTGATGCTCTAAGACCCCACCCTGCCCTGAGACCCCGCCCCACACATTCTACAAACCTGCCCAGGCTCCACACAGCAGCTTTTGCATATAAATGGCCTGTTCTGTGGCAGCTTAACCAAATTAACTGCAGCTCCAGTCAAACTGCTCCAAAACTACCCAAGCAAAGAGGAGAAAACTGTAATTCTTGCTGTAGCTCCTGCTGGGGGGCCTCAGACAGTAGCTGACCTGCACCCCATTGGAGATCCAGAAACTAGTGTATCTAGTGGTCGGTGTGAGACGACACCAGATTTCAACCACTCTCATAAGGGACACATTCAAGAGGCAGACTCAGTGAGCACCAAAGCCCTACTGGAACAAGACCCTGCCCCATAAACGTGTCTCCAGCACAGCAATTCTTCTGTTATAGACACAGCGGGTCCTCACAGCCAATTGGCCTGGAGGTCAATTCCTCCCAGTGACACCAACAACAATCAAGACTTAACTACAACAAGGCTGTACACACAGTCCACAAAGGGGTACACCAAGAGTGTCCACCTCAGGTAACTGGGAGGCTGATCCACTGGGCCATATAGGACACCTAGCACACAAAGCCACCCTACCAACTCAGGGAAGCAGCGAAAATGAGGAGGCAAGGAAACAGATCCCAAACTAAAGAAATGGAGGAGAACAAACGAATGGACATAGAGTTCAAAACCACGGTTATAAGGTTTTTCAAGAATTTCATGGAAAAGGCCGATAAATTTAATGAGACCTTCGAGGATATGAAAAAGAACCAACTAGAAATTAAACATACACTGACTGAAATAAAAAATATTATACAGAGACCCAACAGCAGACTAGAGGAATGCAAGAATCAACTCAAAGATTTGGAATACAAAGAGACAAAGACACTCCTCCAGAGAAGCAAGAAGAGAAGAGAATTCAGAAAGTTGAAGATAGTGTAAGAAGCCTCTGAGACAACTTCAAGCGTACCAACATCAGAATTATGGGGGTGCCAGAAGAAGAGAGAGAGCAAGATACTGAAAACCTATTTGAAGAAATAATGACCGAAAACTTCCCCCACCTGATGAAAGAAATAGACTTACAAGTCCAGGAAGCACACAGAACCCCAAACAAAAGGAATCCAAAGAGGACCACACTAAGACACATCATAATTAAAATGCCAAGGGCAAAAGACAAAGAGAGAATCTTACAAGCAACAAGAGAAAAACAGTTACCTACAAGGGAGCACCCATATGATTGTCAGCTGATTTCTCAACAGAAACTATGCAGGCCAGACGGGAGTGGCAAGAAATATTCAAAGTGACAAATAGCAAGAACCTACAACCAAGACTACTCTACCCAGCAAAGTTATCATTCAGAATTGAAGGGCAGATAAAGAGCTTCACAGATAAGAAAAAGCTAAAGGAGTTCATCACCACCAAACCAGTATTATATGAAATGCTGAAAGGTATTCTTTAAGAAGAGGAAGAAGAAGAAAAAAGTAAAGATAAAAATTATGAACAACAAACACATATCTATCAACAAGTAAATCTAAAAGTCAAGTGAATTAAAAATCTGAGGAACAGAATAAACTGGTGAACATAATAGAATCAGAGGCATAGAATGGGAGTGGATTGATAATTCTCAGGGGGAAAGGGGTGTCTGTGTGGGGGGTACGGGAAGAGGCTGGACAAAAATCATACACCTATGGATAAGGACAGCGGGGGGGAGGTAAGGGCAGAGGGGGGGTGGGAACTGGGTGGTGGGGAGATATGGGGGGGGGAAAGGAGAAACAATTGTAATAATCTGAACAATAAAGATTTATTAATTTTTTTAAAAATTGATATAAAAGGTTGTAGTCTACTCACTTCCTTTATAGAGGTTCACATCACACAAATACCCGAACAGTCATGGACTCTTTCATTGTAAACTCCTCCTATGTCTCAGTGCATTGCCTATAACAATCAGCACATCCTCTACTGAAGGAAGTCTCTGCTCCGCAGAAATATCTATGAGTTCTGTGATTTAATGAGCTTGTCTTTTTTGACGAAACCAAAGATGCTTGTTGTCCTGCTGGGTAACTGCCTTTCATTTTTCAGCACTTGTCTACAAATCCTGCTTGTATCTATCAGTTTAGACATGTCTAATAATCACTTGCAGAGTTCATATTGAACTAGATTTAAATATCAGAGTATGAGGCTGACAACACACAGTCCCTTCCCATACACTAGAAGCTGCTGGCACCAGGAAAGTTTTGCAAATAAATGCCAACAGTCTGATTCAAAGTCAAATTTGGCAGGGATACATTTTTTTTAATAAAGAATACCATCGTTCATCTGGCAAGACTTGGAAATGAGCCCTTGAGGTAGAATGAGCTGCTCTATGAAGTAGGTCCACATCCTGAACTGTGCCTGCAGGTCTGACCTAAAGATGCCAGGTAGAGAAGGTGCAAACATGGGCATCGTACAGGTGTATGACATGGTGGCCACGAGAAACTGCACATGACTGGTTGGCTCCCCCATCAGCCCCTCCCATGGCGCCCTAAGAAAGTTGATGTGTTAAAGAAGGCACTTGAAACAGAATTATTATCTAATAAATTGTACTTAAGACTTCATAGTATTATATGTCATATTCAACTTTATAATAATTAAAGCTTTTATTTTTATGACCATATCCACTCTTTTTATCATTCAAGAGTTAACCCATTCATTTGATTATAGACCCCAAAGCTTAAAGGTCTGCAAAAAAGCAATTGAGCTAAAAGAAAAAAATAAAAAACAAGTAGAGGCAAATTACTATTATAAATTTATAAACTTCTTATTTTATGCCAATGGCATTGCCAGTCAAATAACATGTCTAGGATGACCTCAGTTTTAAACTTTCTTCTACTAAATTTCATGTGTAAAGTCCACTGTATTAGTTGTATCTCATCCAAAATCTTAATGTGTAAATCTGAATACTGAAATTTCACATATGTATGTAAAGTATAAGTAACTGTCCTTAAATTTTATGATATGTTACATATATTTCACTTCTATAATAATCACACATGTGTTTCAATACCAGGATTTACATATAAAATTTAGAGACTAGAATGATAAAAAAGAGAAAACACATTGCTTTTTCTCTCATTTACCATGATTTATGAGAAATACTGTTCCCTATCATTATCTATCTATACTTAGAAAAAAATTTTAAATTAAGATTTATCTCTACAATAACTTCAATAACAACCCAAAAAGGTGTTGCACAAACAGTACTATAAAGGATTTGTTATAGAGAAGGCTCCTACTTCTATGGGCTTTTTCTCTCTTGGGTGCCCATGAGACACTTAGACGCGGTGGAGTCACCTTCCTTTCCTGGGAATCTGAGATAAAGCCTCCCCGGGGGAGCTTTAGAACACCCCTGCAAGGGCAGAGCCTGCACCGTGTATGTCAGAGAAATGAAAACATTCACCAGATCCACAGAAAAGTTAAATTTTCTGGGAATTATTTCTGGTTTGGAAATGACAATAGCCACTGACCTTCTTCTAATTTTATACAGTTTACCAAGCTCTTTTATATGGACTGCTTTATTTTTCCCCTTATGTACTTTGAGTGATAGGTTTTTCTAGGGCTTTTTATTTCCCTCATTCTCTACCTGGACAAACAGAAGCTCAGGAGAGTTACTTCTCCTAGTCCCATGGTTCATTGGTTCATTCCAGAGCCAATGAAACAGATGTGGTGTTATGTAACTGCCCACTGTACGTTAAACAACATGGTTACCGTGTTGACCTCTGCCTCATACACTGAAACAAAGAGCCCTAAAAATAAGGTTTCCAACTCTGCAGATACCATGATGATTCTCATCTTGCCCTAACAGCTGGCACCTAAGTTAAAAAGAGTAATGAAGTATTTAAAAGGATTTAAATTGTATAACTTGCAAGAAACCAATGACATAATACAAATTTCAGCAAAGTTAAAAATAAAGCTAAAGCTCTCTCTATAGAGAGTTAATATCTTTATTTCCATGGATAGAAGAAAATCCATAAGAAACTATGATAAAAATGCTGTCTTTGGCATACTTAAAAAAATCAATAGGAAACATTTAATTTTCAGGAGTTAGGAATATTTTGATGATATCAGCTTCATCACTTCCACAGATTCAAATGTGCAAGACCTTTGGGAAGAAATGACATTTCGTTATGACAAAAATTCCCCTCACTCTAGCAAGATGACGAATGCCACGATATATGGACATTGAGTGCTCTTGGAGAGTCGCACACATGCCTTTAAAGGGAAATCTCATTTCTAGGAAAAGGACACATTTCTTATTTAAATGTAGACTTTCCACATGAGGCTTGTTAGTTCTGTTTTAATCTACACTACTCTAATTAAAATATCCAATTTGCTCTTTTTTATGTGTGATTATCATCATTTCTATGGTGTTATTAGCCATGGTAATAGCAATTAGGAACAGCACTTGAAAACTTATAGCAATTCCACTTTTAATCATGTAGGTTTCTTTCCTAAATGTCTATAAACTTAACAAGGAAAATATGTAATACAAAATATATAAATGAATAAAACAATAATCAACATAACAGTATAAAGACATTTGACTGCACAAAGATAGTTGTGTTTGTATAATACAGCTACATGAAATACCAGGAGTTGTTGGAACAGGTGAATCTGAAATTTTTAGTTACTTAACTCCAAATGTTCTAATGAGGATCGCTTTAGCATGCTTCTCAAGATCCTGATTTAAATACTAATTAGTTGTTGGCAATTAGTTCATTAATAAGCATATAAACCTGAGCATTTTTCTTATTTTCATTTAGAATTGATGTCATACTAATATAAGCATGCAAAAAGAGAAAAGGAAGGTATTGCTTATATTATCAATTATTCAAATGAAAAGTAGTGGCTCCGTATTGCGAAGTTGATAATTATTCTGGATTAGCAGAAAAAAATAGGTTCAAATTACAATAAAAACATCAATTCTCAATCTTTTAAAAAAAATATTTTTATTGATTACAGAGAGGAAAGGAGAGGGAGAGAGAGAAACATCACTGATGAGAGAGAATCATTGATCGGCTGCCTCCTGCATACCCCCTACTGGGGACTGAGTCCACAACCCAGGCATATGCCCTTGACTGGGAATCGAACCAGGGATCTTTCAGTCCACAGGCTGATGCTCTAGCCACTGAGCCAAACCAGCCAGGGCTCTCAATCTCTTTTTGATAGTCAAGGAGAATTATCTACCAGATTGTTGGCCTGGCTCTAACTTACATACGTGGCTACTATCTACCCAGGCTCTAATATTTGCATTTATCTCTCTTTCTGATTCCATCCAATGTTGACCATTAAAGAGTTAATTCCTTAGTTTCATAAACTAAAATTTGTTAAATAGATGTTCCTGTCTTAGACTCAGATCCAGCATGTTCCAGGCTAGTCGTGGGAAAATCAACCTTTGGAAGTGTTGGATTACAGAATCAATTAACAGTCAGGCTCAAACATTCCATCAGTGGCTTTGGCTTCAGAAAGCAGCCAGTGAGCTTCTGTGAAAACAGCAAGAGCAAAAGAACTCCTTGAAGCTGCATAGAGTGAGGTTTATCTCCTGCCTCAGCAGGTTTCTATGCCAGAGGCAGAGATAACTATTTGATATTTAGACCCAAAGCTCTCCTCATATCCTCATCTCTTACGGTGCCATCATAGGCAAGGTGGAAGCTAAAAAGCTGCATTAATTATTTACAGATGGACCCCCAGATGGTCTAGGACTAGGTTTTATTAATGCCACTGCTTCACATAAGCTCTTTAGCTATTATTGAGGAAATTATCTAAGCTCTATTTAAGAAGTTTAGCATATCTGGATGACAGTGAAGACATCTTAAAATGGCTTAAGTAAATCTCAAGTTCATTTCTGATATTAATTTCCAAGTGAGCAGCAAATTCTGAATAGTTATGTATGCCCTATATAACATAATCAAGCGCTTTTCTCATCAGAGTGACTGCTTATTTCCTTGACTAAAAGCTATATGAGCTTGTCACTCTTAAATGTTGTGCCATGTACTCATTCAAAAACTAATAATTTGTATTTTGATTAGGTCTATGCAGATTACAAGTAGCAAAAATTCACTTAATTAGATTATACAAAAGGAAGGATTTTTAGAATATAAAAATGTCTTAGGGAGCCCACAGGATCCAGGCATCAGAAATAAACTTGTAACCAAGGCCACAAATGCCAACAGACACTCCTCACCTCTCACCTCTGCCTTTCAGCAAGACTACATCATCATGGTAGCTCACAAAATAACACCTTTCCTTATTCCAAGTCCACATGGCTGACCACACCTCTCAGGTTTACAGGTCCTCCATTGTAAAGATGAGTTATGCTTAACCAGATGTCATGTCCCTGTAAGGAAATTCTGATTGAGACAACTGCTTTAGTTGCCCAGCCCTAAGCCTAGAGTAGAGTCAGGCTATATAAATACTAGAGGCCGGTGCATGAAAATTCATGCACTGGAGGGGGGGGGTCCCTCAGCCCGGCCTGCCCCCTCTCACAGTCCGGGAGCCCTCAGGGGCTGGAGGTGACCCAGTGATCAGGGGAAGGCGACACCCCCATTACACCTCTGCTGCTGCCACTGGCGGCAGCGCAAGCCTCGGCCGGCCCTGGTTACCTGAGCCTCTGGTGGCCCTGGGAGGCTGGGCAGCTGCCATCCAAGGCTTGCCTGCACCTCAGGCTGGCCCTGGGCAACTGGGGGGCTGAGGGAACTGGGGGACTCCAGAGGTAGGCATGTGGAGCGGCTGGACCCTCCTGGGGGCGGGCCTGGCCATGCCACACACCTGCCGCCCCAGTGGGCCTGAGGGAACTGGGTGCTGCCATCTTGTGGCTGTGGGTGCTACCATCTTTGAGGGCATGGCAGTCAATTAGCATATCCCCTCCTCATTGGCTGTGGGTGCCACCATCTTTGTGAGGGCGTGATGGTCATTTAGCATATTCCCTCTTTATTAGATAGGATAACTACAGGGTGTCTCCCAAAAAAATGTATAAACACCTTAAAAAACTGATCAATTTTGAAAATGAAATGGACTTTAGTAAACACTGCCTTTAATTATTCAAAGTGTGTGTATACATTTTTTTGGGGGGGCACTTTATATTTGGGGGGAGTGGCTTCAAGTATAGCAAGCAGTAGAGAAATTGTGCAGACAAAATAATAAGAATTGCACCAAAAATTACATGACACTGTTCTGGCTGGTCCTGCCAAAGGAAAGATATAGGCCATGATTCCTAGTTGAAAAACTAACTCACCCATGAAGTCTTGTAGCACAGAGCTTCAGATACTGAAGAAGTGGGTGAAGCTCTGTGTTGCATGGTTCCACCATCTTTAGAAATGGTTTTGACTCTACCTTATTTTTCAAAACCACACAGATAGAAAAATAGCACGAAAATTATGAGGAGACAGTACTTTGCTGTTCATATGTCTATCCAAGCACTTTAACTTCCCGATAACCACAAAAGAACTAGTTGTTATTACATGGAATAAAAGGAGAACCATATTTTAACTGGGGTTGGGATGTGTAGTGGTCAGAAAAGGCCTTTTGAGAAAGTGACATTCAGACTAAGATTTGAGAATGAGAGCAATTAACTGGACAAAGAGTGGAGGAAAGAGATATAAGCAGAAGGCGTAATATGTAAACTTCAACAAAATAGAACAATAGTAGAAACTGTTAATGTCAAATTCAAGTTAAAACAATCAACCAGAGAGCATATTGAAGCACATAGCCAATGTAGGAAAACTGTTATATTACCCGGTACCAAATGGTTGTTTAAATTTCAATTACATTAAATTACCACAAATATTTAATTAGTCACAGGTGGTGATGCAGTATCTTTTTGGTCTCAGTTCCAAAATATTGTATGTGTGTTTGTTGTCTGCAGACTATATGTACATATACATATTCATAGAATGCTAGTGAGTATAGATTTAACAGCTGAAAGAAAGCTTTCCAAGGATAAAAACATTCTGATACTGATAAACAACTGCCTGATTCGCCGTTTCCACTCCTGTGTGCAGACCAGCTGTGCTGTTAGTTATAACTTCTGGCATGTGTATAAATCTTAGCTTTATGCCATCCCCAGAGATTCTCTACTTGTCCAGATAAGTTCAAAAATAAGTTTTGAATTCTGGGAAGATGGCAATTGGGGCAGGGTTTTTTTTAATCTCTCTGCATCCCCCATAAAAAGAGAAAGGACAACTAGAATAGGAAACTCAAAATCCACCCACAATATCAATAAGAAACATAAGTTTGAAAGCACATGCCACCCCACAGCGCAGATATGAGCAGGTCTGGACAAACCATGACAACTAACAGACCTGTGTTCTATCAGCAGCTGTGCAGCGGGAAGCAAGAAGACCTCAAACAGCCAATGGGACTTGGAGGAAAGGACGAGTTGGTGTGAGAACTTCAGCTGAAACTCAGTTAAGGAGCAATGCAGGGGTCCACTGAAATGTCTCAAGGGGTTGGAGCCATCGGGATGCCTGCGCTTTCAAAACTGACAGCCTGAACATTCCCCTTGGATTAAATCCTCACATGAAAGAGACTCAGTTTCAAATAGAGTTAAAATAAAGCATGACCTCAAAAGTATGTGTAAAGGAAAGAGGAGGTCTAAAAAAAAGCAGGAGAGGGAAACAGAGTCTGGAGCTCTCCACAACAAGAGGTCATATATCTGAACAGTATACAAAACAACAGATCAGGGGCCACATCTTTTCTGCTCACCCTCGTGGCTCCAACACCTACCGTAATTCCTGGCAGATATGGAAACTGGTATAAAAATGATTTATAAGAATTGTATGCCCTTTTATCATCTGTGATATACTTTGGCTCCCTTAATTTCTACTCTTAAAAGAAAGTATCTATCCCAATATCTGAATAACATTTAAACTTCTGAAACATCTTTTTCATAAGGTAGAAGGTATGTTGCCTATATAATAGAGGGTGGCACAGAAAAAGGATAATGGCTTTATTATTTCCTTTGTATTCAGAAGTGAACTTGTGCTTGTGTGGCTTCAACTAAATAATTAATCATTTAAACATAATAGAGATAAATTTCACTCTAGAACTAATGCAAACATAGTCTACAAGAGATGCATTGAATATCCCATGCCTTTGCTATAGACCTGATGGATATTTCAAACTAAATATTCATAAAATATATTCCTTACCAAAAATTGTTCTGGGAAAGGACTCCTTTATCTCATTTAAAAAGTAGCCTGGTATCTTCTAGATACTCAATCAAGTTTCAACATTCCCTTAAAAATGGATTGAATTTAATAGGCCTAAAATTTCAGACACCCTTCTGACACACAATTATTTTATCCTGCAGTTATTACTCAAAGAAGTGGTGCCTGAATTGGAAGGAGAGAATTTAATTTCTCAAGTTGCTGTGGTTTTATTGGACTAAAGGTAGCAGTGATTGTACTAAATAGATTTTTTAAAAAGCTCTTTTCTGAGTATCCTTCTCATAGTAGAAATGCTATTACCCTCATACAATTTTAGAGGAATGCTTAGATTGTAATAGTCTTTGGACACCTGTGCATTGTAGTGCAAGACGTAGTACATTATTATTTGTGACACCCCTCAAATGCCAATTTACTAAACTGCAGATTGCTGCCTGGGCCCAATAAATCTTTGCAAACCCCATCTAAAGTGGCTGTGCTACACTCTTCTCCCCAACCCCCCATTCACTTTATGCAGCAGATTCTATGAAGAGGTTATTATGATTTCTATTAATCTGAAATCACTGTTAATATTTTATGACACTCAAAGAAGGAATATTATACAGTGTACATCCATTTATCCAGTTGTCATAGTAATTATACTATCAATTTATTATGATCACTTTATATTTGGGTAGTGCTTTACAAATTTCACATACACAGATGTGTTTTATATTGGTTTAATCTCTGAAAATTTCTGTGGGGTAGAGAAAGCAAATGACATACATATTGCATAAAAGGAGCAATGGCTAAAGATTTTCATGATTACCCATAGTAATGGTGGAATCTGAATTTGAACCCACATCTACTGCTACTACCGCAAGAAAAATTATATTAGCCATGTTGATTAGATTACCTTTTCAGTGTGGCTATTTTGACTTAGTTGAGGTTTAGTTCATCTGGCTTAAGAAGGAAGACAAGTTAAGAGGTTATTGCAATAATCCAGTACTGAAATGATGATTTGAATGAGAGTGATGGTGATGGAGGAGTTTCTATAAATATTTGTAAATTAGAGTGTACAGGAGTTGCTGATATGAGGAATAAAAAGACAGACGATAACATGATAATGTTGGGTCGAAGCAACTATATGAGTGCAGTTGCCATCTGTTTAGATGGACAGGGCTGTGAGAGGAAGTTGTTTTGGGAGTCAATATTCAAGAGCTTAGATTTGAGCTTGTTAAGTCTAAGATCTCTGTTAGGCCCTAGCCAGTTTGACTGAATGGATAGAGCATCAGCCTGCAGACTAAAGAGTCCCGGGTTCGATTCCGGACAAGGTCATGTACCGCAGTGGCAGGCTCCTACCCAGCCCCAGGCTTTGGTTGGAGCCTGTGCAGGAGGCAACCAATCAATCTGTTTCTCTCACATAGGTATTTCTCTCTGTCTTGCCCTCTCTCTTCCACTCTCTAAAAATCAATGGAAAAATATCCTCGGGTGAGGATTTAGGAAATGAAAAGGTGTAAAACACAAGACAAATAAAAAATAAAATGGAAAATACTTAGAACTGAACTGAGAGCATAAAAAAAAAAAGATGTCTGTTAGATATCCAATTGAGAATATTAAGTAGGTGTAGGGGTGGATGAGTTTGAAGTTTGGGTGAGATGTCTGGACTGGAGATATGCTTTGAGATTAATAAATGTATGGAAATTGTTTAAAGCTATTGACACTTCAAAAGGTTATGAAGATAACATGGTTTTTAAAAATCCAGATAAAGAATCTGTTCCTAAAAAAATAAGAGCGATTAGCTGTGTTAAAGATTGAAAGCCTAGAATTGAGCACTATCTTTCCTAGAAAAGTCCTTCATGTGTTTGACACAAGCTAGTTTGATAGAGTAGTAGGTACCAAAGACTGCAGTGATTTCTAGAGATAATGAGAAGTGGAGTGAGTGATTACAGAAATTTCTTTAAGGTGTTTTGCTGACAAATAGAATAGAGACTGGAGAAGAATAAGTGGTCAAGGGAGACATTTGTCCCTTCTTTTTAAACCAAGAAAAGTAATAGCATAATTGTATACTGGTAGATAATTCAGTGGAGCAGGAAAAATTGATGCTGCAAAAGAGAGAAGAGATCATCATTAAAGCAGTCTTTGAAGAGGCAAAAGGAGACAGGATCCACTATTTTTAAAAGGGGGTTGGTATTGGCTAAGAACATGAACTGTTTATCAATAATGATCAGAGAGGAGACCAAGAATCTGGATACAGATATACATAGGGTGACTTATGTCGTGGTAAGAGCATGTGAAAATTCTCTTCTAAATTGCTTTTGTTTTTTTTTTTCAATGAAATAAGAACAAGAATGTTATCTAAGAGTGAGGATGTCAGAGCCATACTAGATCAATTACAATAACTGCACAGTCTATGTCCCCAATGTTTTATCTTTTCCACAAAGTCCTGCTTTTATTTTCTAACCACTGTTCTTGGCCATTTTAATACATTCTTCTTCCAGATGAGCTGCAGCATCAGCTTTTAAAGTGTCAATTAAAATTGAAATTAAATATATGAATTTGGACATAATTGGCACCTTAATGATGTCATGTCTTTCCAAGTCTCTTCCTTTATTCCAATCTTTTTTAATATTTTCTGATAAATTCTATTATTAGTCTTGTTCCTTTGTTGTCAAGTTCAATCCTGGGTAGTTTATGGTTTTTGTTTATTTGTTTTCCTTTTCCTTTTTGGTTTTGTTTTTTGGTTTTGGTTTTTTAATAAAAATTTTGGAATGTACTACCCTCCTTTTATCCCATCCAATTGCGTTTAAAAATCTTTATTACTGATATAAAGGAAAGCTAATTCAATTTCTGCAAACTAGTATTTTTGTAATTTTGAGCAAGTCATTTAATCCCACAAATCTCTTTCTGCAGCTAAAAAGGGGACAAATAAACTAAATGACCTTTCTAATTTTATTTTTCTGCAGCAAGGATGCTGACACTCTCTTTTTATTGAACACGAGAGGCCTGGTGCATGAAATACGTTCCCGGGGGTGGTGGTGGTCCCTCAGCCTGACCTGCACCCTCTCCAATCTGGGACCCCTTGGGGGATGGCCTAAACTGGCAGTAAGACATCCCTCTCGCAATCAGGGACCACTGGCCCCTAACTGCTCCCCTGCCGGCCTGCCTGATCACCCCTAACCACTCTTCCTGCCTGCCTGATCGCCCCTAACTGCCTCTGCTTGCCGGCCTGATCACCCCCTAACTGCCTCCCTTCTGGCCTGGTTGCCCCCTAACTGTCCAGAAGGAAGTTGGATGTCCAGAAGATGTCCTGTTGACCTGGTTAATTAGCATATTATCCTTTTATTAGTATAGATTTTTAGAAATATGTTTTATTGACTTGAGAGAAAGAGGAAGGGAGAGGGAGATGGAGAGGAAGAGGGAAAGGGGGAGAGGAGAGAGAGAGAGAGAGAGAGAGAGAGAGAGAGAGAGAGAGAGAGAGAGAGAGGAGAAACATTGATTGGTTGCCTCCCATACACAACCCAACCAGGAACAGAACCTGCAGCCTGGTATGTACCCCAGCTGGGAATGGAACTGGTGACATTTCGGTGCACAGGATAACACTCAACCAACTGAGTCACATAGACCAGAGCAATGACCTAATTTTTAATATATATATATATATATATATGTGTATGGAACATTATTTCTATTTTACTAATTAGCCAAAAGAGCCTCAGAAATTATAATTTACCCAACACCATTCTGTGAATAATGACAAAAATTTACCCAGTTTGGGTAATTACAGATGCACTTTCTAGCAGACACTGCTTTGTTTTCTAGAGCTGAGAAAACAAACCACTACAAAAACTAGTGGCTTAAAACAAGAACCCTTTATCTGCATATAATTATTTGAATTGGTAATTTAGGCAGAGCTCAATGGGGGACAGTTGTCTTAGCTTCAGGTTATGTTGACTTGACCGACTCATGCAGATGCAGTTGGTTAGCAGGTCAGCTGGAGGCTGGCTGACACCAGATGGCCACACTAATGGCTGGCAGGTGGTTGTTGATCAGAGGACCTTGGATTTCCTCTACCGGACCTATAAAACAGACCATCTTGGGCATCCTGGAGCTCAAGAGGAAAACAACACACAAGCATAAGCTTCTACCTGTGTTCATATTGCTGATGGCCCATTGGTCAAATCAAGTCACATGACCAAGCCTATAATGATCATGGAGAGGACTATACATGAACATGGATAACAGTAAGCATGATTCATTTGAAATTATTAATGTAATAATTTACCACAGCTCTGAATATGATTCAGCGGACCATCACTTTCTAGAACCAGTAAACAAAGCTTCATTTGGTCAAAATTTAGGGACCATGATTTGATTTAACATCCCCTAAATCTCTCACATCCCTAATTTTCCTCCTTATCAATCAGCTACTGATGTCTGCTATTTTAGCATTAGGTTGTGAATCATTTGTATTAAGAATTTGTGTTGGCCCTAGCCGGTTAGGCTCAGTGGACAGAGCATGGGCCTGTATATTGAAGGGTCCTGGACGGGTCCAATTCCTGTCAAAGACTTATGCCTGCATTGTGGGCTGGATCCCCAGTAGGGGGCATGCAGGAGGCAGCCAATCAATGATTCTCTCTCATCAATGATATTTCTATCTCTCTCTCCCTCTCTGAAATCAATTAAAATAATAATAATAATTTGTTTCGTATAAAATGACAAATTTCTATGAAATAGAGTCCACATAAATTTATCTGAAAATTTCCAATTGGACCATTGGCCTTTAGCAGCTGCATTTGGAATAAATAAGGATTTCTGTTCTATAAAGGAAAGAGTGAGAAAAGTCATTTTCTGCATAAGACTGCTGTTCTGAGAAGGTAGATCTGTGTTCAACATCACTTTAGAAATCCCTAGAAAGTCAATAGGGTACAAGATAAGGAAGCAAGCTTTGAAGACTTATTTTATTTTTGTTTCAATCAATACCAGAGCCATAGTTTGAATACAATGGCAATGGCAATCCTTCAGCAACCTTACCTTTAATTCACTCCTATTAACTTGTCTCCTATGCATTTGCCATCATATATACCTTAACACATTGCAGACAAGTAGTTTTATTGCTAGCTTTATCCAGTGGCCAGATAAGTTTCTATTGAACAAGTACAAAAAACGTTTTACTTAAATGTTAAAGGCGTGCTTTAAAATTAAATACCCGTTGCATTTTGAAGTTATTTATTACATGTTCTTACAAGCTAATATCTTTTTAAAGGATTGTTGTGATTGGCCACAAGCCTTAGAACAAAAAAACACGAGAATTCTCGTGATCCAACCACAATTTGATATATTTTCTCTGAACAAAAATGCTATTTCTTGCCACATTTGGGCTTTCAAATCATGGGAACTTTTTTTTTTTAAATATATTTTATTGATTTTTTACAGAGAGGAAGAGAGAGGGATAGACAGAAACATCGATGAGAGAGAAACATCGATCAGCTGCCTCTTGCACACCCCCTACTGGGGATGTGCCCGCAATCAAGGTACATGCCCTTGACCGGAATTGAACCTGGGACCCTTGAGTCCGCAGGCCGACGCTCTATCCACTGAGCCAAACCGGTTTCGGCTCATGGGAACTTCTAATAACAAGAAATATAGTCTAAAGAAGAACAATTTCTAAGTGGTATTCATACTTTGTGAACCCTCAGACTATTTCTACTTTACAACTTCATTTCTAGAAAAATAAAATCAATTCTACCCATCTATATGTAAAAGCTAGGAGGGTAAAGCTTATAATATCCTAAAATTGCCTCAAGCTTCTGGAGAAGGTGCTATTGCATGACCACACTATTCTACCTTTATTTGTGCATATTAATGTAAAATCATGACCCAACAAAAGGAACAACATGGCAAATTCATCAATTAAGGTCAGGATAACCCTCTGACATCAAGACTTAGCATTTATTTTAACTAAGGTGCTACCACTAATTTAAGTCCCTACTGTGTATTTAAGTCCCTATAAATGTTTTAGTCTCTATGATTATATTTTATTTCCTCATAATGTTGCAGATATGGTCAGTACTTTCACAGACATTATATACCTGTAATCAACTTATTAGATCTTAATAATTATTAAAAATTAAACAAATTGTTATTCACTTAATTATTTATATTCTTCTTGGTAGGCATTAGTAAATGGTCTTTCACTATATTCTGTAGAGAAAAGGTAGGAAGAAACATTTGAAAAGCAGCTGAATTTTTGATAAGCTATCAATTGATTGATGTCTCCTGCCTTCCCAATCTTCTATCTTTCTTCCTTCAAAAGTTCTGCTGTGTTTACTGAGTTAGGTTCAGGAAGACAGTGGAAAATTAATTCTTTGATAACACAAGAGGAAGAAAATCAATCATTTCGGTGCCCTGAAAGCAATTAGAAATAAGAGAGCAGCTTACTTGGTTTGATGGACTAGAAAAGGTAATATATGAAGGCAAAGGTCAATGACCAGAGTAGTCAGCAAAGAAAAGATTAAACATAAGTAGACAAGAGAAAGTATCAAGGAAGCTGGTTGGCCCATACTCTGTCCAATGTGAGAACTTTCTAGGTAAGTGTAAAATGGGAGACAATTGAAGCACTAGATAGAGAGGGAGGGGAATTGGTGAACTTTCAGCCCTAATTAGTTGGATTTAGTTGTTTTAATGGATAGGCCTATGGATGACCCCAGGCCTCCAGATGATTATCCCAACCAGAAGGAAGCTGAAGAAAACATCACGCTGGCCCATGGTGCTAGGGTCATCCGGGACAGGTTTTGGAGAGAGAAGAGAATAAAGAAAAAATATGCTACTTTTTAAAACTACTACAACAACTTGAGAGCTGCTTTTTAAATGCCAAGAAGAAAATAGCGTAACAGCTGTCCCTGCCTGTGGGAACTGACAGAAGCCAACTCTCAGAAGTAATTTCCCAGGGAGAAGTGCTGGCCCGACACAACTGGGAGTTTACCAAATAATCAACTTCACTTTCAAAGCATTTTTTAGTCCTCCAGATGAACAAAACAAACCGAAAACCATGAAATTATTCTTTACCATCTTATGCTATTAACTAGTGACCCAGCGCACGGATTTGTGCACAATGAAAGGGAAATTAATTAGAAGGTGGCCGGCAGGGTGGGACTGGGTGAGAAGGGCCGGACACACCTTGGAGCCAACCTCCTGAGGTCCCTCCCAGGCCAGCCGCACCTGGGGTGGCACTGTGGCTCAAAAGGCACCTGTGGAGTGAGTGGGGTCCCTCTGGCAGGTGCGGTCCCGCAGCCTGGCCTGCGGGGATCAGGCCGAAACCGGCTCTCTGACATCCCCCAGGGGTCTCAGAGTGCAAGAGGGCACTCTGCAAAGTTGCTGTGGTACAGGGTATGGAACGCAAATGCAAGTGTGCAGTAAACGAGATTCGGGGCCGACAGTGCCCCAGCAACAACATAACCCACACCATGAAGGTGGAATAGTGTGGCCCTGCGAGGAATCGGCCTCCCTCCTCTCTGGTTTCAGGGTGCATCAGCCAAGAACTGCCGCTGCCAAGTCACTGCAGCTCGGCAGCTCCTGCATTGAGCACCTGCCCCATGGTGGTCAGTGCGTGTCATAGCGACTGGTCGAACTGAGGGACATTTAGCATATCAGCTTTTTATATATATAGATAACTTGGTTATTTAAGAGGTAACCCTGAGTTCTCATAGACCACAAGATTTGGGAAGAAGTCAGCATGAATGAGAAGACAAAAGAGTTTACATAGACTTCGTATTCAAGTCCCGGAAACATTCCAAATCATCTCCTATAGAAATCACATTTATAGAAAATACTTGCACCGTCATTTTGAATGAAGTTCCCCGAGTCAAGGCTGGATTGCTGATGAAATTATCCTGATGGTGATATTATATGGGAGGGTCTTGTAAAGGTAACTCCCTTATTGTAAAAAAAAGTAAATCCCTACAGTTATAAAGTCAGCTTTCAGGCTTTCTAGTCCAAAGGACAGATGAGCTCAGTAACCTAGAGAGAACAGTCTCTCTGTGATGAAGTCCTAGTAACTGACTTTGCACAAGACTCATCTATGTACTTCCAACCACAATACCTCAATGACCATTCTTCTATTTAAAACAGCAGTCACATCATTTGAGTGATTAAGTACCTATATTCCATTCTAAGTCTTCCCTTGTCCCAGATTCAACAAGGCAGTGTTTCAGAAAACTTAAGAACTCAGACTTAGAGATGTAACCACTCCAATGTGAATTCCAGCTCTGCCGCTTACTAACCATTTGTTCTCGAGCAAGTTTCTTAGTCTCTGTGGAATCAAGTTCCTTCATTTGTACAATGGGGCTAATAATGGCTTCCACTTCAGAGTGTCTTTACAAGAATAAATGAGCTAATACATATAAAGCACCCAGAACAGTGTCTGGCACATAGTAATCAATTACATTGATCTGTTATTAGCAAGATTATTGGGAACCCACATTTTTTTTTCCCAACAGATGCTTGCTTGGTAAATGTGAAATGGAAGCTCCAGGGCAGTGAAGTGGTGGTGATGGTGGTAGTGGTGGTATTACATTTAATTTCTAGTGAAGCTAAGTTAACAAGTTTGCTTTTTATCTCCCAATTGTAGAGCCTTCCTTAGTAGAGCAGTACTCACTAAACAAACCAGGCAGATCTTCACTTTCTGAATCTCTATTTTCCTGGCTTTCCCCTCTTTTCTCCATCAAAACCATTCTGCTTTAGATGTGTTAATATCACTGATTAAATGTCATTCAAGTATGAGTCCCTGGGGGCTTAGAGACATTCTGTATTGATTGAATTAATCCAACTGTCAGAGTTTTAGAAGCACTGTTACAGCCTACATCATACAGTATTAAACGTTAGGGTTGAAGGCTATAGTCAACGCCATCTGTGTCCTGCTCCATATCACCTTAACCCACCTGACTTCACCTGGAATAGGCAATGTCTGGCACTGCACATATGTCTGCAATGCTCTTCCCCTTTACCTGAGTGCTTAAAATTATTATTTTTTTCCTTGAAATCTTTTTAATAGATTCGATCAATCAGTTGTGGCAGGTTCTATGATAGGCCCCCTGCCCAGACACTGTCAACAGCACGTTGAGGGCCACTTTAAGGTATATCGATTGTGATTAGGGTTACACAAAGTTTGACTAAGATCATTTTCACAAAATTAAATTCACAATTTCACCACTCACAACTTATAATACATTTCAATTCCAATTTCAATGAAATTCTTGCTTTAAAAATCTCCTTTCATAATAGATCAAGAGTATGCAGTAGGTGAGCATTATGACAAAATTATTTTCAGGATACAGAAGTGAGAAATAGCAACTCCTAAATTTGTGTGCTCTACAGCCTACCATAAAGTAGGCCAAAGTTCAGTCTTAAATAAATAGGAATTCTTTCCTAATAAAAAAATTTTACAACAGTTTTCCTAAGGAAATACATTCATATGACATTGTTAAAATTATTACATTTTAAAGTCATTGTTGGAACTATGCCATCAGATAATAGAGTAAGTGATTACCTACCTAATGTCACTGAGTCCAAACAGACCAATCATAGGCAAAGCCATGTTTGTCTCCTCAACCTTCCAAATATTTCTTTTGGCCATACCCATCTCACTCTTCTGAGTTCCAATCCCAAGACACCAACCCACCTTTAGATGGCTCAATCCTCAGGTAAGACATGGTTTTATTTATTTATTTTTTAATATATTTTATTGATTTTTTACAGAGAGGAAGGGAGAGGGATAGAGAGCTAGAAATATCGATGAGAGAGAAACATTGACCAGCTGCCTCCTGCACACCCCCCACCGGGGATGTGCCCGCAACCAATGTACATGCCCTTGACCGGAATCGAACCTGGGACCTTTCACTCCACAGACCGACGCTCTATCCACTGAGCCAAACCAGTTTCGGCAAGACATGGTTTTAGATAGTAATCATTTCAAACAATTGTCTCCAAACATTAACATTATGTATCCAGTCAGTAAAATACTGAGCATACATCCCCCAAAATGTGTTTTTTATATACTAATAATGTACATGTTATATGTGTTATTAAATTTAAATATAAAAAGACAGTTGAAAAGATGGGAGGACCAAATATTAATAGAAGTACTAACATTTTAATTCTACAGCTTAATGAATCATTTTTTACCTACTCCAGGGTGAACATACCCTGATTTAGAGAGCATCATTTAAGGCATATGGTACATACCATACTGAAACTCATAAATTTAAAAGCTAAAAAGAGTTGAAGTTGCAACTTAGTAGAAATCATGGTAAGATAGTTGGGGTACCATCTCATTAATACCCAGCTCTCTATTTAGCCTCTGTTGACACTCAAGAGGGGATTTCGCATTACTGCTGGGTGGACATGGAAGTTCCATCTCCCCACAAGGTGTTCATTCACCTCCCTGGTTGGAACAGGTAGGACTACCTAATTATTGCTCCTCACCTGGCCTTTCCTGACACCACAGGTGCAGAGGACAGCCTTGTTATTGCTGTATGATGGTAAGAGTCCTGACTCTCCACTCAGCCACTATCGCATCCCAGCGGTGAGAGGAAAGGTTGCCTCATTCTTACCAGATGGGCATAAAAGTATATTTTCCTACTCAGCATGCTCTAACACCACCTGGGTTGGGAGGCGGCAGCACCTTACTATAGCTGGGCCAGGGTTGAAGTCTAGGCTCCTCACTTGGCTTTTGCTGGCAGGGGTGGAGATGGGGCCACTGTTTTACTTCTTCCTATGATGTTTGGATATAGTGAAGTGGCTAGTGTCTAAAAACTTTCTGTCTTGCAGACTGCCTCCCCCCCTTCCCCCCGCTTTGGTCCTCTGACTTGAACATGCAAGCTTTAGTTTGGACTATTTTATTGTGCCTGGTAGCATTTCCCAGTTGCCCACATAGCAACACCATGTGTGAGATATATGAGCCAACAGAAAACCCAGGAAACTCACCAGCATGCTGGTTCTAGGGTTCCAGTGTTGACAGAGTCATCTTACGTCATTTGCTATATAATGTCCAGAGATTTTATTTATATTTTGTGGTAGGAAAAACAGTATGTATTTCAAGAAGTGGAAGTAGGATCTGTTTTATGTGAGATATTTCACCCTCCCTGAGACTCAATTTCCTCACTGATACAATGACAATGACTGCATTGACCATGCAGAGTTGTTGAAGTAATTACACACAGTATATATTTAAAGTTAGCCTGTCATGTTACACACTCTCTAAGGACAGTTGTGTAAAAGTTGTTTCTAAGAGTGCCAGTTGTGTGCCTGAGTCAGTACAGTGTTGACTCTGTGAAACACTGTGTTTACCACCCTGGGCTCCATGATATAGACCCTTGTATAGAAGATGTTTCTAAGAGTACTAGTTGCACAAATGAATTTGTATATTATTTAAAGAAAAGGTTGGCCTGGACCATGGTACATTCTAGTTTAAAAATATATATATAAAAAAACAGCTATTATTATATAGTAATGACATCAGTGTTTTCCATTTTGACACCAAAGTTAATAATGTTGTAACTGTCTAAAGCAGTTATTCAATGTTACCAGTTTGAAAGAGGAAAGAGGACATTGGTAAAATGGGATAATACTAGGAATACAGAGTTAGAGTTTCTGTAAAGACTGAAAAAAAAAATAAGGCATGTTACAATGTGCGCTCTAAACTAAATTTTGAATAAAAAGAAACTTGCTGTGATTATTAGCAGTCATAGCAATAGAGTCCAAAAGCCTATTATATATTCTAAGACAGTTTACACACACAGTTGATGTTAAAGAAAAATGGATGCTAGAAGACTAGGTTTCACTATTATTTGGAAGTTGGTCAGCTGAAAGCAATTGAGCCATATTCTAATCCATGAAAACAGCAAGGCATCAGTCTATTTATGAACAATTAGACTGTTCTGGTCACCTCTATTAATTAAAAAAAAAGATTTGACTTATTTAGGATGACTGAATTAGATAAATCTATAGCTGGGATATCATATAGTTTGAGCTTTAAAAGTAGTAAAATAGGATTAATGATGATGATCATGTTAATGATCACGATAATGACAATAATCTGATACATGTCATTAATATACTTGAGGATTAATATAACCAAGTTAACCTTACAATTTGGTGGGTGTTTTTCCTATGATCTTATTCACACATCATATTGAATGCACATCCTTATACAGTAGAATAGCCACTGACAAAGAATTAAACATTAGATCATCACAGGATAGCTGACCAAGAGGTCAGGTTATGAGTAAGGAGAGATGAGAGCTTGTCCCAATGCCTCCTCTGCTTCTTCACATTACAAACTAGTAAATCATTATCATTCACAGTACTGGGGACCAAGGTTACCAGATATGATTTAAGGGCATTTCTGTACAGCAAAAAAATAAAAAATAAAATTGTATTTTCTTATCAGTGTGATTGTGTGAGATAATGATAATTTAATTTCAGTCTATTTATTAATTAATTGTCTATAGACTCAGATATAACCTTTTGCACAAAAAAGCCAAACTCAACGAAGTCAAGTTGGCAGGCAGAGAGATTTCTCACAGTTGTTCTTAGCAGTGCTCAGATCATTCAAGTGAATTACTGGAAACAAAGAAAACTGAAAATAAAAGAAAAGTGATTGGAGAGAATGGAAGTTGATAGCATTGAAATAAAAACCTTCCCGTGGGGCAGACCTGGGTGGAACTGCATGTCTTTGCATATTTCCCCAAGGAGAGGAATAAAGAATGGCTTTGGCTGAAAGATGCATTTTAAAACTGTAAAAATAAAATGGTTCGATATCAAACCAAATTGTGTTGGCTTAGAGATGTATTACATCTTTGCATGATTTTGCATTCCTTACACTATTTTTCCTATTTATTCATTAACTTTAACTATTCCTCCCATAACATTTCTCCTCCTAAGATAGATAGATGATAGGTATGTAGGCAGGTAGGTAGATATTTGTTGGCACTGACAATAAAAAATAAATCTAAAATACTGATTACTTAAAATCCTTAATGAGTTCTGAAAATAAATGTAAAATATTTTTACTCATCACCATGATTTCTGAAATATGTTTTAATTAAGAGTGTGCTGCATTATTCTTGAATCATTCATTCAGGGTGTCTATTGATCAGCCACCCAGTATTTTCATAAGTTCATTTGTGATTATCAGGGCACAAATAAAAGCTATTTATACTGGCATAAACACAAGGAATCCATGCCAACAGAAAGTTGGTGCCTCTATTCATGGTTACTAGCTATGATTACGTAAGAGTAAAACATGTAAATAGCACAGATACAGGTAACATTGTACAATGAGTTCTATTTGTGTAAATAGCATATTATTAGAAAGATGAATGGGGTTAAAGGTAGAAAATTAGTAAGTAAGGAAACAATTTTTGAAAATTATTTTTTAAATAAAATCCTTGGCTTACAAGAGAATGTAAGTTGTAATCAGAGAAGACCTATCCTAAATAATATGTTTTGTTCTGGAACTTTTATTTTTGCTTTCTGAAAAGGCAAGCCCAAAGTTGTATAACCTATTTTAAACTGCCATAGATGAGAATATCACCAAGTTCCAAAGTAAGTTTCTCTATTTAGGACAAGTGCACTGCTAGCCTCAGTTTCCACATAGTTGTTACTTTCTGAGTTATCACATTATGCCCCAGCATTATGAAAAATTAGTCATAAGTGTAAAATAGAAGGTAATTTTTGCAATTATAAACGCTCTTTCATTAGTTAGTAGATATTATTTGAACCAGGAATATTACCAGTCTTTTTTGCTTTTCTAGAGCACATTCCATTTTCAAAAATTTAATAAATAGTTTCTTTTGGCACAGGGTCCATGTTGGTAAATAGTTGAAACCATTCTAATAAGAGAAATTAATGCTGCCTAAAATCTACTTGACTAAGAAAAAGTGTTCTACCCAATGTCTTGTTATACAACAACGATGTAACTTCTGCTTAGTGAATTGAAATGTTACTTGGGATCCCAGGTCACTTTAAAAATAAGGGACTCTGCATCTTAGATAAACTGCATTTAAAACCAAAACAAACACATTCTCCAAGGAGAGACTGACGTTCATGCCAGCCAAGTCCATCTGTTTCTGACTGTATATCTGCCTTTCTGAGCACCATCTCTGTTTACACATTCCTTCAAATCATTCTTATCCAGCAAGATTCAAAGCTCTCATTCTAATTATTTTGCTTCATGATTAATAAGAGTAAACACATACAGAAGACTTATTTTATTACAGGCACTAATCTAAATGCTTTGTATATGTGAAATCACTTAATCCTCACTTAAGTCTTTGAGGTAAAAACTATTATCATTCTCATAAAACAGATGAGGAAACTGAAGTATAGAGTGCTAGATATGACACCAAAAGTCTCTCAGCCAGGGAGAGGTGAAGCCAGTATTTGAACGTGGGCAATCTGTGGTCACAGTCCACTTTTAAGCACTACTCTGCATCTTTGGCCCTAGGGTGGCCTGGGAAAATACAGGACACCCAGTTAACATTTAGTGTCAGGCAGATAACCAGGTTTATTTTATATAAGTATGTCCCAAATATTGCATGGAATATACTTACACTAAAAATCATTTGTTTTTTACTTGATAATCAAATGTAACTGAGTGTCATGTATTTTTTATTTGCTGAATGTGGAAACCCTGCTGGGGACTGTTACTTACCCTGACTTTTCTCAGTAATAATGCCCATTTTCTTGCAAGGTCTCCATGGCCCTCAGCAGTGGCCTGGCAAATATCAAGGCTGTCTCCTAAGCGTTCACTGTAAGCTGCCCTAGCTGCCTGGCAAATGACAATACCTTAGAGAAAGTTCTCAGTATTATAGATCAAGGGTTAGCAAACTTTTTCTGAAAAGGATCAGATTGTAGGGCATGTGGTCTCTGAATCAACAATTCAACTCTGCAGGAAACCCACAGACAATACATAAACAAATGAGTGTGGCTATGTTCCAATAAAATATTATTTACAAAAACAGGCAACATGCCATATTTGGGCCATGAGCACTAATTTACTCATCCCTGTCTAGACTCTTCTAGCAACTTCGGTGAGGTGAGTTCCTTATCTGAAAACAACCCAATCAAAAGACACCAAAGAAACATAAGCTCTCTCTCCAAGTTATCCACTGTTTAGTGAAAGAAATTTTCAGTGAGGTGTTGTCCCTCTCTATCTTTCAAAACAGGGCTAGACTTTATCTCACATTATAGTCACAGCATCACAGGAGAGAGGTCTAACAAGATGACAGCATAGATGAATGCAGGTACTGGGTCTAGCAGCAGGTTTCACATGTGCCCCTAGATGGAGATATCTAGAATCACCCCCTTTCCCATTTCTATTTCCTCCATACCATTCAAAGAAGCCTATCTACTTGTATCTCCCATTTCCTCTCTTTAATTTCTTTAGTGGTGTGCAGTTATAGCTCATTGGTCTCCATTTTATTCCCCTTTCATTGCATTTTAATCCTTAAATGCATATCCATGACCTCCTGTGTCCTGAAAATCTCACAGTTCACCAAATCCTGATTGAGTGCCAAATCCAGGGACTTCCCTCAGTTCCACATCCTGTTTGATCTCTTTGCTGTCTCTAAAACTTTGAATTGTTTGCTTCTCAAATCACTGCCCTTCCTTGGAATCACATTGTATGTGTAACCTATTTCCCCGCCCTAGAATTTGTGCAGTCCCTGTGATTTTTGTTGACCAATGGGACAAAGCAGAAGTGACACTGGGTCAGCTCTAGGCCCAGAACTTCAGAGGCCTGGAAGCTTCCATTCTCACACTCTTAGAGCCCAGGCTTTCTCCAGTGTCACCCTGGAGGTACTTTTCATAAAAGATATTTTTAGCTTCCTTCCCAGATCTCTACTAGTAGATCCAGGATCTTAAATGTATATGTTAACAAGTCAACTAGAAAATCCTTAGGGGAAAAATGGCATGCAGGGTAGAAAGAAATGAGGAATTAACACATAAAGTATCATTTTTGTATGTGTGCCAAGGGTCTTGCATATTTTAACACAATCCAAATAATTATTTTTAAAAGTATTACTATCATAGATGAGAAATTAAGAATTAGAAAGTGTAGAGTGGGGATTTTCAACATTTTTCATCTTAAGGCACACAAATGAATTACTAAAATTCTGTAGCACACCAAAAAATATATCTTTTGCTGATCTGACAAAAAAGTAGCTATAATTTTGATTTCTTTACAAAAAATAATAATAATAATTACCTACCCATTTTGCTCCAAAGTGACTTTTTAAAAAAATTAGGTGCCTATACTTCTATATAAGGATTTCGAGTACCAAGAATTAACCAATCAGACACAACCATATGCACTGTGACCAATAAGATGCAACTATATTATATGACCTATATAGTTATGGTTCAAGACAGGACAATCACACCAGATGGATATTGTTGTGTTGGCTGTTATCATTTTTTATTAGATAATCTAAGAGAAAAGAGGTCAGTGCCCCTGACTATATAAGAAGGTACTGCATTTTTAAAAGTTCATGCACTGAGCCAAACCGGCTAGGGCTAACACTTCTTGCAGCATACCGGTTAAAAAATCAGTTGAAAATCACTGGTGCAGAGCATCTTCTTTGAAGTCAGGTCGCCAGGGTTCAAATCTCAACTCAATTACTTAATAGCTATGTGATGTAGGGGCACGTTTTTAACATTACTATGCTTCAGTTTCTTTTAAATATGCATAAAAATGGAAGCTATCTCGTGAAAGTATGCTGAGGGTGAAATGAGATGAGTAGCGTTCTGAGAAAAATGCTAGACACACAATAGTCTTCAATAAATCTTAGCCTGTGAGATCACTGAACTGGGGTTTATCTTAGACCAGGGCTCAGGAACGTTTTCTATCAAGGGCCCAAGAGTAAATACAGCGGCTCTGCAGATCACAGTCTGTTTCAACTCAACTACACTCCTGAAGCAGGGAAGCAGCCATTAACAAATGGAAAGTAAAAGGGATGTGGATATGTTCCAAAAAATATTCTTGTACGGCCAGTGAAATTTGAATTTCATATCATTTTCATATGTCACTACGTATTTGTCTGATTTTATATTAACCATTAAACAATACAAAAACTTTCTTAGCCACCCCTGGTGGTGCAAAAACAGGTAGTGGCCAGATTTGGCCAGGGACCTATAGTGTGTGGACCCCGCCTATCACTACCAGATTTCAGAGCTTTCATACGCCACAGCTGCCTAATCGAACTTTGAATAAAAAAGCTATATAGTATGTATTTATTCAGTGAATACAACATAATATCCTAGGTTTCTGCTTCAACATCGTAATGCTTGTTTCAGAAGAAAGGAAAATGGAATCCCTTATCATACCTTGGAGTTATATCCTTTGAAGCCATTTACACTCTATCTGAACACCTTTAAATTTGTTAATTCCCTCTTCTCAAATTCTTCCTGTTCTCTTCCCACTTCCACAGGCCTCTTTTCCTGGTTATATTAAAATCCGAATCCAAAATCAAGATTACTGCATCATGATCAGTTTTGTAACCTTATCACTCACTTCCTCTTCCTGATTTTGCTCTCCCCTTCAATTAATCCAAAATATCCTTAAAAAAAAAGTGCTACTAGAGATTAATTCTGCATAACCTACTCTGACTCCAATATGCTTACTTCAGGCTTATTGATGGAACAATTTGCCCAAGCCTTTCAGAGATTTTTCTACTAAATTCTAGGCAACACAATAAAAGCAGAATCTGCTGGCAACCCTTACTGGTGAAACTAGCAAAAATGAATTAAAAGGATATGAATTAATTAGGTTCTGCTGTGTAACCCAGACTTGGATCTGGACAGTAACATGACAGATGGTTCCTGGTTACCATTATTCTAGATATAATATCTAAGTAACCAATAATTAAGTCAATATTGCATGCATGTGTGTCTGAAACCCTTGAATGCAAGAATATATGAAAGATTATAATTTTATGGCAGAAAAATCACAGTAAAATCTTAAATCAGACATGACACACATTTTAAAAATAAACTTTGGGACTAGACATAATTTTTAAGTTGAATCTCAGCATTTTCTTGCTTTGAGGAAAGACAAAGCCTTCACTCTCTCTCATGAACAATCTGACAGAATCCCTAGCCTTCCTGAGAGTATTATGCTGTTCATTTCACCAGCACCATTACTGTCCATTAGCTGATCTTTTGATTAAAGTGCTGTCCCTGCAAATCCCCAGGGCCACCATCCAAAGACCAAAAGCCAGGTGATTTTATACCTCTGTAATAGCTGGATTTAGTTAGCACAGAATATTTCAACATGGTCTCATACTGAATACTGAGGCCTCAGTGCACAATTATCATAAATACACAAATGTCTCCTTCTTTAAATTTCTATACAATATGAATAGGGAACTACCAAGAATACTAAAAAAAAAAAGGCATTAAAAATCTCCTTTCAGAGGGAAGGCTGGAGAGGGTCGGGGTGGGTGTTTGGGAAGAGATTGACGGAAGAACTTGTATGCATACTAGTATATGCATAACCCATGAGCACAGACAATAGTGTGATGAAGGCCTGGGGTGGGGTGTGCTAGAAGGGGCCAAAGGGAGACATATGTAATACTTTCAACAATAAAGATTTAAAAATTTAAAAAATAAAAATAAAAATCTCTTTTTTATAACTTTTCATGCTGTGGGTTACACCCAAGGCCTAAATTAAAATCACTGTTCCATCTCTTGTTAGGACTTCATTTATCTATCTTTGAATATAAATAGTGGTAATCAACTTTGTGATGACTGACATTCTAAGATATCATGTGATATAATCATTAATCACCTCATCTTAACACATGAACTAGTGGTTCCTTACTCCCTTTCCCTGTTAACTAGACTAGTCCTGTCTAATCAAAGAGCAAGGAAAGGAAGAGTCTGCATAATACTAGGCAGAAAGGAAGCCAGTAATTTTGGGCTATTAAGTGTAAAAAAAATATTAGAAACAAAGTCTATTATTCTCAGTCCTGACTAAATGCCATTTGGGTTGAGACCAAAGAATTGAAACAATCAATGTGCCAATAAATTCTTTTCTGAAATTCCTCTATTGTGACCAGAAGTGTCTCATCCTCTAGACACATGCCTGCTGTTCCTCAACTCACCCTAACGAGTTAATCAAATATCTGTCTACAGTAGGTTCAATTTAGATGGCATTTAACTCAGTACTTTGGATTATAGCTGAATCAAACAAAAATCTGTGAAATCCTTAAAGGCAAGTATCATCTTTGTGTCGATAGCACACTGCTTGACATATAATTGATGCTCAAAAAAAAAAAAAATCCGTTGTTGGCTGAGTAAATTAGCTAATCTATCTAGGCAAATAATAACTATTTGACTTACTAATTCATTACTTGACTGAACTGTCCAGTTAACCTGATTGATTTTTCTCCCTAATCAAGTCATGCAGAATGGTTGGATCTGATGTGCATGATTAAATAAAGATTCCGGACATTCAGGTAGTCTCCTGACCCTCCAGATCATGTCTAACACTTGTGTCTATTTCCCTTAAATTCATATTCCTTACCACTACCACACAGTTATTAAAGGGGATATAAAAATTTAGATCATTAAAGTTCTTACAAGCATAATAAAGGTGCTTATTTTCATGCCTGTAAAAGGGTATCTAATTTCTATTTTAATTTTCTCCCAAGTTTCTTGAATATACCATAGGCTTTACTTTATTGGTTTCCTTGTTAAAAAGTGCTTCAATAGCATAGGATGGAATAAAATTTGCCCACGGACGAATAGCACAGCATTAGAATTTAGGTGCCCTGGCTTTCAGTTCAATGCTCCATCCTACTTTGAAAAACAACAAAAGTCTTTTTCTGATTTTTCTAGAACCATAAATGCCTGAAATAAGAGTTGTTTTTGGTAAAATTTTATTTATATCAATTGAGAAACTATTACACATGGAGGCTTTCAACTCCATATCTCAAAATTATTTATGGAATCTCAGTATTTTTATAATTGAGATTCTTCTTTTTCTTTTGTCTTGGAAATGTAAAAATCAATAGGCCAAAACAATTTACACCAACTATTTATCTACTATAAGAAGATGACCTCTCCTAAGAGATTATATGACCCTGTTTAGGAAAGAAAAAATACATAATAATCAATTAATACTTGATTATTATAATTAATATTTTAATTATGCATAGAGCTTTGTTTTTCATAAGTAAAACAAAAATATTAAATACAATGGTATAGATACCATTTCAAGGAGAACCATAAATATATAATAAACTTCTGTGAGCAGGACACGTGACACAGTAGATAAACCAAAACACTCTTTTGAGCCATGACTTTTTCTGACATAATCCATGGTTGACAAATGCCCAAGTTTATTCACGACCTTAGTCTTGTTTCAGAAAAGCAAAATAATATTTTCAAATGGTATATTGACGTTTTCAAAAACTGCATATTAAAACTGAACTTTATATATTAAGAACTCACTGTCTTATAAATGCTTTATTTACTAAAAGGTGGTTTACATGCATTTTTGGGATCTGTAATCCCTCTCACAATAGCTTTTTAATTACCATACTCCTATTTCTAGGAATATATCTTATTTCAGCTATGCAGACTTGAAGATGACCTCTTAGTATTCTGCCTCACTCTACCTTATTTCATTTTTCTTTTCAGTAAAAGATTCTTCCAACTCTGCGTGCTTCTTAACACTTTCTCAGCACTAATAGCTCCCTAATTCCTCTATAGAGAGTTAGTAAGTGCTAGTTAGTAAGTTCTGAATGCAAAACTGGTTAAGGAGAAATTGTATTTTTGTCTCAAGCAGAAGCAAATTCATTGGGAAGCCATAGGCATTCTGACACACCAAGAAATTAATAACTTGGCAAACCTTTATTATAGTAGCCAGGGCATTCAGCTCTGGTTGTAACTTATTGTGTGGCCTTGGATTGGTCATATAATTGATTTCAGTTTCTGCACCTTTTTTTTCCTATGAATAATAATACTTCCCTACCTTGCTTACTGCTCTATGGTATTGATGCAAAGAGCTAATGCAGATAAAACTTCTGTGAAAAGTCAAAGGAATTGTGTTATGCAAACATTCCTTATAGAATACAGGCTTTAGTTTCCATGTTTACCCTCAAAGGAAAGTGATAGAGTCACAGAAATTGAGGATTCGGTGATAATTTTTTATCACCTAGTTTAACATACATCTTTCATAGATAAAGAAATGAAGACCCAGAAAGGTCAACTTCTTTATCTAACATAGTGATATAATTGGCATAAAAATCCACATTACCTGATGCTCAGCTTAATGTTTGAATAAGATAGATCATTTTAGCATCACATCCCACACAGAATCCCATTCCAGAATAGTGACACATTTTTGTAAAAGCAAACTAATATTTCTATATCAATTCACACATTTGATTGAAATAAGGTCAACCACATATGCAAATTTAAAGAAATTACAGTATTTAGGCACCAAAGAAAAAAGGAGAAATGAAAAGGGCAGTTTAAAAAATTTACCAAAATACAAGCACTGTTGCATCATTTTTCAGAAACAGCACAAAAGATCAGTTCAAAGAAAGACCTCTAAATTGCAGCCAATAGATAACTTATACAATTTCCTTTCCTATATTTTTCTGGATTATGATAAACATTTATTAATTCAGGTTATAAAAAGAGAGATCCCTACAGGATGTGAGGAAGACATTCATCATCTCCTTAATTCTGTACTTCTCTGATCAGATGCTCACCACCCTCCATATACACATAGGAGTATATGGAGGCTACAAAGAATGTGGGAAGAGATTTTCAGTTCAGCTATCCTGAGAAATTCTCCCCTCTGCTTCTCCAGCAGTAAGTAAAACATAAAATTCTATGATGTCTTTATATATATACATATATACATATATATATATATATATATATATATATATCCTATATAATAAAAGGGTAATATGCAAATCAACCAAACGGCAGAACGACCAGTCACTACGACACGCACTGACCACCAGGGGACAGACACTCAACATAGGAGCTACCCCTGGTGGCCAGTGTGCTCCCACAGGGGGAGCACTGCTCAGCCACAAGCCAGGCCTACGGTTGGCAGACCACCATGGAGATGGCGGGAGCCTCTCCCTCCACCTCTGCGGCAGCGGTTAGGATGTCCAACTACGGCTTAGGCCTGCTCCCATGGGGAATGGACCTAAGCCCTCAGTCAGACATCCCCCAAGGGCTCCTGGAATGCTAAAGGATGCAGGCCAGGCTGAGGGACTCCCCCTCTCCAGAGACCAAGTGCACTGGGGCCTCTAGTACGTGTATGTGTGTGTGTGTGTGTGTGAGTGTGTGTGTGTGTGTATATATATATGTGTGTGTGTGTGTGTGTGTGTGTGTGTGTGTATATATATATATATATATATATATATGTATATATATATAAAAGATTTCCAGAGCAACCCACAGGAAGAGTTTGTCAAAGACAATTTTTCTTTGGTGCCTTCAGATCAATTAAATGAGTTACTTTCTCTTTAATTAGTATTTGTTTATCACAAATGTTAATACCCAGAGATGTTCAAACAATTCCATGCTGCCAATATAAGAAAATCATATTCCCTCTAAATTGATTTATTCAGGAACAGAATGTGAGAATGTAAGTAAATCCCATTTGGAGTTCTGAAGCCAAGATCTTGATTGTCAATATGTCCTAGAAAAAACAGTTTTCACATCACCTATTAAAATATGCAAACTTTAGTGAAAATAAGTATTATATAGACTCCATATGTCCAAACAATAAAAGCAAAGCATATTTTAGTAGGTCTTTAAAAGCATTCTTTAATATTTTATATAACAAGCAAGACTAAAGTACAGTAATTCACTGCATGATGACATTTCGTTCAAGGATGGACCACATTTATGATGGTGGTCCCATAAGATTGAATGGAATTGAAAAATCCCTGTCCCCTAATAACATCATAGCTGTAGTAAGTTTAAAGCAACACATTACTGTTTTGTGAAGGTCTTGGTCTATTGATAATAATGCTATTAACTAGAAAGGCCTGGGGGCACTCAACTGGGCCTGTGAGCTTCCCACAGGCATTCCCACTTTCCAATCCAAGGTTACAACTGGAATGACCTTTATGGTTCTTACTATGATTGCAAGACACTCTTTAGCGATAACCATTAGGAAATTTGGAGGAAAAAATAAAATTTATTACTTACAGGCCCTGGAGGCAAGCAGTGAGGTTTCTGGTAGAGAGAGAGGGAGAGCACAGGGCATGAGGTCCTACTTTCATTGTGTTTGAGGGTGGGTACTGGGGTTTTGCAGGCTTTATTGGTAAATTTAAAACATAGAAGCAAGAATTTAAAGTGTGGGGAGAGAACAAAACAAGTAGCCCAAATGGTCACTTACTGATATTGACCAAGATCCCCAAAACAAAGGAGCCTCCTAAGGGGAGGGGCCTGGATCCTTATCTAGTTCTGTGCCTGGCAGTGTTTATTTGAGAAAGCCTTCCATAAAAGGGATGCCTCCACAATCAAAGCTTAAGCCAAGCTCTTGCATTACAAAAAGAAAAGCCAAATGTTCGGGCTTACACCAGGATTACTCCTGTGTTTGTAGTGATGCTGGTATAAACAAACTTACTGAGCTGCCAGTCTTGCAAAAGTATATAGCAGGCACAATTACAGTAGTAGGTGATACCATCTAGGTTTGTGTGGGTGTACTCTATGATGTTCCACGGATGATCAAATCACCTAACAACTCATTTCTGAGAATGGATCCCCATCATGTTGCAGTGTATGACTGTATTTAATTAACAATTTAAATCATGGTATTACAAATTTAGCACTTGCATATTAAACAAAGGAAGAGGTTAATGTGTTTATTATATAAGACATTGGCTTAATTCAAATAAATTGAAAAATGTGCATTTTAATATCATTAATGTTTTCAGATAGTTTCATTTCTAGCATGTTCCTCAGTGACACTGCATTACTTTGCCCTACTAGTTATCTACACGTCCATCTCAAAGGTGATATCCAAGCAGAGCAGAGAGTGCACAGACTGTGGGATAAAACAGATTTGAGTAAAATCATGGCTCCAACATCCTATATAATAAATAGCTAATATGCTAATGGGTGTGATGCCCTCATGCCATAATGACCGATCAGCAGGAGGCTGCGTGCACGGCAGGCATGGGTGGATGGGGCTGCGTGTGCGGTGAGGCGCACGTGGGTGGGTGGGGACTTGATGCTGTGTCCCCAACTGGTGGGGCTTGACGGGGGTGGGGCTGGCCGGGTCTGGGTCTTGTCCAATGGGGTGGGGCCAGCCAGGTCTGGGTCTCTTCCCTTTTAATGTGCAAGAATTTTGTGCATTGGGCCACTAGTATTTAATAACTGTGTTACCGAGGGCATGTTATTTGATCTCATTTAGCCTCAGTTTCACATCTTTAAATAGGGATATACTACCAACTTTGCAGATTTGTTGTGAGAACTAAGTCCTAAAAGCACTGACAACACAATCTGACATAACCTGATTAACAGGTGCTCAGGAGTGGGGGCCATAATTGTTATCTCATTCACCATGTCATGTCAGGGGTATTAAAGGATGCTACCTCATTGCTTGTTGCACCATTTAAACTCATAGCACATCACGTTTCTAAATAAGGGTTTAATTGAATAGATCTAAACTTGTCAGCTAAAAGGGTTAAAGCATAGAGAGCTCATATTAAAAAGAAAAATGTTCAAACAAAATAAGAGAAATGAACACAAATACACAAAAGAGAAAATACTATTTAACAAGAATACTAAAGAAATTAAAAATACAAACCTGCTAAAAATCAAAGACAAGTAAAACAAATAAGTTTGGGTATAACAGTTTTGAGCATTAATTTAATAGGAACTTTCCTAAAATTGTAATACACAGAAGTGAAACTATGACAAAAGTGGATGCAAACATAAGGCTGCTGGAATTTGGCCAAGCCTTCTAAAAAATAAGATGAAATCTATCTATTATCTATCTATCTATCTATCTCTCTCTCTCTCTCTCTCTCTATCATCTATCTATCTATCTCCTATCTAATAAAGAGGGAATATACTAATTGACCCACAGCCAATAAGGATGGAATATGCTAATTGACTGCCACGCCCTCAAAGATGGCTGTGCCCATAGCCACAAGAAGGCAGCGCCCAGTCCCCTCAGCTCCCAGCTGCCCAGGGCTGGCCCGAGGCACAGGCAAGCCTTGGATGGTGGCTGCCCTGCCGCCCAGGGCTGCCTGAGGCTCAGGTAACCAGAGCCAGCTGAGGCTTGCACTGCCAGCAGTGGCAGCAGCAGAGTTTTGATGGGGTGTCACCTTCCCCTGATCATCAGGTCGCCTCCCACCCCTGAGGGCTCCCAGACTGTGAGAGGGGGCAGGCAGGGCTGAGGGACCTCCCCTCCAGTGCATGAGTTTTCATGCACTGGGCCTCTAGTATATATATATATATATATATATATATATATATATCCATAATATGCAAATTGACTGAACAGTGGAATGACCAGAGGAACAACTGGTCACTATGACGCGCACTGACCACCAGGGGGAAGACGCTCAATACAGGAGCTGCCCCCAGCCTGCAGGCCCCAACCAGCAGTAGCGGCAGGGTGCAGGGCCAGCAAGCAAGCAGCACCAGGCCAAGGTGGGTACGAGCGGGGGCCCCGATCACCCCACCAGTCACCCCAGAGATCAGCCCTGATCACCTACCCAGGCATGAATTTTGTGCACTGGGCCTCTAGTGTGTGTGTGTGTGTGTGTGTGTGTGTGTGTGTGTGTGTGTGTGTGTATATATATATATATATATATATATATATATATATATATAAAAGGTTTAAAGGTTTAAAGTTCAGACTCTTTGAGCTATTACCTAACATTTGGAATTATTTTCTATGCTTTTTATAATATTTTATTTTTAAAATCTGAAATCTGTTAATATTCATGGAAGCTAACCCTAGATGCATACATTATAAAACCACAAAAATGAAAATAAATTATGTCTAATAAAGGAAAAATGCTACAGTGCATTTTTCTTTATTCAGTCAATCTATATTTATTTGCAGGCCCTGTTTTATAGGCTGAGCATACAGTAGTGAATAAAGCACATAAGCCCTTGATGTCATATTTTAATAGAGAAAAGAAAGAAATTAAATGAAAAAATTAATATGCAAAATTATTTACTATAAGAATAATTGCTTTGGATATAATAATTCTGTGAAGGGTAATAGGATTAAAATTTTGGAGAGAAAGTGGACTAAAATAGATTGAATGGTCTGGGAAGGTGATATTTTATTTGAGACTTGAATGGTAAGAGTGAACTAGACAGCTATGTGAACATCTACAGAATATTATGTAATTATAGGAAATCATAGAAAACATGCAGAGAACAAAGTAAAGAACTTAAAGTTGTATAAGACTTATTACAACTAAAAAATTCATTATTATGTAGCAGAAATGCCTTAAGGTAGCAATAGTAGAGGTACCAATATGAAGAGAGTATGGGTATGGTTTCCCCTGTATTTATTTATTTTTTTAGTTTAAAATTGTATTATTTTTAAGCTCCAAATAGAAAAAATGTAAATAGGATTAAACATACCAGAGACCAGGTCATGTGACTCATCAATGCTTTTCATATCAGAATACCTAGCATAGTATTTAACATAAATTTATTTTAATACATGTTGTTTTAACTATCGTGATTTTTAAATATTCAAAGAAACTGAAATAAGAATAAATGGAATCATTAAACATCCTATTAGTCATTATCAAACTTTTGCTAAACATATTGCTAGCTGGTTTCTCTTCTCCTGCTACTCCCTCAGATTTCTCTCCCACAATCATCCTCTAAGACATGAACAACAAATCCATCATAATTTTCACCCTGGACTCATTAATTTTTTATCAACATCACCTCTGGAAGGCAGGCATCTTGCGAGAAAGCAATAAGTGTGTTTTCAAAATGATCTCTCCCACTCATATGTCATTTCACATCCACTCCTCATTTCTTTCTTGCTCCTATAACTAAAAATATTGGAAATAAAAATGTATGATTCCTATGAACAATCATAAGCATATATGGCATGCCCATCAGAATATCCTCACTTATAGGTTACAGCCTGTCTAACGTCTGTTCAAAAAATGTAATTAGTTTCTGGAGGTCCAAAGTCAAATACATTGTCTTAGAAAGTAGTTTTAGAGCAAGCCACAAAGCTCGCTACTTGGTAATTTAAATGACTGACCGCTCAATTTATGAGCATTCCCAGCAATAAAATTCAGCCTGAACTTAATAATAGCACATTTTATGTGACAACGATGACAATTACAATCTATAGTTACTGCAGTCGCCCTTTGGTCTAGGGAAAAATGACAGTATTAATTATACACACTTGCCGTTTATCAGACTTAACTTGGCAGGCGATTGAGCTGAGGACCATCTCCAACTTGACTTCTACATTTACCATTTCTAATCCACTGAAACGAAGATAATGAGAATAGAGAAAAATGAGTGGCTCCTTCTCCACTGCCTTTATCTCTGATTTCAGGAATGGTACAGTCCCTGAATCATATTAAATTTTTACCACTTGGTTTAAAGGCCTGTCACTGTTTACTTTCTAAACTCTATAGCACAGGGAATAATGTTTCCCAGATGTGCTAGAGCATGAGATTTTGGCTGCATGCAACTTTTACATTTATATTTCATATCTTATTTTTATGTTTGGACTATCTGGGGACCTGGGGTCCTTGTTATCTTCCCTGCTTATCCATATTACTGATCTATTGAGATCTAAAATTATTTTAAAACATGGAAAACTATCTAAAAGGTTTAAAGTCCAGAAAAGGACACTAAAATGGGTCCTAAACAGTCTTATTTTTAGTGAATTATTTTTTATCATTCTTAATCATAGACCTGTCTTATTCAGTCTTTATTAGTGGGAGAGGGGAGCTTCTATGTGCTCTGCAGATCCACAGTATGCCATTTAAGATTTAAGACAATTGTAAAATTGTGCACATCTGCTTCTGTGTTCAGAGCTCTACAACCTCTTCATAGAAAGCTTGGAGAATTCTAATTTGCTGAACTCCTATTTTGGTTTTACACACATTCCATTGTGAGTTCTCACTAAACCTTGACAAATATTGTCCCTGCTTTTTAAAATAAAGATATTTTGAGGCTTAGAAAGTTTAAGTAACAGTGGCACCTGAAATTAGAAATTCTACAATAAGCCGACAACAGGTGTGGGTTAGAGATATCTTAAAGGTATTAATAATTGTATCAATAACTGCTTGGCTCTCCTCATTTTGTCATTGCCCAAAGCATGTAAGAAGATCCCTTATTTGACAGCCTCAATCCAGAGAACATCAAATAGATTGAACTACATCTGAATGGGTAAAATATACCAGATAGAATTCACAAGAGATTTTCCATCTATACAGATGCTAAGTTAGGCTGAAAACAGATTATAAAGAGAGTGAAAAGAAACTGCAACTAGCACTAATTCTGTCATTACTACACACAAGATCTTTGGAAATCTACTTAACTTCTTGTTATCTGTAATTTCAAATTATCTATAAAAATGATGGGACAGTCCCTGCCAGGTAGCTCAGTTGGTTAGGACATCAGCCTGATACACCAAGGTTGCAGGTTTGATCACTGGTCAGGGCACATAAAAGAATCAACTAATGAATCCTATTTAATAAAAGATTAATATGCAAATTGACCATCACTCCAACACACAAGATGGCTGCCCCCATGTGGTCAAAGATGGCTGCCCCCATGTGGACACAAGATGGCCACCACAAGATGGCCAGCAGGGGAGGGCAGTTGGGAGGGACCATGCCTGTAAGGGAGGGCAGTTAGGGGCAATCAAGCCTGCAGGGGATGGCAGTTAGGGGTGACGAGGCCAGCAGAGGAGGGAAGTTGGAGGCAATCGGGCCTGCAGGGGAGTTGGAGGTGACTGGGCCTGCAGTTGGGGGGGACCCAGGCCTGCAGGGGAAAGCAGTTAGGGGTGACCAGGCCTGCAGGGGAGGGCAGTTAGTGGCAAACAGGCTAGCAGAGGAGCAGTTAGGCATCAATCAGGCTGGCAGGGGAGTGGTTAGGGGGTGATCAGGCTGGCAGGCAGAAGCAGTTAGGGGCAATCAGGCAGGCAGGTGAGCAGTTGGGAGCCAGCAGTCCTGGATTATGAGAGGGCAGTCGGATATCCCTCAAGGGGTCCCAGATCAGAGAGGGTGCAAGCTGGTCTGAGGAACACAACCCCCGCCCCCCGTGCACGAATTTCATGCACCAGGCCTCTAGTGCATAAATAAGTGGAACAATAAATTGATGCCTCTCTCTCTCTTTCTCTTTCTCTCTCTCTCAAAAAAAAAAAAGAAGTTAGGTCCTGGTCAGGTGGCTGAGTTGACGGTAGTGTAGTCCACTACATCAAAATTGCGGGTTTAATTCCTAGTCAGAGCACATACCTAGGTTGCAGATTTGATCCCAGGTTGGGGCATGTAAGGGAGACAACCAATGTTTCTCTTTCTCTCTTTCCCTTCCTATCTCTCTAAAAATCAATAAAAACATATTCTCAGGTGAGGGTTAAAAAAGGTTTTAAAAAAATGATGAGACTAAATGATACATCGTATAAAGTCCCTTTGTGATTATAAAATCCTGGTGTGACTGCGTAGAAAGGGGATGTAGCCTAGAAAACATTAATCCTATTTGGAGCAGAGCCCTACTGCTATGTTAGAGTTGCCAGCACACAGTTTCCCTAATGCAAGATGTAGAGACTTGATCTTAAATTTTCAATAGTAGGAAAACTGCCATGGGATATAAAGAAATGATCCTAAACATCCCCACATTCTAGAGGTAAAATTAAGCGTCTTTTGAGGACTGGCCCTGCCCTTTTCCAAGAAAAGATCAATCATTTGAACATATTTGGTTGTACATATGCAAGGAAGCCTTTACCCAGTTTTTTAAAGGAAATTTGAACCAGTGACATACCCAAGTACATATGATTTAGACTGATATTTTAGGTAAATTCTGTCCAGTATTGAGAACTGTATACATACAGATATTCTGTTTTTTTCTTTTTAATGAATATAAATTTGGATTGAATTGTCCCTGAATACATTGTTTGCTTCTGGGAACAGAATATGCCTTTGTGACTATATTGGCTCTCAAACATGTGTTGAATCAAACACAGCTATGTGGGAATTCAAGGGTCCTTTTTCTCTTTACTTCAGATCAAAGCAGGAGCAAAGGTCAAGTGAATGTACTACGTTTAGTAGCTTTTAGGTAAAGAGCAAAGCCTTTGATAAAGTCCTACTGTTTTTGGCTAGAATTTAGAGAACAAAATCCAGTATTCCCAATATCTCTACCATATGCAGAATAATGTGACCCCTCCATTCCCCCCAAAGATATCTACATTTGAATCCCTGAAACCTGTGAATGTGTCACATAGCAAAAGACACTTTGCAGATATGATGTAGACTGACAGCTGCCAGAGGAGAAGGGGGTTTGGGGGCCGAGTGAAAAGGGTGGAGGGATTAAGCAAAATAAAACACCACAACTCATAGACATAGACAACAGCATGTTGCTTACCAGAAAGAAAGGGGGTGGGGAAGTAGGAGAGGGTATGAAGAAGATAAATGGTGATGGAAGGAGACTTGACATGGGGTGACAATATACAGATGATTATAGAACTGTATTACCAGAAACCCATATAATTTTATTAACCAATGTCAACCCCATCAATTCAATAAAAAAGAAAAAAACTGAAAGAAAAAGTACGTAAATATGTACTAGTTTTGACATAATTTTACAAAGAATATTTAATATCTCCTATCTAACAAATTCCATAAATTCCTCCAGAGCCCACTGGAGGACTTCACAATGAGTCCCTTAATGTGTCTCTGGTCTGTGGATTATTTTGAGCTCAAGGCAACTGAGACCCTATGGGCTCAAGAGAAACTTCTGTGCCCTCTACCTCCTATCTACCTACCAACTTGAATTAGGGAACTTGTTCATAATAAAATACTATCAGAGACAACTGTTTTTGATTTATCTATATGACGGGCAAACTACTAATAACTGAACAGCTGCAATGACCCTCTGAAGCCCCAAGGTGCCCTACTTCACCCTCAGCTCAGAATTTCATATATATCTCACCTTTTCTTTTTATCTCTGAACCTCTCATGTATATGGGCCTCCCATGCACACAAAATTAACTTTGATTTTCTCTTGCCAATCTGTCTCACATGGATTTGATTATTCAACAAGCCAGAAGAACCAGAGGAGGGAAGGGGAAATGTCCTTCTCACACACTTCAAAATGTCATCTAATCTAATAATAGACAAATATGCAAATTGACTGCACCTTCGCTACACCTAAGCCATGCCCACCAACCAAGCCATGCCCACCAACCAATCAGGACGAGTATGCAAATTACCCCAACAAAGATGGTGGCTAATTTGCATATCAAGACAGCGTTGAAAGAAGCCAAGAGCTGCAGAAGGGAGTAAAGCTTCGAAGAAGCAAGCAAGCGTGGGGGGGGGAACGGGGGGAGGAGAAGGGAGGAGCGAAGTCAGGGCTGGGGCGAAGGGAAAAGCAGGCGGGCTGGAGGAGAAGGCGGGGCAGGCGACAAGGGTGGAGGGGAGGCGGGGTAGAGTGCAGCAGGAAATCCTATTGCAGGATTTTTCCTGCAACGGGAATGCTAGTATATATATATATCTGCAAAAATATCTCCCAAGAAAGCTCTTTTCTCTTGCCCGAGTCTCAGAAACATGTCTTGCCAACAATAAGCTAACCTCACTTCTTCAGATATTTTCTGCCAACCCCAGTGATTTCACCGAGGGCTCCTGGGTTTGCAGAATAAAAAGCAGCTCAGATGGTTTTGAAAAGTGGAACTGGGGTCTGACTTTTAAGTCAGATGAGCCAGATGCATCCTTCCCTCTCCACTGAACAAAAAGGAAATCGACACAAGCATTTCATGAAACTTCAAAGGCCTGCCGCTGTCACTCAAGGTATAGGTTTTCCCTCTACAGGGTAGAAGCCACACGTATCCGGTTATGGCCTAGTTCTAGAACAACAAATAGAAGAGACAGGAAAATCAATTTATTGAACACTCTGACCCAACTTTGAAGTGTAATGTAGCACAAGCATCTTAGCAAAAACCTTTAACACAGATCTCTGATCTGCCTGCAGATTGTCTGTGGCTATAATATGGAGCAAAAAGAGGAAGGATCAGGAATTAGTGATTATCCCACTGGTTGGAGCTACACAGATGTCCCAGATTTTAATCCAAATCAGAGATTAGTTATATGGCTTTTTAATTTTTTTTTAATCTGAAAAATCGCTCATGAAAACTAAGCTAGATACACCCTGGCAGTTATTTTCAACACTCCCTGCTAAGATTATGTGTTTTTTAAAGTCCTTTCATACTAGCAGTTGAACTGGATGTCCCTGCAAACACCCTCAGTATGGTTTAAAATAAAAGTTCCAGAACACTTGGAGATAGGACAAATTCTCTAGTCTCCAATTTTCATTATCCTAATAATCAATCTGAGGCCACTTTAACTGTAGTCCTAGGCCAGGGAGAAAATAAGGGAAGTATGAATTTATATGCAACTGGAATATAACAAAACAAGTTTCTTTTTTAATTCCTTGAAGCATTCTTTAATCCCAGGCACCTCTGTGGATTGATCTTAAAGTAAGTGGTGTACACTTTTTACCCCACTATCTTGAACCCCAAAATATCCTTTAAACGTACCTGTTGGTATTGTCAAATTCACTCCCCTGAAAACATTAGATTTCTATATGTGCGCGCGCACACACACACACACACACACACACACACGCACATGCACATGCACACGCACATCAGATGAAAAGAGATGAGCATTAACAGGAAAATAAAAAGAAGCAAATGGGATAAAAAAAAACCCTAGGAAATGTTCAAAGATTATTGGAAGGAAAGTTATCATTATTATAAACTTTAGTTTAATGATAACAACTAAAAACACTTACATTTCCAGGGTTTATAATACACATATTTCAAAAATAAACATAGCTCTATATAGTTGGATACCTATAATAAAATATATTATCAGTGTTCCCTGGGGTACACTGTTTTTAAAAGCCACTCTAAACTTGTGTTCCTCAGATCATTAGGAAGTGATCAAAAACAATATTAAGAAGTATTTGGTTGGTCTGACCCAACTAATTTTCTTAGTTGATACATCTGAGAACTATTTATTTATTTTGCTTACTGCTCTATATATTTGAATAAAATACCTCCAAATATTTACAGAGGTAATCAAGTTAGATTTGTTTTATTCTGTACTAAATATAGTAAAATATAAATGAAATATTAGATTAGCTGGCATAAAGAAATCAGCATTAACTAAGGAATTGGTATTCTGATTGCTACCTCACCCACATAGTCACAGTTTCCCTTTGTGTATTGGTGTGTGTCCGTTCAGTGGTATTCTGGTACTTTGGCTTACAGGGAAGTATTGGTGACCACATAGTCAGTATGTCATTCTTCTGCAGGTGAAACAAACAGGGCCTGGGCTCCCTTCCTTCCTTCCTTACAAGAAGACTTAAGTATGATTTGTAGTCCTTTGCACACTTTTTTTTTAATATAGTTATAATTAATGGAATTAGTTTAATGCTTATTTTTAAAGGACTTGTTTTTAATTTTTAAAAATATTAAGTTATGCTATACTGTATGTACTTTTGGGAAGTGAATCATAATTAAAAGTATCAGGCACAATCATGACCAAATATTTTTCTGGTAGGAGAAGAGTACTAGATACAAATTAAGAGAAAAATGTACAAGAGAAAATGCCTCATCTGTTGTTGTTTTTATTAACCCATATAGCTTTCTAAGGAGAGCGGACCTTAGTAACTCAAAGTTTTTCTATTTGTTTAACACAGTGTTGGAAATGAACATTTGGAAGAAACAGTGAGGGAGGAGCTGAATGATCTCTATAATGAGAGAGAAAGGGGAATTTTCAAGGCCGAAGGAAAATACTGAAGCCCAGGGCCTGGGACACTCTCCTTCTGCAAAGACTACTTCATCTCCTCTGCCTCCCCACATACCTCATACATAACGGGGTGGGAGTCAAAAGAGATTTTGAAAAGAAAAACATAGAATAGGGATTCCAAGCCTTTTTCTATATGGTACATGGTATACTGGTAAGCCCTCCACTTCTTTTCCATCTCATCAACAACGGTGTGGTGATTGTGTTTTGGGGGGTGGAGGGGAGAGGTGGAAGAGGGCATAGAGGAGATAAATGGTGAAGGAAAAAATAAAATAAATTTTAAATTGTTCACTTTAATGCTCCTATTTTATTGGTTTCTTGTGTGGTATCCTAAAGAGAGAGAGGAGATATAGTCAATGACTTTCAGGTTTATGTGTGTTATGGGGAAACCTCTATTTGATTTTTAATAAAAGAAACTGATTATAAAAGTCTAATAGATATGAATATGTGCAAATATGCTAAGCCTTGCCTTGCATTTAATTATTATGAATATATACTAATATACTCAAATGTACACAGAACAAAGGTTTTTAAAAGACTAATGTAAAGTGGCAAGCTTAATAATTTATGTCATATTTATAAGTAGTTATCAATTATATGCACACAAATAACAGGAGAAATTTCATTCTAAGGTCTGGGCAATGTAAAGGTAATCCACTGGAACTGGCTAATACTTTGATGGTTTTCAACATGTTAAAATATGATATATCAATTTTGTCTCCCTTTTTTACAACCATTTTGAGACAACTGAATTGCTTTTTAAATGAAATTCAGGAGATTCATAGAGTCCTTCAAGCATGGATTTTCAAAAACCAGAATTTGTAAACAACTTTGACAGGTGATAGGGAGCACTGAGGTGTAGTACAGGACACATTAGCTTCCTTTCTCTTTGATTTCTGGAAATCAAAGAGTCTAGTCATTAAAAGCATGATTCTGAAGACCAAAGGATTTGGTGTCTCAGTTCTGTCTCTTATTAGTCATGTGATCTTGGGCAAGTTTCTCAACTTCTCAGTGCTTTATTTCCCCACCTACAAAATGGGATTAAAGAGAAACCAAGATGGCGGCGTAGGTAAACACCTGAAATTGCTGCCTCGCACAATGACTTCAAAACTACAACTAAAAGACAAAATGGACATCATCCAGAACCACAGGAAGGCTGGCTGAGTGGAAATTCTACAACTAAAAGGGAAGAGAAAAGCACACTGAGACTCAGAGGAGTGCGGAAGTAACGTGCAGAGGTACAAAGGCATGCATGCACGCAGAAAGGGGTGGCAACTGAGTACATGGCTGGCTTTTTCAATCTGGAGAGAGACACAAGCTCCCAACTGCTCTGAACTCCACTTCCGGGTGAGACTCTGGGGACTCAGACTCATACGGGGAGAAACTGGACTGTCTGGCATTGGGCGGAACCCGAGGGTGGCTTTCTCTCAGAGGTGCTAGCAGTGATTACCTAGGGACACTGAGACCCCGGTGCCTCTTAGGGCAGGGTGACGGTCAGCCATTGCTGTTTGCTCCGCCCTGAAACCCTGCCCCACCCAATCTGTGCACAGAGGTTTTTGCATATGAATGTCCTGATCCTTTAAAATCTAAAATTACCTAACAAACTGCAGCTGAGTCAGAGAGACCCAGAACATCCAAAAGAAGGCCCAAGGCCCCACAGCAGCATGCATCGCTTCATAGCTGGGCCTCATATGGGCACCTCCAAAGCCCAAACAAAGAAGAGGAATCTGCAGATCTCTCCATAGCTCCTGCTGGGTGGCTTCAGGCAGAGGCTAAATTAGCACCTCCTTGGAGACCCAAGAGCCAGTGTACCCAGTGTTCAGAGTGGGACCATCCAGATTACAACTCCTCAGATACATAAGGGACACACTCAGGGGGCAGACTCAGTGAGCACCAAAGCCCCACTGAAGCAAGTCTTGCCTCATAAGGGTGTCTCCAGCACAGAACTTCTCCCATTGTAGACACAGCTGATCCTCACAGCCAATTAGCCTGGAGGTCAATTCCTCCCAGTGACACCAACAACAATCAGGGCTTAACTACAATAAGACTGTGCACACAGCCCACAAAGGGGTACACCAAGAGTGTCCACCTCAGGTAACTGGGGAGGCTGAGCCACTGGGCCCTATAGGACACCTAGCACACAAAGCCACTCTATCAACACAGGGAATCAGCCCAAATGTGGAGACAAAGAAAAAGGTCACAAATGAAAGAAATGGAGGAAAGCAAACGACTGGATATAGAGTTCAAAACCACGGTTATAGGGTTTTTCAAGAATTTTCTAGAAATTGCTGATAAATTTAATGAGACCCTCGAGGATATGAAAAAGGACCAACTAGAAATTAAACATACACTGACTGAAATAAAGAATAATATACAGAGATCCAACAGCAGACTAGAGGAATGCAAGAATCAAGTCAAAGATTTGAAATACAAAGAAGCAAAAACACTCAACCAGAAAGGCAAAAAGAAAAAAGAATCCAAAAATATGAAGATAGTATAAGGAGCTTCTGGGCCAAATTCAAGCTTACCAACATCCGAATTATGGGGGTGCCAGAAGAAGAGAGAGAGCAAGATATTGAAAACCTATTTGAAGAAATAATGACCGAAAACTTCCCCCACCTGGTGAAAGAAATAGACTTACAAGTCCAGGAAGCACAGAAAACCCCAAACAAAAGGAATCCAAAGAGGACCACACCAAGACACATCATAATTAAAATGCCAAGGGCAAAAGACAAAAAGAGAATATTAAAAGCAGCAAGAGAAAAACAGTTACTTACCTACAAGGGAGCACCCATATGATTGTCAGCTTATTTCTCAACAGAAACTATGCAGGCCAGATGGGAGTGGCAAGAAATATTCAAAGTGATGAATAGCAAGAACCTACAATCAAGATTATTCTACCCAGCAAAGCTATCATTCAGAATTGAAGGGCAGATAAAGAGCTTCACAGATAAGAAAAAGCTAAAGAGTTCATCACCGCCAAACCAGTATTATATGAAATGCTGAAGGGTATTCTGTAAGAAGAGGAAGAAGAGGAAAAAGGTAAAGTTAAAAATTATGAACAACAAATACATATCTATCAACAAGTAAATCTAAAAATCAAGTGAATAAAAAATCTGATGAACAGAATAAACTGGTGAATATAATAGAATCAGGGGCATAGAAAGGGAGTGGACTGACAATTCTTGGGGTGAAAGGGTTGTGGGGCGTGCGGGAAGAGACTGGACAAAAATCATACACCTATGGATGAGGACAGTGGGGGCGGGTAAGGGCAGAGGGTGGGGTGGGAACCGGGTGGAGGGGAGCTATGGGGGGAAAAAAGAGAAACAACTGTAATAATGTGAATAAAGATTTATTAAAAAATAAATAAAATGGGATTAAAAATAATACTTTTCTCATAAGGTGTTTGTGAGGATTCAGTGAATTAACATACATTAAACCCTTAGAATAGAGCCTGGCACATTTTAAGTTCTGTATATACATTCTTAATTGACTAAATAATCCTAGTCACTAGCTTCAAGTCTACGGGGACACTGTTCTCCTTTTCCCTTCTCCCTGGCCTCGGACTCGGGTCTGCAGAGTAAACTCTTGGTGTTACTCAGTCCAATGGAAAGACAGCTGTTATAGAGAGGGTTACCATAATACCACCTGGACTTCGGAGAGAACTCATCAGTCTCAATCTTATGTAATGTACATGAACCCATTCCTTAGAGATAAAACTGTCCAATTTCATAAGAAAATAAAAAGAAACAGCAATTTATTTCACAAAGCTCTCTGGAGTTAACTCACCCTACTGGGGAATTTGTAGTATCAGTATAGAATCTGATTATTAGAGTATCTCTCTGATTTAACACACACGATCTATCCTCAAGTCATATACTATTCACTGCTCATTGGCCATAAGCTGTTGTTCATCCAGAGTGTCTTATTTGGGGTGAGCATGTGACCCAGTGCTGACCAGACACAGAGATACATTCAGAATTGAGTATATAACATAAAGCTTTTCAAACAGGGTGCTTTCTGGGGCTTTGCAGACAGGCTTTCAGTAAATCTCAGTTATCCCTTGCTTGTCTACCTCTGTTCTGTGAGTGATAGCACTTAGCACAGCCAGCAACCAACTTTTCCAACAAACTAGAAAAAAGTTTTCTTCAGAATGAAATAAATGCACAGAATAATGAAGCGTAAAAAAAATGGAGGGAGGGAAGGTAGGAAGGATGGGGTTGGGGGAGGGGCTGATATTGCTTGAGCCTCTGGATTCAGCCATGCCTGAGGGTAGAAGAACCTCTGAATTTTTCAGGTACAATAATCCCAATTTAAACTTTGGTTTGAATTGTAGCATTCAACAAAGAATTCTGTCTAACATACATGCCTATCTGGATAACCCTAACATGGTCAGCAGTTTTATAAATGTATAAATGATTGCTACCTTTTATGCTGATTCCCTCACTTGCTCCTACATTATCATCATTACTGACCCACAATGTTCTCAGCACCACCAAGAGGACTGGAGCCTTGACACATCACAGCTTCTATGCCCAGAACAAGGTTCCTCCACAGTAAACTCCACCCTGGGTGGGAGCTGGGTGCTGGGTGTATGGCCTATAAAGATCTGGTGTGCCTGGAGTCGGGGAAGATGACAGTGTCTCAGCAGGCACTCCTAGGCTCTTCTCCACAAGTGCTCTCTTGGCTGCCCTGCTCTCACCACCACCAGCCAACACACCACCCACTTTCTCTGAGGAAGCCTACAGGCCCTCTTACTTTGGTCCTTACAGCCAGGTATGTGTCTCTTCCTTTGCCTATTTACTATGGAATAGTGGTGAGAAGCCTGGGCCTCAAGCTCCAAGACCCAAGTCGAGTTGAGACTCTTCTCATCTATTATTTCTCTACCCACCCAATGCCAAATCATAACATTCACCCCTTTTATTTTCCCTGAGGGATTATTACCCTCTTTTTTCTTGCCCATACATTCAGATCCTCAACAGTTGCATGCAAATATTATGTCAGCACATTGTCTTTAGAAGCTTTTGTTATATCATACATAATAAAAGGCTAATATGCAAATCAACCAAATGGCAGAATGACCGGTCACTATGATGTGCACTGACCAACAGGGGGCAGACACACAACACAGGAGCTGCCTCCTGGTGGTCAGCGTGCTTCACAGCGGGAGTGCAGCTTAGCCAGGAGCCGGGCTTATGGCTGGCAAGTGCAGTGGTGGTGGCGGGAGCCTCTCCTGCCTCCACGGCAGCACTAAGCCATCAATCAAACATCCCCCAGGGGCTGCTAGACTGCAAGAGGGTGCAGGACGGGCTGAGGGACCCCCCCCCCCACCTGAGTGCACGAATTTTCATGCACCGGGCCTCTAGAATTACTATAAACATCTACTGTATTCAGCAATGAGTGCTATAAAAGAACCTAAAGTATAGAAATGATTTTTGCTTTCAGTTCACACTCTGACTGCTCTAAAAATGAAAACAATTACTAAACTATAAGCCATGAGGTGTAAAAACAATTAGATTTTTACATAAGAGCATGTTTAATCTCGCAGATCCTGAGTCTTTTTAAGATGAATATATCAGTTGGGGTAGTAAACACACAATGCAATATACAGATGATGTACTGTAGAATTGTATATCTGAAACCTATATAATTTTATTAATCCATGTCACACCAATAAATTCAATTAAAAAGATGGATATATCTTCATAACTTTAATATTGCCAAATTCTTAGGCATTTGTATGGTAGGAGCAGTAGGCAGTATGCCTGACAAATTTGCTCACCAAGAGGCTCAGAATAACATATGACCTCACAGTATGCAACTCAAAGGTTACTTGTCAAGATGTAAATTGCCACAAGTTATGTAGAATTAGGATCCCTCATCAGTTGTTGTGATGGTTAATTTTAAGTGTCAAGTTGAAGGGGGCGTTCTTTTGAATAAGATTAGCATTTAAATCAGTGAATTTTGAGTAAGCAGGCCGCCCTCCATAATGCAGGTGGGCCTCATAAAATCAGTTGAAGGTTTAAATAGAACAAAAAGACCAGCTTCCCCATGCAAGAGAGAATTCTCCAGCAGTCTGGCTTTGAACTCTATCTTCACCATTAGCTTTCCTGGGTATCAGCCTGCCAGCCTTCAGATTTCATCTGCACCATCAGCAGTCTGAGGTCTCCAGGTTGCTGGCCTTCACACTGGAATGCAACCATCAGCTGTCCTGGGTTTTAAGCCTGCCAGCCAATACTGTAAATTTAGACTTGCCAGCCACCGTAATCGTGTAAGCCAATTTCCTGTAATATATCTTTCTAAATGGTTTAGTCAGTTTGGGCTTTCATAACAAAACACTATAGACTGGGTGGCTTAAACAACAGAAATTTATTTCTCTCAGATCTGGAGGCTTAGAAGTCCAAGATCAAGGTACTAGCAGATTTTGTTTCTGGTTCCTAGTTTGCCGAGATGGTCACTTTCTTTCTGTTTGCTTTCTTTCTGTTGAGCAGAGAGGGAGAACTATGGTTGCTTTATCTTTTTATAAGGATACTAATCCCATAATGGGGCCCTCACCCCCATGACCTCATCTAAAACTTAGTACCTCCCAAAGGCCCATCCTCCAAATACACCACATTGGAGGTTAGGACTTCAACATATGATTGGGGCGCGGGGGGGGGGGGGACAAACATTCTGTCTAGAGCTACACACACTATTGGTTCTGTTACTTGAAATTGTCAAATCATAAAGTTTAACTTTGTGATGTTTAACGTTTGCAATTGTTAGAGAAGCTTAAAGGTAACTGAGCTTTGGCAAAGATATATTGTATAACATATTAAAACTCAGTCTATGAGCTACCAGAAATTCGTCCAAATCTACAGAACCTGAAGAGCAAAAGAAATAACAGAACTAAATATTCACAGACTCATCTCATGTTCTTATGACTTGATGCTCTGGTCTTCTATGGACTGGAATCCTAGTGAGAGTAACCTTGTTATCTATTCATTGCTCCATTATCCCAGGTCTAGCACAATACCTTGCCAATAGAGGGTGCTCAATATTTATTGGTAAGTAGAATTTAAAAATTTGTATTTGTTTTTGTAAGTTCTTTTATTTTTTTATTTATACAACTAAGGACACACTTCATTATTGAGCAGATAAACAAATTCACTGTTTCTTTGAAAAAATTATATCCCAATGCCACGGTGAGGTAAGTGTGTGCTTTGGGGGTGGGAGGTAAAAAGAACACTGGGTAATGTCCTAAAATGTGATTTTTAATGTTATTTCCCAATAACTACATATCCTTAGTCACTCAGCTTCCCATAAACCTCCATTTTATTATCTGTAAAGTATGGTTAATGCCTGCCTTGTCTATTGCACAGGGCTATTGTGTTTAAGACGTAAGTGAAATCATGAATGCTATAGGACCTGGTAACCTAAAAGTGCAGTGACAGCTGGAAATGAGTATAAATCTTCACCCAGCCCTTAAATGAGAGCAAATGTGACCTGTCACAAGCAAAGATCTGTTATTAGGCAGAATGCATTCTGGTAGATTGGGAACACCCCTTTCTCAAAATCAGTAGAGGTTGCACAGGTTCCCTCACTGGACCCTAAGACATTTTTGCACGCAGAGACTTGATTTATAATTCTATGTACTAGGGGAGTTACATGGTCTCATCTAACTCAGGGCTGCAATTGGAGTTTAGGATGCATCCTTTCTTGGTACTCACCCAATTTATATTTATATCCTTTTATGTGTAGAAAGAAGAGTGCCAGACGAGTTAAAATAAATTGGAACTCTGAACAAAATATTGGTCTGAAATATGCTGCTAGAATGCTGGGGAGACAGGTTTCAGAGAGCTGTTAACATTGGCTTCATTGTAGCATGTATCCTTCAGCCTTCTCTGTATGTTCTGGTCCTTATGGCTTTCTACTCCAGTATCCAGGAAGCAGCAAGTAACAATGCTCCCTACAGGAAATAAAAGTCCAGAGCTGCATCAACTACCTGCTTGCTCGTGTAACAGCTCTTAGCAAGTTCCTCTGGAAATCTCCAAATAAGACATTATGCTTTTCACATCTGCTTGCTATCTACCTACCAGATGCCAGGCACTGTACTAAGTGTGAGAAGACAGAGACATAATGTGACATGACACATATCTGAACCTGCACAGCTAGGCAGGCTATTCTAATGTGAAATGATAATCCGGGCTAGTATTTATTAAGCATCTACTAAATCTGAAATTGTTCTAATCTCTTTACATGCATGAACTTTTTTAATCCTTGCAATAATCCCATGAAGTAATATAGTTATTATCCCCACTTTACAGATAAGAAAAACAAGGGGCAGGGGCATAACTTGCCGGGTATCGCATTGTTAATATGAGTAGGAGCTGGATTTAAACCAGATACTCTGGGAGCAGAGGACACACTCAACCTCAGAACCCTGAGCATTGTAATTATCCCTCCATTCTGGCAATGCCCAAGCTTGGTGCTCTGGAAAATCTGGCCACATCCCATAATTCCTCTTTATGACTCTCATGGAGCACAAAGGGACACATGTCGGTCAAGAGAAGTGCCTTTTGAGAGCTTTAGATAAAACCATTTTGGTATCAATTTCCCTATTTTACAAATTAGGGAGCAGAGGCTCATAGGAAGGTAGGCCAGTCTGATTCTAACAATCAGACCCTTTGCATTACAACATGACATCTCTTTCAAAACCAGAGTAGCCATAAACAATCATGTAAATGAAACTCTAATGACAGTAACTCACAAAAATGGATTGGTCATGTTCAAGTGACAATTTCTACATCAGAGCTAAAAGTATGTTTGAGAAATGAGTTAAGCAGGCATGAACTTCCTCCTTGGCAGTAGAGCAGAAAAATATGTCACAAATCAGGGTCAAGTGATTAAGTGCAATTTTGATTATTTTTGTGGCTTTTCTACTTCTTGTGATTGTAAAGAGTCTCAAGAAATCTGGATGTGCTGACATTGTCTACCAGCCTCTGCTCCTGCTCCTTGTGCATGGACTGGCTAGGAGTGGGCCAAGCTTCAGCAAAAGAGCAGGCAGACATCCAAGGGAAGATGCCTCATACACAAGATACTAGTGCCCAACCTCTCTAGACCCTGTTCCATTCAGGGCCCCAGAAGAAGTCAGAATCCCATGCAAATGGCTCAATTAAAAATAGCTCATTAACATATATATGTATATATTATAGAGGTGTGGCCAAGATTAAAGGAACCCACAAGGGAGGCTGAAGCTCCTGGAGGCTGGCAGCAGAAGGAAGCCAATACAAACCCTAGACCTAAAGGAACAAGAAGAGGATATCGTTTTGTAGGAATCCAGTGAGAGCTGGATTGTGGAGGGGGGCCCCACAGCCAGAGTGGTGGGAGGCCACAGTCATAGCCATGCACCCAGTACCAAAAGAGAAAGGGATCAGGGAAGAATATATGGATTTCTCTCTCCTCCAGTCTTCTCACCTGAGCTGAACTAGTGGAACCCAAGAAGAGCACAAAATATATAGGGAGAGCAGTTGATCAAGGGTAACAGGAGTAGTTCCCTTTTGAGTTCCAGCCATTCTCAGAATAATTCCCCAAGGACTTGGTTATTAGAACCCCCTCAACCTGAATCCCGTCTTGCTAGTCCCATCCTGTGTGGCCTTTAATTCTATCCTGAAAATTCCATCCTTAGACTTTATAGGGCAAAGCTAGTCTCTCCCTTATGGATCTACTTCTTCCTGGGGGAGGGGGGGTTATCTCCTTGATGGCTCCTAAAACAAAACGAATTGTTAATTCCCCAGGGTACAAGGAATCTCAGAACTGAAATACCTGTTCTTTTGTCCTAGTGAGCATGTACATTTGAGGGTATTTGCATTGGGGTTGAAAGGTAAATTAAACCCTTTTCCTCCACAGGAGTGAGAATAAGACAAACTGGTATTTCTCAGGATGTTAAAATTCCCTTGCAGGGGAGGATTTGCTGAGAGCTCTATTTACAGAAGGGTAAACAGCTGAGCCTACACACCAGGTAAGAAGCTCATGTGTTAGATTGTAAAGAAGCACACAAGGGAATGATTGCACAGTACACATTGTCCAGGAGCTGCCTGAAGATGTTAAAATATAAAAATCCATTTCACAACTCTCAAAAACACATCAAGAGTTCTGTTGATTAACTCTCTTGAAAGCCCTCACATTTTCCTGCAGGGTGAGTAACAACCTACCATTTTATGTGTTTTACCTTCCAATCAATTGGGTTGGACTAATATTTTGAAAAGTATCTAACTCCCATCCAAAGAATTTTAAAAGGTTTTTCCTTTCCTTATCTTTTTCTCCATACACATACACACAGAAGTGAGGTATTATGGCTTAAAGTGTTGGTGGCACTTGAGACTAAAGTGCTGAATTCCAAATTAGGAAGGGATACAAGAGGAAAAAATAAAGTTTCCAAGGGTTGTTGCCAATACCACAACTAAATTTCCCACAATTTTAAGAATTAATGACCTTGAACAGTTGCAAGAGTTTTTTTTAAAATATATATTTTATTGATTTTTTACAGAGAGGAAGAGAGAGGGACAGAGAGTTAGAAACATCGATGTGAGAGAAACATCGATCAGCTGCCTCTTGCACACCCCCTACTGGGGATGTGCCCGAAACCAAGGTACATGCCCTTGACCGGAATCGAACCTGGGACCCTTGAGTCTGCAGGCTGACGCTCTATCCACTGAGCCAAACCGGTTTCGGCAGTTGCAAGAGTTTTAATTTCAAATAGGCACTTAAAATTATAAATCATGTTTGCATTTATAAAAAGCAATGTTTCTTGTGGCCTCTTCTCTCCAAATATACTAGTAATACTCCACTATATTGAATAGTCTAGGATGGTATATAATGGTATATATTGGATAGTACATGCTGACATATATTAAATATTATATAGCAACAATAATATTCCAATTGTATTATTCTAATGATCTCTTATCTAATCAGTAAAAAGTTTTTAATAATATAAATGATTTATAAATTTATAAATGATTAACATGCACAACTATGTTTTACAAATATCCAAAGGCAAAATATCAATTTAGGATGAGAGCCATCATATATATATATATATAGTAGTGATTTTCAATCTCTATATAAAATGATGTATCTTGCAAATTTAATTAAAGGAGAAGAGCAAGTGTGTCAAACTTTATGAGATTGCATTCATTCATCTCTTAATAAGGAGCTGACCAAAAGCTCATACCACTGAATTTGTGAGCTCTGCCTTTTTTATTGTTTTGGCTCACTTACATTTCTTTTATTACAAATATCATTCCATCCTTTGTTTCTGTGTGGGAATGTCTTTTAAGCTATTTTCCCATGTCTGTGAAGGTTAATGTAAAGTGTTATAAAATGACATGTAAGTCCATTTACTCAAATACACATAGGCTTCAATATGTCATCAAATGCTGACTGGCTGAGCATGGGCATCCCTGCCAACCACCAACTCCTGAGCATACAGACCGAAGAAAAATGGCAACTTTTGTATATATTTCAGGAATTGATGTTATGATTACATATACAGTCAATTCCTGATATTCCCGGTAGTTCTCTCTTATAAAGTCACCATGAATACTGAATTAGCAAATACCGAAGCACTGATCCTAGGGGAAATGCAGGGTTAGGTTCTGATGACATTCTTATCAACCAGTTTATACATAACCTTGATATGGGTATATGCCTGTTTAAAGACCCAAACACATCAGCACTGACCTCACAGCCAATGGCATGATAACTCTTGCCTGAATGAAGCTTATCTAACCACATATTTTCCCCTCAAGGGAATCATAGCCTTCTTGTGCTTAGGAACACTAGCTAGCATTTCATCACTAACTGTGGGTGCTGTTTTAAACAGCGAAATCACCAGCAAAAAATGTAAAAAGCATGACACTCAATGGACCACAAAAAAAACCCCCAAACATTTGCTTACAAAATGAGAGCTGAAACAAGAAGGAGGAACCACCTCATTTGAGCTCAGCTGGGGATGTGCGCATTGGGCAACTCAAATCTCCCGCGACTCTGTGCAGGTCTAGGCATGGGTGTGAAAGATGTCTCGGTGACAAAGAAATATTAGCCCAGTCCCAAATACAGAATCCATGAATGAGGATCAACTGCAGATACTGACTTGCTTTATACCTGATGTAATTTTGATTCACTTTCAAAACGTATGCACTACTCTTAGTGTGCCACCGGTGTGTTTCAACACACTGTGAGGGAGCAAGGACCTGTATATTGTTGCTACAAACCTGCCCCTCTCCGCTTCACACAGCATGTGGTTACTCATACTGATGTGCATAACAGTGGCTACATCCCCTGGAAAAGAAGTTTCAGTTGGATGAGGAGAGCAGAAGGGAGAGTGGAAAGAGGCTCAATGGATTGTATAACACTGATTTTATGTAACGTTGAATAGGTTTGGCTTTGTCTGTATACAGCACTGGGAGGATGGCAATAGTATTTTCTGGTAAAGACTGTGCAAGGTGACACACTGGGCAACAGTGATGACTGGAAGCAGAGAGAAGTGTTCAGAGAGATTTTGTGAGACTGTAGGTGCAGAGCCAGGTGACACGAATGGTGCAGCTTTGGGGAACAGGCCATTTTCCCTGTGCCGGTTATTCCTGCTGGAACTTGGCAGCACTTGGCACCCTGGGGACGGGTCATCTGCGAGCACCGGCATCAGCTCCCTGGAATGAACACTCGTTTTCTCCAGGCAGAAGGGAGCCGAGAGAGGCTTCCCTGAGGCTGCGCTTTGACGAGTAAGAAATAGAACAAGAGGGGAAGACCAGGAAAGAGGCCAAGAGGCAGGTTCTGGTTTTCTCAATTCATCCCCGGACAGACTACCTTTGGGAATAAATAATTGGGAACATTCTGAAGCTGATTTTCTGACAACCAGGCCAGTGGGAGTGCGCACGGCCATCACTGGGTCCTTCAAGTAAAGAAACAACAGTCTGCTGCATCTGCGACGCCCAGAGAAGTTGTCGCTGGGGTGTGATCAGGGCTGAGAACAGGCCCTTTGATTTGCCAAAGAGAACCCCCCTCATTCAATGTTCAGGGAGTCCTATTGACGGACCGCTAGATCAGGCAGTAAAACACTCAGACTGCGGAGAAAATGGAGCAAGCAAACGATATTATTTAAAAAAATTTGGCAAAGCCAAAAGGACACATGTATTGGCTCACAGGAACTCACATTCAGAGGGAAATGTTTATACGTTAAAATTAGGAGTATTTATTGATGTCTCTGGGTGACAAACAGCAAGTTGTCGATAGAGAAGGAAAGGTTTAACATATCAGAAAAAGGGGGAATAAAAGAAACTATTCTTGGATTACCTTACATTTCTAAGTGTATATATTTTTAATTTGGTACAATTACACAAGGATGGATCCCTTGATCTATGTATCCACTCATTCAAACAATGTTCATGGGCACTGATTTGGACTAGGCACGGGGTGAAGCATAGTGATGTGAGAATAAATGAAAGAGACAGAATCCCTACCCCAGTGGAGTTGATGGGTTACAGGGCAATACAGAGGCAATCAATGAGGCGAGGAAGGTGCTGGGACATTGGAAATCCTTGAAGCAAATAGGGAAGGTGTTCAAGCCACCTGGGAGGTGAAGAAGGGCATCTTATACGAAGGGACATGTAACTGGACAAAGACAGGAGTGATGGAGGCATAAAACAGGGAAAAGAGGTCTCTGGTATCAAATTTGCAGGAGGTTGAGGGATGAAGCCAAGGTGTACTAGAAAAGGAAGATAATTGGTGTATCTGGGAAAAAAGTCCAGGATTGATGGAGAGAGATGAGTTGAGAAAAGCAGCAGGGGCCACGTGAGGACTGGGAAATTGTGTGAGGGAGTGTGGATGTCATTTCAAGAGCACCGGGGAACCGTGGGTTTTAAAAAAGGGGAGTAACATAATCAGATTTGAGGTTTAGAAAGGTCACTGTATGCAGCTTTATCACTACCGCGTTCTAGTCAGAGACCGTTGTTGAAAGCGATCCTTTGTTTCAAGCCGTGCAGGTCAGAATATCCTGGCTCAACGTGTATTTTATTAGTAACTCCTCCTCACCAGCCCTTGAAGGGTGTTGAAAAGTAAAGAAACAAAGCCAAGGAGACGCTAAGTGATTAGCAAGAGTCACAATTAAATCTCAAGGTTCCTGCACACTACGGAAGGGTCAAATGCATGTAAATTTCCCCTATCGATTGCTACAGTAAAGCTCCCCCCCTCCCCCCACATTCCCATAGCACTGTGATGCCAAGTCTTGTAAGTTTCCATTGTATGACCCTGATCTCAAAGGCAGGTCCTTGAGAATGAAACAATATAGAAAAGCCAAAATTTTACAAGATAGCCGCTTTAAATGGGTCCAAAACAAAACAAATAAACAGCAACAACAAAACAACAACAAGACAAAACAGCCCTGGGACACTGGTAGCGATCCTGGGAGGTGCTTCCCTGACGCCTCCTCTGTGAAGTCCTCCATGTTCTGCTGTTTCCTACGTGAGCTGTTTGAAATGTGGACCTCAGTATGGGCAGCTCAGTTGCTTTCACAAAGCAAAAGTACTTGCTGGAATTTTTCTGAATTATTCAAACGTGTTAATTAGGTCTAGAGTCCTCCTGCAGGAAGCTGCTAAGGTCTTGTTTGTTAAGGAACATGCACATGTTTGATGTGTGCGGACACGTGGCTTTCACAAGACTTGTTTGTTACCTACGGTTATGCCGTGATTCTCTCTCTCGTGCACGGCCTGCTTCTCCCTTTCCCACTTTGCCATTCACGCACATACCAGTACACACACACACATATGCACATGTGCACAGTCACATAAACGAACCATTTCTACAGAGAAATCACAAGAGTTTGAAGTTCAAGTATTTCTAGCATGCTCCACTTCAGATTAGCCGACTGTGATGTAGTTAAGGAATAAAGTTACCCTTAAATCTTTGAACCATAATTGTTTCTTCTACCTCCATATTGCAGACTAAGAGCCACAGAGGTACAGGAAGCCAATAAAAATTTGGACAGAGAAAATTCTAGGCTAGCAACCTTTTTAGGCTGTGTTCTGTATATGTGTATAAACCTCCTTCCTCCAATATCCTGACCATCCACAGTATGTGTTATGTTTACTTAATTTAATCTTTAGGCCTGATTTTGGTATTTGTCCCATTAGGGATATAGGTATATAGTTCTTTAGGCCTGGAAACTTTTAATTATATGTATTATCTAAAGAGAAATTACCCTAATTGCTCTTCAACTTCAATAACCATTGCATTTCCCTACATAGATATAAACAACATTTTAAAGAGTCCCTTTTGTTTTAAAGAAGTAGATGAAGAGCTGGTAGCTGGGTAATAACATTTAAATAATCTCTGTGGAGACACCATTTTGTTACATTTCAGTTTATATTTTAATTGAGGAAAACAGCTGACAAACTAAATTGTTGCCAAAAGCATTAATGGGACTATTGCTCTTAGATGACATTTCATTCAGGGTTTTTTTTTTTTTTTTGTTTTATTTTAGCTACAATCTACAACTTCTCCCTTTTACTTCCATAAGACATGAGTGATATCCCATAAAGGTCAGATTGGAATAATCACCACCACACCACCACACAGGTTTGATGGTAACCAGGTGGCAATCCACTTTGCACCCAGTTTACGTACAAATCCAAATTCCTCTTCATAACCCACTGGTCACACCTAACATGATCCGGACATTCTCACTTCATGGTACACCTCAGGCCTTGAAGATTTTCCCCCCCTGGTCAAGGAGAAAATAATCTAATGGACTGAGAACCTGAAGTTAAGGGTGAAAGGTTACTTTTAATTTGTTAGGTTTCAATGTGCAGGTTCATCAGCCTGATCATGTCATCTGATGTCAGGTACCATAGTTACTGTCTATAGCCACACCCCGCATTATTGTTTTCTTTTCATGGCAATTGAAACAATTTGTAATGACACTATTTGCCTTTTCACTTGTTTTTGTTTGTTTGTTTCCAACGAGACTGTCAGCTCTTCTGCTGTATCCTAGCGCCTAGCTTCATCATATGTGCCACACAGTAGGTACTCAACCATATCTGCTAAAGGAATAAGCAAGGACACCTTTCACACAGTGCCCTATCTGTAGATGAGAAAACGGAGGCTTAGAAGAGCACTTTCTATACATGCATCCTATGCTGATGGTTAATGGGCAGCAGAGCTGATTATGAGGGGCCACAGGTTTCTTTGCCCCAAAGGCCTTGCTTCTCTGATTTAGAGCACCCCTAAGCAGGAAAGCCTTTGGTGACAGGGGAAGATGGCGTGGCAGGAAGATTCTGCACTTGGCCCTTGAGCTCGCCTGACGTGTCAGGCACTATTTTGGGCTGAGAGTTCCCGCTGCTGTCTCAGTGTGGATCCTAATCTACATCCACGGAAACAGGAGGGCTGTTGACCATGTCTTTGCCCAGTTTGGTCTGGAACAGTTCCTCACCCTCCCTCACCTTCCCTGGCTATTTTGTTCTCTACTAAGGCTGGAGCAGCTTTGGGGCTAGCCAGGCCCTTAGCCGAGTCAAACCCAAGGGACAGAAGCAGGTGGGTAGGGAGGACATCCTAACTGCTATGCATGATGTCCCCTGAGTTAAGCAATAAGTAGTGTCTTATTTGCCACTTTCCAGATTGTATTTATCCAAGAAACTAGATTATCTTCATCCTCAGGTTCACATCCCTTCCTCTCTAATACTTAATGCACGGTCCATGGGCCTCATCAAAAGCAAACACAGCCCTGTAAGTGCAACGTGACAGGGGCAGGATTCAGATCCCTTTATTAATAATACTTAATCTCATGGATTAAGAACATAATGAAAAAACAAGAATATAATGATATTTGACAAATATGTGTTAAGTTATTCTCACGCTTACCTGCATCAAAGAAAACCAGAATTGGGCAGTAGTTAAAGCTACAAAGATATATATTTTTTAAAATCAGGAGCTACTAAAAGGGAAAAAGCCATTCTTTTAGAACTGGTCTCAATCCCGAATATAGTGTGGACAAGGAGGGATTTATAAGCGAGGAGCAGGGTGAGCATTAGCGATAGAAAATTCCTAAAAGGAAACATCAGGGGTCTGGAGGGATTCTTGCTGAAGGCAGACCAGAGTGGTCAGATACCAAGGATAGAAGCTGAGCAAATGGATCAGATACGGAGGCTGATCAGTACTGAGGGTGGAGGGTCGTGCTAAACCAGTGGTTCTCAACCTTTCTAATGCCGCGACCCTTTAATACAGTTCCTCATGTTGTGGTGACCCCCAACTATAAAATTATTTTCGTTGCTACTTCACAACTGTAATTTTGCTACTGTTATGAATTGTAATGTAAATATCTGTGTTTTCCGATGGTCTTAGGCGACCCACAGGTTGAGAACCGCTAGCAGGGTCGCCTAAGACCATCGGAAAACATAGGTATTTACATTACGATTCATAACAGTAGCAAAATTACAGTTATGAAGTAGCAACAAAATAATTTTATGGTTGGGGGTCACCAAAGCATGAGGAACTGTATTAAAGAGTCGCGGCATTAGAAAGGTTGAGAACCACTGTGCTAAACAATCTTAGCAGGATTCTTGCTGGAACTGAGTGATGCAAAGACAAGCCCAAAGAGGAGGTCGAGCTGGGAAGTTTGACCATGGAGTCTCATCTCCTAATGCAACTGCTTACATCTCCTAATGCAATTGCTGTGGTGACAGGAGAGTTTTTCTCACCAGAGTTTCCAATAGTCTTGATTCTATAATTTGTCTGTATTAATTCATATACATGAAATAAAATGTTCAGAATATTCCATACGCATAGGCACTGTGTTAGTTACTTGAAACATAGTAAGCCTAACTCAATGGCCATTTGGAATTTATTTAAAATATTAATTGCTGTAATCTAAATATTTTTAAAGGTAAATTGTAAATGTTATGCATAAGCAGCAACTGAAATCAGGTCTGCTAAAGAACTTTTGTGCTGATCCCAAGTTACCAGCATAGAAATTCTTTCTTTAAAAGGATTTTTATTTTCTGGGAACTCATTGTTCCTCTAATCCCTGGGCATATTGGGAACACTGGGCATACCCTGGCTCCCACCCCAGCCCCAGGTCCTGAGAAAGAGAGTTGGAATATTTGTTTCTTCCCTCTCAGAAGACACCAAAGCTACTTTATTTGGGCTCATTCTTCCCAGATCTAAGCATACTTAAGAGAGAAAAACTCTTCTCAAACTCCACAAGATAGATGTCCAATTCTTTCTTCTCCTCATGACCAAAAATGGCTGTTCAACTGAAAATGTTTACAACCAATTAAACCACACTAAGGAGCTTTCACAGGACACTCTGCTCTGGGGTGGAAGTGGCAATACCCCTTTAAACTAATTTCATGGTGTTTAAATGCTTATATTGAATATAGAGGCAAGGCTTAAAGGAATCCTATAATAATTTCTCCATAGGGAAAAAAACCCCCACTCACCTTAAATGAACCAACTACCTACTAATTTTTATATTCAATAAAATTTGAATATTCTCTTTTGAAATTATGAGACAAGGCATACCAGTAGTCATCTAAAAAGCAAAGACCTAAATGCAAAATCTTATAAATTAAATACTCTCCCATCATTAAAGCGGCCCTTATAAATTAAGAAAAAAAAGTCAAGGCTATTAGCCAACTCCTCTAAATTCAGATATACCACCAACTGGAGGATGACAAAACCCCACCTTAAATTTTGAATTCACACTCACTGCCTAACAATTACCAATGGGTTCACAGCATGTCATGGCTAACAAGGCAGTCAATGGCCCAAACTTCTAATTGTTACCTTAAAGCAGGGGTGGGATTGTTCCGCCTGCGGGCTGGATAAGGCCCACAGAATCGTTTGGTCCTGTCCTGCCAAGGCAACCACAGGCGGGACTCAAAATTCAATAAATCTAGGAGCTTTTTCCATAGCAACATAAATGTGTATTAAGTGAATTCTATTAAGTGAATGGTGTTATAACTATCCAAATAGCCCTTGCCAGAAAAAGGTTCCCACATATGCCTTAAAGAAATTGATAAAAAGAAAAGAAAGTGAATTTTCTTTGAGTGTAAACTAAATATACTTTTCAATGAATTTCTTCCTAAATCTAATACCTTTAATATTCTGAAAATATTTAATTCTATTACCTTAACTTCTAGATCAGGGGTCCTCAAACTTTTAAACAGGGGGCCAGTTCACTATCCCTCAGACAGTTGGAGGGCCAGACTATAGTTTAAAAAAAAAACTATGAACAAATTCCTATGCACACTGCACATATCTTATTTTGAAGTAAAAAAACAAAATGGCAAAAACACCCGCATGTGGCCCGCGGGCTGTAGTTTGAGGACGCCTGTTCTAGATAATAGTAAATATTCAATTTTCTGTATCTTCAAAAGATAAAATAAAATTCAACTAATAGTTGTCTAAAATACTTAGTACAGCATAGAAAATATAGTCACTAATATTATAATATCTATGTATGGGATCAGATGGTACTAGACTTATCAGAGTGATCCCTTTATAAGTTATATGAATGTCTAATCACCATGTGGTACACCTGAAACTAATATAAAATTGTATGTCAACTGTAATTGGTGATTACTGGGGGGAGATGAGGAAAGCAGGTGGAGGAGGGTATTGGGGGGATAAATGGTGATGAACAGACTTGACTGGGGATGGTGAACACATAATTCAGTGTGCAGATGATATGTTATGGAATTGTACACCTGAAACCTGTATAGCCAATGTCACCCCAATAAACTTAATAAAAAGGAAAAAAATGTACATTAAAAAGCTCTTTAGTGTTTTTTTCTATAAGGAAGATAATAAAGTACTTAAACAGAGAGTGAAAATACTGTATGTGATTTTTCCAGAACATTACTGAATTATCCTATCTGGAAAGAAACGTTAGCTTGTAGGTGGCACTCTGAAATAATCTCACAATGTTTCAGTTACATGCCATTTAAAAAAGGAAACATATGCTTAGTGTCTCTTAGAGTTTAATAGCTTGAAATTAGACTTCAGAATATCAATTAAGAAGTGGTTTCTGGGTAGCTAATAATTTCATACTATAAAGTCCATGATGAATCCTCCTAATCTCATGTCCCTTTCAAGCTTTCTGAGACCCTCTCTTCCAGGCCTGTATTTTGAAAAGGAATTCGAATTAGCTTCTGAATAGTTAGAAAAGAACACAAGAGGCTAGGGCAGAGCAGCTCTGAGGATATAGGTTATTGCAAATTCACTAAGCTGCCTCTCAGCTATAATACAGTCAATGACATGGATTTGTCCAAGTCCAAATATCAAAGTGCCACTGACCAGTGGGCTCCTGGACTGTACACTCAGACCACATCCCTTCTCAAGACATAAAATTAATCACTGCAGATATGTAGCTAATATTAATAAACTAGAGGCCTGGTGCACAAAATTCATGCACTTGGGGGTGGGGGGTCCCCTCAGCCCGGCATGCACCCTCTTGCTGTCTGGGAGTCCTCAAGGGATGTCCAACTACTGGCTTCTAGCTGAGCAGTGCTCCCCATGTGGGATCACACTGACCACCAAGTCCTCTAAATTCAGGTATACCACCAACTGGAGGATGACAAAAATCCCACCTTAAATTTTGAATTCATACTCACTGAAATGCCTAACAATTACAAATGTCTGCCCCCTGGTGGTCAGTGCATGTCACAGCAACCAGTCATTCAGCTGTTTGGTTGATTTGCATATTAGCCTTTTATTATATAGGATAACATATACATAGCACACACTGTATGGTGAGAACCATTTTTAAATCTTTACATATATTAATTCATATGATCCTCATAACTATGAGATTGGGATCCTATTAAACCCATTTTGGACTTCAGTAGACTAAGGCACTGAAGCATTAAACAACTTGTTTAATTCTACACAGCTACTAGGTGGCAGGGGAAGTATGTACATACAACATAACTATAGGAGCAGAAGAAAGAAGATGGTACTATCATAACATTCAAAACCTTATACTTCCATAAAAAAAAAACTATTATAGCTGGTAAAAAAGTTCAGCAGGGTTGAAGGACACAAGATCAAAACACAAAAATTAGTTGTATTTTGATACACTGGCAATGAACAATCTAAAACTTGAGAAACAATTCAATTCAACTTAAAATAGCCGCAAAAAGAAAAAAATACTTAGAAATAATTTTAACCAATGAAGTACAAGGCTTGTACACTAAAAACTACAAAATATCATTGAAAAAAATCAAAGAAATATAAAGACATTTACATAGTATTCATGGATTGGAAGACAACATACAAAAGAATAAAATTAGACCCTTTCCTCACATCACAAACAAAAACTTACTCAAAATATATTATAGACTTAACCATAAGATCTAAAAGAGGCAAAAACAGGGGTAAATCTTAATTACCTTTGATTTGTCTTTTGTTTCTTAGAAATAATACCCAAATCACAAGCAAAAAAAGATAAATTACACATCATCAAAATTAAACTATTTGTGCTTCAAATGACCCCATCAGGAAAGTGAAAAAACAATCCACAGGATGAAATAAAATATCTTCAAAGTATCCTATATAATAAAGATGTAATATGCAAATGGTCATTATGCTGTGAAGCATAACAACTGACTGCATAATGACCGGATCACGGATCAGCAGGAGGGTGGGGCAGCAAGTTACAAGTGGGCGGCAAAGAGCTACAGGAGGGGGCAGGGCAGTGAGCTATGGGGGGGAGGGTGATGGGGGAGGGGAGGCAGGGCAGCAGGCAGAGAGCTACTGGAGGGTGGCAGCGAGCTACTGGCGAGCTACTGGAGCAAGGATTCGTGCACAGGGCTACTAGTATATCTGATAAGGGACTAGTATCCAGAACATGTAAAGAACTATTACAACTCCAACTCAACAATAAAAAGATAACCCAAATAAAAATAGGCAAAAGGTCCAAATATAAATTTTTTCAAATATACAAATGGCCAATAAGCACATACAAAATGCTCAACATCATTAACCAGTATTGAAATGCAAATCAAAATCACAATGAGATATCACTAGTAATAAATGGTGAGAATATAGAGAAATTAGAACCCTCATAGATCACTGGTAGGAATGTAAAATTGTGCAACCACTTTGAAAAATATTTCGGCAGTTTTAAAAGAGAAGACTGAGGTAGTCAACACACTATACAATATACAAAGGATGCATTGTAGAATTGTATACCTGAAATCTGTGTAATGTTATTAACCAATGTCACCACAATAAATTCAATTAAAAAAAAGAATTACTATATAACCCAGAATCATTGACCGGCTGCCTCCTGCATGCCCCACACTGGAGTTTGAGCCCACAACCCAGGCATGTGCCCTGACCAGGAATCCCAGGAATTAAACTGTGACCTCCTGGTTCATAGGTTGATGCTTAACTACTGAGACAAGCAGGCCGGGCACACCCCCCCTCCCCCCAATTTTAATTCATGTATGAGTATATAACCAAGAGGATTGAAAATATAAGTTTAATAAGAAAAATTCATACATGAATTTTATACCAGTACTAGAGGCCTGTTGCAGGAAGATTCCTGCAAGAATAGGGCTTCTTGCAGCCCCGCTTGCTTCCCTCCCTTCTCTGCTGCCAGGCCTGCTTCCCTCCCTTCTCCACTGCTCCGCTTGCTTGCTTCTCTGCAGCTTTGCTCCCTTTTGCAGCGCTTGGCTTCCTTCTACACTGTCTTCAGTCTTTGCTCAGTGCCTGGATATGCAAATTAACCGCCATCTTGGTTGGGTTAATTTGCATACTCACTCCTGATTGGCTGGTGGGCGTGGCTTGTGGGGTAGCAGAGGTATGGTCAATTTGCATGTTTCTCTTTTATTAGATAGGATAATTCATAAGAGCCCTGATGTAGAAACAACCCAAATGTCCATTAATTAATGCAAAATGTGGTCTATCTATAGAATAGAATATAATTTGGGCATCATAATCAATGAAGTACTGATACATGCTAAAATATAGTGAACCTTGAAAATATGCTAACTGAAAAAAAGGGACCCTGTATAATATTATTTCATTTAAATGAATTCCAGAATAGGCAAAATCATAGACATTGGAAGTAGATTAGTATTTACCAGGAACTAAAGGGAGGAAAAAAGGAGTAAACTGTGAATGGGTATGGAGTCTTTCTGGCGTGATCAAAATGTCCTGGAATTAGATAGTGATGATGTTTGCACAAATCTACTAAAAGTCACTGAGTTATACACATCCAAAAATAAACTAATGAATTAAAAAATAAAAATGAGCTTTAACATCCAGCAAACTGTCACTTAGGATCTAGGAAGACCAAATTAAAGGAACAGGTGAGACTAAGTTTGAGTTTGTTAAGCCAACTCTTGAAAAGGTAATTTTCCCTAAGAAGCCTGGTAAGCAGAATAAACAGTGAATTGCAGA